>NC_092354.1:51108056-51708056 GCF_963676685.1 Mytilus edulis
GTTACCACCTTAAATAAAAGTATGGGGACATAAATAATAAAGAAATAATTCCTACACGTCATGTTCTATTCTCATTAACATTGGTAGGCATTACATTTATCGATATTGTACATTGGTGAAATAAAATGCCTTAAAAAAATCACAAAACTACTGAACTCCGAGGAAACCTTGCTGCAGTGAATATTTTCTGTTCTAGCTGATTGCAGCGTTTCGAAACTTGATTCCTCTCCATCTATTTTTTTTTTTGCCATTTGATTACTGACTTTCCGTTTTAAATTTTCCTGGGAGTTCAGTATGTTTCCTATTTGTTTTGGAAAATACTGATTGAAATTGCTAGTTTCGAATGATGGTGTGATCTTTTGTATCTCTGTATTAAAGGCACACTGCCGTCTACTATTCGCTTTTATAAGTTCTAGCCTGCCTTGCGTGGGTTTTATAGACAGTCAAGGTCATTAAAAATTCCCAAAAGATTATGTTCCCTTTTTGATCTGTTTGGTAATAAACATGATCACTTCGAAAAACTAAGGATTTTCTTATTCCAGGCATAGATTTCCTTAGCCGTATTTGGCACAACTTTTTGGGATTGTGGATCCTCAATGCTCTTCAACTTTGTAATTGTTTGGCTTTATAAATATTTTGATATGAGCGTCACTGATGAGTCTTATGTAGACGAAACGCGCGTCTGGCGTACTATATTATAATCCTGGTACCCTTGATAACTATTGGCATAACTCTCAGAAAAGAAGTTGTCATAATGCAATTTATCAAACTCTTGAAATTCATATGTATTACACTTTATATAACTGGGTTTGTACTTATATGTACAGTATGCAAGTGCTACATGTAGAGAAGGATATGTCTATTCTTCCGTAGCACCTGATATATATCCCGGTTGATGCCCAGAACTTATTTTTCATATGTTATATTTTGTATACTGTTGTTTATATTTTAGTCTTTTTCTCATTAGATTAAATGTTCATGTGGCATCTTTAGCCATATTTCAATCTACTCGTGTTTTAATAACAACAGTAAATGAATGAAGGTAAAAGTAAACTTTTGAAATTATATAATCAAGTGAAAAAGAAGACATCGCTATTTTCCGTATAGTATCTTATTTTTTAGGACGCATCTAAAGATGGAAACTTAAGAACTAAAATATGAAAGAGGTATGGGCAACTTTTTATATGTATTTGATTATGCCAGGGAAAGGTAAACGACATTAGAATTTGAATGTTATAATTTATCTTTAAACACTGGTTTTCGAAATTTGTAAGTTTTGTTTTATAGATTGATACTACTACTTGACAAGTTAATAGCGCTACTCAATGTTAACTTGAAAAAGGGCAAATGAGTACATTGATGATGACCAAAAATAGACAGAAGATATGTAAGATTGAGAAGTTGGTTCGAATAGAGTTGTAAGAAAATTCTTTTGGGGAGTGAGAATAAAATTTTTAATTTAAATGGTAAACGATATTTACCTAGCAAGTTTCAAGTATTACAAATGAATCTTACTATGCTGATGTTAAACGCTTGCAATAAATTATTGCTTTATACGGAAATCATCTTTAGAACATTTTCAGATTCCAAACACAAAATAGTATGGATTAACTAATTAAGGTGGTACCTAACACTACAGGGAGATAACTCTTTAAAAATCAGCTAAACGTTTTAATTACGTTGTGTTGTTAAGGGAATATTAAGCTTCTCAATGATCAAGAGGATTGTCTGTCAAACTGCTATCTAACCAGTGTAATTTTTCTGATTAAATGGTTAGTTCAAATTTCTTGTAATTTTTATATTTTAGTCAAAGGGTCAAAATAAGTACTTTGTCAAAATTTTATGAATATTAAACGAGCCAAATTAATTTTAGTCAAGGTGTTGGTTACTACCTTAAATAAAAGTATGGGGACATAAATAATAAAGAAATAATTCCTACACGTCATGTTCTATTCTCATTTAACATTGGTAGGCATTACATTTGTCGATATTGTACATTGGTGAAATAAAATGCCTTAAAAAAATGAGCATAAAACATGACATGAAGGCATTATGTCGATTCGAATAGGACATATACAATATTCAATAGGTCGAAGCTTGGGAAAAAGTGAAATCAACAAAAATACTGAACTCCGAGGAAAATTTGAAACGGATAGTCCCTAATCATATGTCAAAAATAAAAGATAAAACACATCAAACGAATGGACAACAACTATTATAATCCTGACATGGTACAATGTAGAAAAAAAGTGGATTGAACCTGGTTTATTTAGCGCTAAGCCTCTCACTTGTATGACAGTCGCATCAAATTCCATAAATACCTTAAAAATGTTAGGTTGTTCACGTTTCTACCCATGGAGTCAGTACATTACATGTTCATATATAATGAAAATTGTTTAAGCTGCTTAAATGTATATATTTTATACGATATGAATGAAAATAACATTAATATAAACATTAAGTATGTGCGCATGTATCAAACATATTTTGTGCTAATTAGAACACGGCCTTGTTTACAAAGCGCAATAATGATGTCATTTTATTAGAATACATAGTTTACCACAACGAAAAAAAAACAAAAAAACTACGTTATATAATATTAACACTTATACAAAGTTGATTAATAAATAAAATATAATGCAATAATATCTTTTCAGCGATACAATGCTTATTAGAAAAATTATGTTTTCCGTCTTATTATAAAGAAGCTGTGTTAGAAGTGTCGTAGTAATGAATAAGAAAGAAACGTTTTACCCTGGAAAAATAGATGGAAAAAGAAATGACAAGTTATGCAGTAGTGAATTGCAAGGTATATTTGAATTAGATAGTGGAATTCCAAGTTTGACACTTTTCCAAGTAATACTTTAAGCAGATAGATTTGTTTTGTTTTAAATTTGAAGATTTAAATGTTTTAAAGAATCACTGTTTTAACAAGCTCAGTTGTCAGCACTCTGACATGAATTATCATTGATATCGTTACATTTATAAATTAACTGTTTACAAAATTTTGAATTTTTGAAATACTAAGGCTTTTCTTCCTCAGGCATATATTACCTTGGCTGTATTTGGCAACACTTTTAGGAATTTTGGATCTCAATGCTCTTCAACTTCGTACTTTATTTGGCTTTTTATAACATTTTTTGGATTCGAGCGTCACTGATGAGTCTTTTGTAGAAGAAACGCGCGTCTGGCGTATATAAGAAATTTAGTCCTGGTATCTATGATTAGTTTATTTAAAACTGATTTGTGAACGCTAAAAAAAATAGATTCGACTCATTGTTTTAAAATGCTTGCAAACCGAGTAGTCCGGTCGATTATAACTTTCAATCATTACTATATAGAAGTGTAACTGCAAATCTGACCTTTCAAAAAAACATAAGCATTTTTTTTCTGACCAATACCATAACTGATAACTATAATGAAATATTATTTTTCTTTAAATCCTCATTTTATTTTAAACGTCTTAATCATATCATTAGCTTTATAAAGGGCTTAATTGACCTAATGTTGCGTTGAAATAATTTCCTACTTTTTTGGTCGATGTTAGTAACGCTGAAGTGGAATTGTCTACCTAACAAAATAAGCAAGATAGAGTGTTAAACAGCAAAGTTATATGCGATTCCGATTCTTCATATCATTTGTAGATTATCGATCATTATTTGAATCGGACAATGAAAGCACAGCGGAAAGTAGTTCAAGTGACAGCCAAGATGAGGAAAATGGAAATGATAAATGGGATTTAAATGACACCATTCGTGAGAGCTTTGGTAAATTATCTATAAATCTTTGCAACATGACAAACATGGAGGAGTTCATATCACTTTGAAGCTATATGTTTGCTTTTAACTTTATGGTCCAACAATTTGATACACTACGTTTTTTCAATCGTATTTGACTTTCCAAATTTATCGTCATACTCGTACATAATAACAACTATGGCAAAAACACGTTGGTTTCATTGAAATAAATAAATGCATTTTTATACAGTTTTTTTTCGCTGCTAGGGCACTAATTTTATATATATAACACCAATAAAAGAATTAAAGACGTCGAACATCAAATTGGTGCAGGTACTTCTTTAATCGATGACAATTACTTTTAATCTTTTTCTCAATTGTATAAAAATATTTACCACAAATAAATATAAAAAAAATCTTTTTATATATATTTCAATCATGTTAGCGCCAACAAGCTCTGTGGTTACGAATAGATGTACGAATTGCGGAAACAACATGCATCAGCAGCAAACATTTTGTGAAAAATGTGGCAACACGTCCAAAGTTGTAAATGTCGGTGGAATTAATACAACATCTGAATCGAAATTTGTTAGCCATGAAACCATATTCGGTACAGACTTAAGAGGAACAAATATTGGAAGTAGGACAGGTAAAACAAGTTCCCTCTTGTTGAATTATTCGACAATATTTTGTTTTGTTGTGCATAATTATTTGTCGTATTTTAAAACTATTTCTATGATTATCAAATGTATTTTGTATTATACATTACGCGAGAAAACCGTCTAATATCGTATAAAATATTGTTTTTATTTTATAATCATAATGTCTGAAAAACTGAATCAATGCATGTTTATAATTAATTCAGTTCCCTATGCACTTCTTTACATTTATTACGAACCCATAATGTTTTAATTGACAAAAGAATTTTATTCACTGATTGCTGAACACAAATATTGCCTGATCGTGACATTGATAAAGAACAAAGAATCATTGACACGTGAAAAATAATTGAGTTGATAGAGAACTGTTTCATGCGTTTCCATTTATTTATCAAACATTTGCATAACAGTTTTCAAGTTACTTGATATATTATATGTTCAATTAACCGTATAGAAATTCAAACCAGAATTCAAAGTTTTGGTGAAATTACATATTCTAGAGGTCACGTGAATCAGCTTGGATACTAAAATAATACCAAAGATCTCTTAAAGTACATACTATCAATGACTCTTTCCTTTTGCAATTAAAAGATTTGGGTTTCTACTCTTCACACAAGTATTTCAAAACTACATGACAAATTGAAGAGTTTTGGTTCTGCTTTGTTTCACAAAAAAGGAATGGCCAACGTAAATACAAATATATTGACCTTTTGAGGTATAAATCCTAAGATGTAGAGGGTTGCCGCTCACAAGGAAGCTCTTAACCCGAGCCAAGAGTTCCAAAAAGTGAAGTTGGTATCATCCATTCGTATCGTAACTACAATCACGTACCCTTTTCCCATGTGTTGATCTACCGAATTAGACTATTTACCGGGTCTGTGAAAACACGACGAGCACGACTGGTGCCACATGTGGAGCAGGATCGGCTTAATCCTCCAGAGTACTTGATATAACCCCCAGTGTTTGATGGGGTTCATGTTTCTCAGACTTTAGTTTTCCCTGTTGTGTTTGGTGTAAATAAAGGCAACAGTAGTATACCGCTGTTCAAAACTCGTACATCTATGGACAAAAACAAAATTGGGGTAACAAACTAATACTGAAGAAAACACATTAAATTTAAGAGGAGAACAACGACACAATATTAAAATGTAACATACACAGAAACGGACTAAGTATTAGACACAATCCGATGAGAATAACAAATAAAACATCAAAACCAAATACACGAATTTGGGATAGAAAAGTACCGTGACAAGTCTTATTGTAATGTGAAATCACACTCAAATATAAGAGAAAACAAACGACACAACGGAAACACAACGTTAAAATGTTACACATACAGAAACGAACTATAATATAACAACGGCCATTTTCCTGACTTGGTACAGCATGTTTTTAAAGATGAATAATACAGTGATTGATAAGATTGTATGTCTATTACTCTTTATTTTTTGCCGCTAATTTTCGACATATGAGTTTGAATGTCCCTCTGGTTTCTTTCGCCCCTCTTTTATTGACAATGTTAAGGTCACCAGTAATACCTTAGCAAAACGGATTATATATGATAAGGGAACTATTACAGGTGCAAACAGGAAATTTAGACTTGAAGCTGCAATATTTCGAAAAATTGGCCAAATCTTTATTTCAATAAATGTATTACACACAGAACAGAGCGGCGTGAATAGATGCATACAATGTTTATTCAATGAAGGGGGGGGGGGGGGGGGGGGTTGGGGGATGGGGCAATACCTTTTAGTGTTAACCTGTTCTGGCCCTTTTCAATGTGTTGTTAACTGTTATTAGAGATCAATTAAGCTGTTAACTATTTTCAACCAACTTTGATAACTGTTATCAGCGTTTTTGCAATTTTTGTTAACTGTTTTTGCCAAAATCGAGGTGTTGTTAACATGTTAACGGACCCCCATGGCCCCCCTTTCAATGTAAAAAAATAATAATATACAAGTATACATATGTTCGAAAACAATGAAAAATAGCCGTAATTATAACAAGCCGTAATTATAACAATACTTTAAGTGTGAAGTGTTTTTCCTGTAATGATTTTTAATTCATGCTATGTATTGTTGAATAATACAGTGATTGATAAATAATAAATAAAATGTTCAAATACGAATTAATACATTTTGATGCCGCGACCGTATTTAAAAGTCCAACAATAGCACTTATGTTTGTTTTTAGTGTCAAAGATCGCATTGTCTGAGATTAGATGCAGGAATTGTGAGCACATCGTAAACCAAGATCAAATATTTTGTGATAAATGTGGCTATCAGCTTAAAATGGAATGCGTCGGCAAAACGAACGGAAAACCATGCGCTAAGTTGATCAGTAGCGCAAGCAAATTCTGTGCAGACTGCGGGACAGCAAATCTTGAAAATAAGCAAGGTACAACAAAGTTCCCATAATTGAAACATTTATTGATACTGTTTTGATCAATCTAAAGAGACAAAATGAATATATTTTATATGAAGTTTCGATCTTCCAGTCCATACGATATTCAAGAGCTTGCATTTCCTATCATGATTTTCTGAATAGGTTGTTGCTGCTTACAAGGAAGTAAATGGTTCAAAGGGCCGTTTTGAAGTAATTTCACGGAATGGTTGGATGTTGGATAGCCAGTATAGAACATCTGTTTGACGACCAATATATCCTAGTGGATAACCACAATCTCGACCAATATTCATTGAATGTAACGTTCCCTGAGACTTATCATCAAGTTTGTACGGACATGAATAGTATAATAGTACGTGTATTATGCGGTACATGATCTGTTTTTCTTCCATTACCTCTGAGATCAAGTCTGGTGCATGGTGGGCTTCTTAGTTTTCTATTTTGTGTATTGTAGACGGTTTGTCGTTTGGTAGTTTTCGTTTTTTTAATTTTGTCATGCCATATGCATATTTGTATTTCAAATCTAGTATTATAAGGTTTAATTTCGAAGCTGGTAGCACCAAGCTTTATAAGTTTTTTAAAGACATACGTTTTAATAAACTCACTGGATATCACTTGTGTTAACATATAACAAGAATAACGATTATGATTTCGTTCCTTCTTTGTTCATTTACTTGTATGAAATTTCAGTCTCAAAAAGCGTGGTTGAGAATAGATGTACGAAATGTGGGCACAGACAACATCCACATCAAAAGTTTTGTGATAAGTGTGGCTACAAGTTTGGAGCTGAGTGCATCGGATAAATAAATGGAATACCATGTTCTAAATTTGTCAGTGTAGTAATATAATATTTCCTTCCAAAGGCTCAGCTAACTCTCATTTTATGTTACAGTTTTTGAAGACTGTTAGTACATGAGGGTACCAATTGTTGCAGTGAATCTTTACTATAATATGTTAACTGGTACAATTTTGATTGTAAATCTACACTTCATGAAATTCTTTAAACCGTTCGAAAAGTAAGGTTGTAATTTCCGTAAGTAAAGTTAAAGTGATAGTAATCAGTTATTTTGTAAATATGTTTCAGTGTCAACGAGCACATCGGTTAGAAATGGATGTAGAAGTTGTGGGCATGACATACATCAAGATCAAATGTTTTGTGAAAAGTGTGGGTATAAGCTTAAAACTGTATGCATCGGGACAAATAATGGAAAACCATGCTCTAAATCTATCAGTATTGAATCACAATTCTGTGAAAACTGCGAAATAGAAAACTATTCAGGTAAAACAAATTTCCTATAATTATAGTTTTTAGATACATGTAAGGAAAATCCACCTTTATTAGCTTACTCTTTTGTTACGTCAGTATATGTATTGGGCAATTAATATAGCGAAATTAATGAATTTGATGCTTTGCTTATATTGAAACAGAAATAAAGTCGACTATCAAAATTTGAATTTGTTTTCGCGCCGCGGGATTTAAATAGAGTCGAATAAGGGTTGGGTTTTCCTTTTGTCTGTCCACCTTCTGGTAACTTCAATTCTCTAAAGTGACAAAAAAAAGTATGCAGAAAAACCTTTATGACATTGTGAAAATGAATTTTTACAAGGAATCTATTATGTCTTATTCATTTGTTTTGTGTCTACAATAAACATAATATGATAATAAGTAATTTGATATATCAGACTCTTGACAAAAGCTGTATGCGTTTGCGAATTGAGTGGCAAACCATGGTACATATAAATCAGTTTTGAAATTAAACAAAGCATACGCTAGACGAACTGTTCTGTGAGGTATATAATTCAAACAATATATCGATGAACAAAACAAAAAAAATGCATGAAAGTTAAAGTTCACCAAAAATATTTGATTTGATTTAAAAGCGGATAGTTCGTTAAAAGTAGTCTCCAAACTTAAAAATGCGATGTAAGGAAATAAATCAGAATTAAAAAAAGGTCGCGTTTTATAGCATAAATGTCAACCGTTATAAACATGATATAACAAAAATTTCTTTGAACTTGAATCAGGCATTTACGTAAGTTAATGGCAAATTTGGTTTGAAATACTAAATTTTAGACTCGAAGTCTCATTTTCAAATATCAATCTGAAAATATCAGTCAGTTTCGTGTTTTATGCACAGACCTCTTCATATGTTGCATAAGTGACTGCAAGTGGTATAAAATGTAATGATTATATACAAAATATCTAACTTGAAGTAGGAAATCTTAAATACAATATCAGAAATAGTCCATTAGCCGAAGGTTTTAGATAAAGGGTTCATTTATAATTTGAAATCGGCTTTGAACTATCTTTCAGTAACTACAAGTACTGTGAAGTACGATTTTTGTTGTTTTTGTGATTTTGTTGTGCTGTGTGAAGATCCGATGAATTAAACTCTGGCTTACTGATTTCTACAGTTTGTTTTAATGATTTGTGTTACACCATTGTCCAAGATAAGGAGAGGGTTGATAACTCACATACATGTTGCCACCGTATTCTTAATGTACATAACCTGTAAATCAGTGGATGTCATTGTTTGCTGTATGTCATGCTTGTTTTCCGTTTACTATTGTTCATCCTCAATCAGGATGAATTTTGTTTGCCTATTGGAAATGTACACATTTGACCATGCCGGTACTTTTATTACTTTATGCGTTTTGATCTGTGTAGAAAAGTTAAACTATAATTGTTCTCAGCCCTGTCCATTGATCCCCGGTTGATAGTTGCCTTAAGCTTATAAATTGAAACGACCTCCCACACAAGTGCATCCTACTATAATGTAAAAATAAGAAAATATAGTATGATATTAGATGAGACTGCTCTCAACCAGATACATGTTAGAAACAACTATATGTCACTGTACGGCCTTCATGAATGTGAAAGACCCATAGCAATATAAAAAAGGCAAGCTAGGAAAAGATATAAGGAGGTTTGAAAAAAAGGGGGGAACTATTACAATGTTAACGGATAGCATCAAAGTTCAAAACTTTCCATGGTAGTGACATTTTTGCACATTTGTTAGAAAATAAATTTACCAAGTAGCACCTTCTCAAACCTGAGATAAATATAATTTTGATGACACTTTTAATTTGTGCTCAAAGCTGGTAAATATTAATTTGTAACACTGTCAAAATATCACTGATAAAAATTATGGACTAAACTTAACAAGTGTCGGTGATAATTATTATTTGAACCATACACCAATTCCCATGTGGTTTTCCATACGCATATTGACTTACGCATTACTGGCGTTATTTGGAACATAGATACATTAGCCTTTATAAGTAAATCATACATTTTTCAGTGACAAAGAAGTCTCCGATGAAAAGATGTAAGAGATGTGGACAGGACAAATATGAAACCCAGAAGTTTTGTGATAATTGTGGATACGAGATTGGAGGTGTTTGCCTTGGAAAAATAAATGGAAATCCTTGCACTAAATCCATCAATTCTGTAACTAGATTCTGCTCAGACTGTGGTACAACAAACCCTGATTATAATATAGGTAAAGCTTAGTTTAATCGAAATATTACAATACTAGTATAATACAGCATCATTGAACTACTAAATGTTCATTTTAAAATATTTCTAATTTGAAAAAAACAACCTTAAAATATCATGTTCCAATTTCATATTCACGGATGCCACATCTGAGGCTGGATCTGCTTTACCTCCCTAATATTAGAGATTACCACGGTATATTGTTATATTTTTAGTGCTCAGTCTTTAGTTTTCTATGTAGTGTTTGGAATACTGTAATTTGTCTTTTTATCTTTTTTTAGCCGTGGCGTGTATCGTTCATTTAGACAAGAATTTGAATGTCCCTTTTGTATCTTTTGTCCACTTTTAAATAGAAAGTAAATTTTTTATAAAAGTTTAGAACATCCATTAAGTATTACATAGGTTAAAATAAATATCCAAGCAACTGGTTGAAATTGGAAATCGAAGAGAAAAATAATATTGTATATATAAAAAAAGAAGATGTGGAATGATTGCCAATGAGACAACTCTCCACAGAGACCAAAATGACACAGAAACTAACAACTATAGGTTACCGTACGTCCTTCAACAAAGAGCAAAGCCCATATCGCATAGTCAGCTGTACAAGGCACCGAAATGACATTGTAAAACAATTCAAACGAGAAAACTTACGGCCTTATGTTTTTCTTCATTGTATTTAATTTTCAAATATACAATTAAAATTTGTTTTCAAAAGTGTGAGTGTTGTCAAATCATCATAATTATGAAGAAGCACCAGCCTTATACAATATACGTTATAAATCAGATGGTTTTATCTTTTGAAATTTCACAATATTCACAATTTGGTCTTAGCTGATGGATAAATGTCTTATTGGCAAACATACAACATTTTCCTTTTTTACATATAGTTCTTTACCTACATAAACTTTGCACTTTGAACAAATAGTGCCCCGTTCTACTTTGCAGTACATACATTTAGAAACTACTAGTATACTGAGTAATAATTCAGAATTATCTATCTAACGAGGTTGCATAAACGTAAAATAAGAAAAACATTATATTTCCCTAAATATTTACTATACTAATATTTATATAATACATTACCATGATATGGTCTCATTTTCTGACAATTTAGGAACTTTTACACTTGTCTTTAACCCTACTTTTCTTTTATATTCCGATTGAAATTATGTCACATCTTTTGTCAATGAAAAACGATCTAGGACATAAAGTTTTTTTTCTATAAATAATAGGAACGTGGAGAACGTCAATGTGTCAGCATAGAGAACTTTCTCGGACACTTTTGTTCACCCCGTTAAGTAATAGTGTTCGTGATGCCCAATCTTTCGTTTTATGTGTATTGTCTTGTTATTGTTATTAGTCTGATGGTTTATATTCGTTTTTCTCACGTTGTTGTCTAGTTGGCATTGTACTGAAGATTTTTGATTGGCTCTCGATTTTTTTTACATTTTTCATGACTTTAATTTTCTTAAAGTTCATTGCTTATCTATGGTAGATGTTATTGTATTTGTCAAACAGGTGTTTTATTAAAAATATGATCTTCATAACACGGACAAAGATATAAGGTTGCACTTTGTAATTACAACTGTTTCCCAAACCACGCCTCTTTTTTTTTTTGGGGGGGGGGGGGGGAATAGAATATTCATAGATAATTAATTTTGCTTATTTACTGGTTCCCAGTTCTGATCTGTAGGTTGCATATCATAGAGATATAACCTGGGAATGTTACGTTACCAGTAACTATACTTGTGAATATTGTTTATATTGATATCTGTGGTAACCCTACAGTCGAGGTAGGGATAGTTAATACATTTTATGTTAGTTTAAACTCTATCAAGTCCGGGTCATATACACGTTGAAAATATGCCGCACAGCCCTATATTTTGACCTTTGAAAAAAATAGGAGGGCATATGAACTTTCCATTTTAGGATATAATTTTTTTTTCAAGACTTCATAGTAAAAGTGGTACAGTTTTAGTCGTATTAGGAGTTCCTATGGGGAAACGCATTGCCAATATTTACAGAAATGCAACCTATCAGCCTACCAAAATTACGAGTGGTGAACGCATATTACATACGCATTTTGTTCTTATATTTCTGAAAGATGGATCATATTTAAGTATATATCGATGATATTTATTACAGTATTTTTCTATTACCAGTGTACAACAAAAACCACTCAAAACGTGCTGGCGAGGAAAACTACTCTGTACCAAGTGATCATGAAGTGTCAATAATGAGATTAGTGTCAATGGGATTTAGCAGGGAACAAGCAATAGAGTCTTTGCAATCTACTGTAAGTTTAGAATAAATAATTTTAACAAGTTAAATAATTTAGGAAATATAACATATGTTTTTTTTCTGAAATAAACGCTTGATATTTGTTTTAAAAAACTATACTAACTTAAGTGCGCTGTCTGTCACGATCTTAAATAAACCATGAAAACGAAAGGACGTATTTTCTTATTCCATGGCTTTTTGCTGATTCTTTAAAAACCCACGGCAATTTCATCAACAATTTTATCATGAGACGATCAAGTTATTGATGGCTTCGGCAGTAGTAAGCATCATATGTATTTCTTCGAATCTGTGAGAATAATCTTTAAAAGCAAATATTTTTATCTTGGCTCAGATAAGAAAAATACAGTACAATATGTAGTTAACATATAATCGTTGTTGTCTACTGATAACGATTGCAATTTTTTAGGGTAAATATCAAATCGGTGTTTTCCGTAAAGGTATAACTTGACTAAATCACAAAAAAATGCGCGTATAATTCGAAGACTGTTGCAACGCAACAAATTTAATTTCACAGGTCTGTATGATAATAACAACAATTGCGCTAGAATCTAAATATTAGTTTTCATTCTTGGCTGATGTGGAAGGTATATTTAAAAAACAATTTTGATGATTTGTTTCTACTTTCTTTTAAAATGCTAATAATACAATTGCTTCCATCCACTTCGTTTGAACTTTGATGGATGGTTGTCTCATTGTCAATCATACCACATTGCTTTATCTTAAGGTCAAGTAACAGTAAATGAACTATGTCACAGATTTCAGTAAAATTTTGCATACAACGCTGGCTCGGTCAACTACAACTGAAATGCATTTATTTCATTCATTTATCATTTGAAATATTATTTATTGAATTCTAACAAAATTAATGAACATTCGTATAGAAAAAATTGTCAGTTGCAGTTCAAAGAGCCAAGGTTGTATGCAAAATTTTAGCAATATCTGACACATAGCCAATTAACTGTTCCGTGACCTTAATGAGGTAAAGATATTGATACTGTGGTATCAAATTTGTTGTTTACATCAGTTAGCATTCTTTAAACCAACATTTCCTCTTGCTTTTACCTCACAATTTTAAATCTGATTTTGTTCAAATCATATTTTCTATTCTGCTTTTTTACGTTTTAATGTAGGGAGGAGATGTAGAAAAGGCTATAGAAAAGATTCTAAGTCTACATGATTATGATAATAACGTGTTAAGAAAGAAGCCACCAATATCCGCAGGTAAATAAAAGACAGGCCAATGCACGAAATTAAAGTTGGAGGAATACTTGTCTAAATATCGATTGATTTACTATAAAACATAAAGTTTCTCTGTAGTATAGCACTGACTGTACCATTTTAATGCAAGTCGATATCTTATACGTAATAGTATTCATCAAATTATGTTACTTCACGGTCTCATGGGACCTTATCCCCTTTTTTCCCTCAGTTTTAGTTTGTAAACCGGATTTGTGTTTTTCTCTAAATCGATTTATGAATTTCGAACAGCGGTATACTACTGTTGACTTAATTTATAAGATTATTTTAATAGAAGTAATAGAGCAATCTTTTTCAAAAAGTACGAAAATTTAAGTTTAACGGTTGATATCAAAATGACACTTCAAATAATTAAGTGCAATAATTGTTATCAAAGGTACCAGGAGTATAATTTAGTACGTCAAAAAAGATAAAAAAAAAAAATAGCACCATGTGATCTAATTACTTCTTTTTTCAGCACATTTCAAATCAGATATAAAAGACGAGTCGGTTAGGACATTGACATCAATGGGATATACTAGGAAGCAAGCAATTGGCTCTTTGAGTCGCTCTGTAAGATTAAAACAAATAATTCATACTAATAGCTATAGATATTGCATTAGAGCTTTTGTGACCATGGATTTGATGTTTCGATCTGCAATTGATTCATTTACGGGAACATGTATATGATAGAAAAATATACAGCGAATAGTGAACCCTTTCTTCATGATTAAATTTAAGCATTAGCAAGTCAATCTGAGTAATGTGCTTCGGGCCTGTTGCAACTAATTTACATGTGAATTCTATGTTTCGAACGGTAAAACAAAAGTACAATCTCTCGCTAAAAGCATGTGTGATCTAATGAGTAAAGCCTTTTTCAAATGTTTTTTTTTATAGTTTGTTCTTATGTTGCGCTGTTTCGTCGCTGTCGGTGTAATACCACCATTGATTTCCCCCTTTTAGTCTGTGTTAAATTTTCACTTTCCTCAAAAAATTGAATTGGTTGCAAATAAAGAAATACATGGCATGAGTAAAGTTTCATCCTGCTAAGTACTTTAGACAAAAATTCACATGACAGTTCATTGCATACAAGAATAAAGCATTCACTGGAAGTTAACCAATCAAATGTTCACCTCTTTTTTTTTATATCTGTGTACACACTCAAGTTTCCAAAATATTCTATAGAAACACCAACTACAAAAATATTGATGCTTTGAAATACCTTAGATATATATTTATGACCAAGATTTGTTTTACAGCGATAAAATGTATTATTATTTCTTTCCTACAAATTACTGTAAATTTCAAGGGAATATTTTTTTCGACCCTTTTTCGTATGCAACCAGATGTGACGTACTATGATTTGTTGGTATCACATTTTTTTGTTGAATGAACTGAATGTGACTTTTCCCTTTTGTAATACTGATTTTTTTCAAGCATTACTTTCAAGTTTTGTCATAATCCTTTCGGCAGTTTGAGAAAAATCTAATATAATGTAAGACAACATCTACAGGGATTCGAGCAAAATTTCTCCACAATCTACATCGAGCCTCATCATGATATTATAGTTTGGACCAATAAGTATTCAAACATTTATATCAACTGCCTACACAACGTTGAATATGATACAAAATATGACTTACGTTTGATAAATACCACTAATAAACCTCTTTGTCGTCATTATAAGGTCCTTTTTGTCCATTTATAACGAAATTGAAAATGATCATGGGGAATATGTCAAAGAGACAACAACTCGACCAAAGACAACACAACAGCCGAAGACAATCAGTGGGTCTTCAACGCAGCGAGAAAATTCCGCACTCGGAGGTATTCCGCAACTTACCCTTGAATAAAATTGTGTACTATTTCAGTGAAAACGAACGTCACACTAAACTGCAAAACATACAAATGAACTAAAATTAAAAATTATGCAATGCTAACAAAGGCCAGAGGCTCCTGACTTGAGATAGGCGCAACAATGCGGCGGGGTTAAAAATGTTTAGTGAGATCTTAAAACCCCCCACCTTACCTATATTAAATGTTGAATTAAGAAACAGATAGCAATACTCACAGTAATCTCATTTTAAAAGAAGCCCGAGTCCGATGTAAGAATAAGTAACGAAAGAAAATAAGCAAAATTACATTGATTAATTAACAAATTGTGACTTGGATGGAGTGTTATCTCATTGGCACTCATACCACATCTTCTTATATATATAGTAAGGAAAACAATTGAAGCTATTAAGACTTGTTTTTTAATCAGATAATCATTGCATAGAATTGTTTAAGATATAGTATTAAGATAATAAGCAATTATGTTGTTCACACTAGGCGATATATCATTTAATTGAATATTTAAAATTATCTTGCTGAAGCTATGTGCACACATATTCATGTATTGCTGCTAGCACTATTATATGCACGATTTCTGTATATGATATATGACAAGTTATCAAGTGGATGCTTTCAAAGTCTTAAAATTTTCATATGCATATTTATATTTAGATATAAATAAGGTTCGAAATGTTCAAACGGTGTTTTCCCTTGCTTTTACCTCACATTTTAGATATAGATATAATATTGTTCAAAGCATATTTTCTTCTTAATATAGAGAGGAAATGTAGAAAAGGCTATAGACAAGATTCTTCGTCTACCTGGTTCTGATGATAACATGTTAAGAAAAAAACCACTATCATCCAAAGGTAAATATTTAGATAAGTAATTGTCAGAGGAAAAAAACCCTAATAAAAGTTTGAGGAATGCTTGTTTAAATATCGAAAGATAAACTATAAAACATAAAGTAAGTCCATTCATAAAATATGTATATTGTCAACGGATAAGGAAAACCCGAAAGATCTAACAAATCATGCACGAGGAAAATTATGAAGCTTTATAGCGAAAGATGTAATTTAAATTGGGCTTTACTCCTCTCTGTATGTTGACAGTTAGTTACAGAAAAGGTGTGATAAAAATACGTGTTTTTTTTTTTTATAATTGTGGCTCATTTATAATATCCTAAGTTTAGACTGACGTCCATTTTCTCTTAACAATTATACATTATCGTTAAGAGGCAATCTGAATCCCGCCTCCGTGTGCGGGATTTATCGCTGCATTGAAGACTGATGGCCATGGGCTGTTTTCCTGCGCTTGGTTGGGGTTGTCACTTTAACACATTTCCCGTTTCCATTTTCAATTCATTACTCTATATAATAACTTACCAGATATAAGTATTTATATTCTAATGAACTCTTACATAATAATTTGCTGTACGCCTTCAATTTTCCTCATTCGCTATTGAACGATGTAATTTCTCTCATAAATATATCAAATGATTTACATTTGTACTTAAGATGTCAATCATATAAAAAAAAATACTTCGTCATGGTATCTATATAACAATTTAGTTAGCAATGAAAACAGTTAACTAATAGGTGTGTTTTCATCATTATGGTTATCTGTACTATAGCACTGACTGTACCATATTAATGCAAGTCGATATCTCATATGGTATATCATTCAACAAATTATGTTACTTTACGGTTATATGGGATCTTATATATTAACAAGATTATTTTGATAAACATAATAGAGCAACCTGTTTAAAAATGTAAGAAAATTATTTCGACAGTTGATATCAAAATTAATTATCCGCGTAAGACACTTCAAGAAGTTGAGTACAATGAAAAAGTTCAGTTGATAGCACCATTTGATATAATTCCATATTTTAATGTATTTCATGCATGTTCAGGACGAGAACAATAAATACAATAGGTAGGTCTTGTCATATTAGAGGCAATCTGGGATGATGACTGCCACTGGAAAATTGAGGGTATTTTTGATAGGGACAGAAATTTTGCCTTGCAACAGGTCATCTACGGACCCACCAAAGAGATGTTGCAAGGTTTCTTAACGTGCAAAGAGCGTGGTACTCTCTTTACAAAAGGCATCGGATTTAATGTCCCCATTCTGACCGGACGTGACTGCGAACTTGATACATCCCGTACAGCCAAACGGACGCCCCACTTCAGCAAGCGTTTTACTGTTGGTCGGGAGAGTACCAAGTGACCATATTTCGTTTCCCCAGTCACCCTTGGAGGATATAAAAGTTGAAAAGCCGTCTTTACCAAATTTTGAATACAATAAAGATTTCTATATGTAGCATCATTTGATCCAAATTCTTATTTGTTCACAACCCCAATCAGATATACAAGTCGAAATGTCGTCTTTACTATCAAATTACCACTCGGTTATGACTTTTTTTAGGACATTTAACGTTTCCTATCAAAGTCATTTATTAGAGTCGGGTACTTTAGTTAAACAAATGAAATGATTATTTCTATTTGAAGCACCTTTTTATCCAAATACTTATCATTTTCAGCACAATACCTATTAGACATGACAGTTGAAAAGTCGCCTATACCAAGTTACGACTCGGTTATGAAATTGACATCAATGGGATATACAAGGAAGCAAGCAGTTGACTCATTAAGAAGCTCTGTAAGATCAAAACAAATAATTCACAATACTAATGTTCTTCGGGGCAGTTTCAACTCATTTATTGTCGAGCCTGTGACTTTTGTCGAAAAAGCGAGACAAAGCGATCCTTCGTCCCGTCGTCGCGTCCGTAAAACCTCACCCTGTAGTTAAAGTTTTTAAAAAATTGATAACTTTCTCAAATTTACGTGGTTTTGTACTAAACTTGGTCAGAAGCTTGTTTATGATTAAAAGCTAGTATCTATAAGGATATTTTGAAAAAAAATCATACTTTTCGTGTTTCTTAATATTACTTATAAATAGGATTAGTTTTCATCCAACGAGCATTACATACAGGCTGCACTTTACATTTTTAGCCATGGCGTTGTCAGTTTATTTTCGATTTATGAGTTTGACTGTCCTTCTGGTATCTTTCGTCCCTCTTTTACGCACCAAAGTATGCATGTAGCCAAATGTAATCAATTTACTAAATTTAAAAAAAAAAATGGAACATATAAAGACATGAACTGCACACATCATACTTTCTGATAATGTTGAACGGTACATGTAGTTTTGAGTTCATCAGACATCAGATCGAAGGTTGGATGCTAAGCATTCAATTTACGCAATAAGCATAAAGATTATATGGTTTCCTTAAATTGCTTACATCCACTTCGTTTGGACTTTGGTTGATAGTTGTATCATAGGTAATCATACTAAATCTCCTTATTCTTATACTGTAGGTAAACATGTTGATAATGTGGTTTCAATGTTTTGTTTGTCTTAACATAGGTAGAACTCGTAATGCCGAGTTTTCCCTTGCTTCTTCATGTCAATTTGAAATTTATTTTTGGTCAAATCATATATTCTATTCTGCTTTTTTTTGTTTTTCTTTACGTTTTCATTTAGGGAGGAAATGTAGAAAAGGCTATAGAATGGCTTTTAAGTCTACCTGATTATGATGACAACCTGTTAGAAAACCCATCACCAACCACAGGTAAATAAAGAAAGTGTGCCTAATTTCATCGAGTTTGAACTAGCAAATTAACTGATTTCTTTTTACTTATAGAATAAATTAAAAAAAAAAAAAACCTTTTACTCTTAGTAATTTTTATAAGCCTTTATCGAATATCGAGACCCTCCTTTAAATCTCTTATGTGTGTCTGACATCAATACATCAATGGGTTGCAATTTAGATGTCTAGTTCATGTATATAAATGAACATATGATACAAAATCGATAAAACGGACACATATATGTGAATTATACGAATGATGTGTACAAAATAATAAGGCATATTTTCTAGACATCAATTTAGATAGATAACAATTAGCTTATTGGTGTATGTTTTCATTATTGTGTTGTTTTGTGTTAAGCTCTGACGGTTCCATTTTAATGCAAGAATGCGGAATCTAAAATAGAATAGTATTCATAAAAATTATAATTTACGGGCATATTAGACCCTGTACTAATTAATGATATAATTGTAATAACCTAATAAAGTAATCAAATGTTTAGAGAAATCAACGCCCGCCATCAAAGTCAATAATTTGAGTCAGACACCTGATTGAAATGATCAAAATAAATTCTATAAAAAATATTCTATATGGAGCACCATTTAATTAAAATTCTTTTTTTCAGCACAATTCCAATCAGATATGAAAGTCAAAAAGTCGTCTTTACCAAGTTATGACTCGGTTATGAAAATGGGATATACACGTAACCAAGCAGAATATTCTTTGAGAATATATGTAAGATTAAAGCAAATAATTCACAATAATAGCTACAATTGTATTACATAAGAGTTCTTATGACCATATATTTGATGTTTTGATCTGAAATTGTTTTCATTTTCGAGAACATGTGAATGAAAGAGAAGGTAATCCTTTCTTCATGCTTAAAAACAACCGTCGGCGAGTCAAACTGTCAAATGTGCTTCGTGTCAATTGCATCACATTTATGGGAGTGGTTGTTTAGAACTGCGAGACAATTGTGAAATACCTTCCTAAAACATGTTTATAGTCATTCCTTACAATTAGAAACTCGACATTTTTATAAGCCGAGAGCACTTTAAGATGTTCTATAAGACGATATATGAGATATAAGATTCAAGTTTGCTAAAGGGAGATAACCGAAATTAACACCAAGATAAAAGACAAACTACACATGTATACACACTCTAGTTAGTAAATATTTATTTTATAATAGCTGCATTGTATATGTACCAAGTTGTACTTTTCAGCTTGGAGAACTGGGATTGTTACAAAAACAAATCCAGAAAGACCATGAGGCAGAAAACAATATCTATCTATAATCTGTTTTAACCAAGCAATCAATCGATAAAGATAATTATAATTGATATCTATGATAATGATAAATTATAGTACTATTAATTATGCCTTATTACATGTATTAATTGTCTTTATAATGCCTTATTAATTGTCTCATGGTTTTTGAAAGAAAAAGATGACAATGATGAAATTACGAAACAACTAGAGGGAATCATTTCAAATGATATTATCAAACATTTGTTATTTGGAAACAGTGCAATGAACATCTCTTACTTTAAGTATTTTGTTGTTTGCATCTTATTCTTTATTCTAAATTGTTTATTTTTGTTATAATTTTACATTGAGGGAGGTAAAGTGGAAAGAGAAGAGTGGCCCCCTAGTTCTACAGTGATGCACGATGTCTCAACGAGAAAAAAACGAACAGTAGCCGAAGGTAAATTCAAATTAAAGAGATAAATGAAGAAAAATGTCGAGCAGTCCAAAATTCTCCTTTGAAAAAGAAACAAATATTAAATGTAGTGTTGCAAAGGCAAATTTGATTATATAAATTTTAATATTCTTTTAATGTCCCTTTAAAGTCATTTTAGTCCACGAGAGATTAAGTTGTTATTCATCCTGCTTTAAATCATTTGGGTTTAAAAAAAAAAGGTTAATTGAGAAAAGCGCTTCTGACGAGCCATAAAAATTCAGGATACTTTTCATTATATATTCTGTTATATTATGTAAAGTTTTAAAATCAGTACTGAATTATTTTCTCGAAACGTACACTAACTGATCATACGGTTCCATCACAAGTAAAACAAACCTCATAATTATCACTTAAACTGGTTTTTTTTTCTCTTGGGAACCTCCAGAAATTTTTCTAAAAAAAGGGAGTAAAGTAATATCTATAAATAAAAGGAAATGCGGTATGATTGCCAATGAGACAATTAACATTTTCGATGTTATATTGTGTCAAATACATTTGCAAAACTTTTAGATGAGGAAATGGTAGGGTGAAAAACATTAATCGGTTAGTCATGTTCCAATAACAAATGACGTTCAGAATAATCTGCATCGACAGTCTACTTTTAAAAATACAATGTAAGGTTTACCGCTTAAATATGCTATTTCAACTTTTCCAAAAATGAGAAGTATTTAATCGAAACGACTTCAGTTTTTCTTTCCTTAGACATTGTTTTTTTTCCTTAGACATATTTAGCACAATGTTTTGGAAATTTCTGTTTTAATGCTCTTCAATTATTGTTTGTATTTCGTAGGGTAGCAGTGTTACTGACACACATTCAATTTATTCTTTATTAATATTTTTAGCACCATTCCAAACACGATGGAAGAATCAACCCTCATTCATATTTAGTAATGAGTCGGTAATAGAGATTATGTCTCTGGGATTTACGAGGGAACAAGCTATAGACGCTTTGACATTTTCTGTAAGTTATAAACGCTGGTTTTAATAAAGAAGAAAAGTCCGAATTTATTATACTAAAAATAATAATTATAGCAATGACAACACAATATCAAAACATTTTTGACAAGTTTGCAGACATTCAACAGATATGTTTAGTCACTGTGTCTAGTATTGTTCGAGATATCAATTAATCAATCAATTAGTGAGTTTACAGTTTAACTTAAGGTATAGTTGATTGTTTTTTGTTTTTCTGCATTCAAGTTTTGTTCAATTTGTTCTGGAACTGCACTTGTTTTTGCATTTTTTTTTATTACTTCGCCCGATTACGAATAGCGGTCGATATTAGAGACTTGGCTTATTATAGTTCACCAGAGAAGCATTTCGATAAATACAAAAACGAAATTGGACAGCATTGAACCTTAAATTTAATGATTCGTTTTATAAATTCTATTCCTACGAACTTGCTTTCAGTATCTGCGAGCATTTCTGATACAAAGTAATTTTGCTTTTTTGTACTTTTATATGCTTTCGTTATCTATTACTAGCTTCTAACAGTTGCTTCGTTTTTATCTTGTTTAATTGATTATAAGTTCGTTCAAGTCACAGATGATTTAGTTTCTGGATAACATATTCGCAACATTTTAAGATAAAGGGAAATCTAAATCTTGACATAAATAATAGACATGAATATATTGTTGAAGAATAGTTGATGTCCTTTAGATGTATAACTGTCTTTTTACAGACGAATTTAATTTTAAAAGTCTTACTAATCTTTTGAAAAATTATTTGTCGATTCGGAGAGAATTAAAGCTTGACGTATTGTATAAAACGTGTTTACTGTAAAAGATTATTTATAGACTTTAAAAGTGTGTTTTTGTTTGTTAAAAGATGCAAAAGAATTTGGGATATTGTGGTATTGAAATCTAGCTTTATATCTTTGTTTTCATAGAAAAATTGTGTTAACAGCGCAGAATATGTTTGAGAAAGATTTTACAAATACGTCAAAAATAAAAGAATAAACCAAGGATAAAATAATAAAAAAATGTTAAGGTCAGAGTAATGACAGCACCGTGTGGTACCTTAGATGATTTTGGGAATTTTTTTTGGAATATTTGGTCCTCAATGCTCTCCAACTTGGTATCTTATTTGGGCTTTTTTACATTTTTGATTCGAGCGTTACTGACGAGTCTTTGTTGAGGAAATGTCCGTCTGGCGTACACAACTTGAATCCTGGTATTGTTGATGAGTTTCTTTTTGATAAAATGATGAAAGCACAAAATATAACGCCACAATGAGCAGCATTGTTAACCGAGACTAAAAGCATGTGCTACTAACATGTAAGCAATTTCTGTCATTAACCAATTTATTGCATGCATCGTAAGGTTGTTTGCCGTAATTTGAAAAAAGCGAGAAAAATAACACGACTTTACTTCATTCAATGACATATACTGTGGCTTCATTTTTATTCCTTGGAGACAAATTTTAGTGGCTTTCTTTAGTTCATGTGAATCACGAATTTTAATGTTAAACGAAATAAAATATCAACGACTATATATTTTTTTTTATTATTCCTAAAAAAATGATCTCACAAAGACATATGAATCCTCAATTTTTGTAGTAAGCTTTGACATTTTGTAATACTGAACGAAGTCCAGAAAGTCTATGTGAACCGTTTGAAGAGACACAGTTTCTATATTAAATGTAGATAGCGTTGTTTCCCATACTTCAACTACAAAAAAGTATATTTGTTCAAATTTGTTAAACATGTCAATCCCTAAATGCCAAGTCTTTGATTTAATTATGGTAATATAAATCTTAACTGCGTTTTTAAACGCAGAATTTTCAGATTATTGCACGAGTTAACCCCAAAAGTACGTCCACTGCTCAACTGCCTTAATTATATTTTCATTTAACATGTATATTGAAATCAATGTAATAAAGAAATTGATTTGAAGTTATCTTTCATGTTTTGTCTTAATTTAAAACCTGTCATTTTTGGTTTTATCACACTTATTAGGATGGAAATGAGGAGGAAGCTGTCATAAGGCTTGTTAGTCACCCTTATCATAATGATGTAACAGTAAAAAAGAAAGTAGAATTTTTCGAAGGTAAATATGAACATTGCCAAACTTTTTAGCATAAAAGGATAGTAGCTTGATGTTTTCAAGATCTTCAGATAAATAGCATTTTTCGTTATAAACTTCTAATGTATAAAATATAATGGCCTCCTAAAGAACTGAACTCCTACTTGTATTTTTCATTGGCATAGTATTCAAACCAATAGATCATATTTGAAGAAATAAAATTAGCAAATTTTTATTATATACATACTATTAACACAAACCCACAGTTTTCTGTATTTTGAGATAAAAGTGTTCATCAGTTAGTTTTATTTTAGTTTGCTCTATGGTCGGGTTGTTTTCTCTTTGACACATTCCCCATTTCCATTCTCAATTTTATTTGACATGATTCTGTTAGCAGACACACGTGATAATCAAAATATGTTAACAACAAAGATAAGAACGATTACTGACGCAAATAACGATCATTATTTAATTATTTGATGGATGATTTGAGTAAATTGATGTCGACAATTGTTTGCTAGATTGAAACTTCAACCTAGGATTCAAATTATTCAAAACTATTGACGGGTGTATTTAAATGAATTCACTACAATTTCCAAAGTTTCACCTGAAAAAGATATATTTAAAGGTAGAATAATTTGTTCAGCTAGTTTCATAGATGGCAATTTCAAATCATAATTATATAGATATTAGATGATGTGCTATAAGTGCCAATGAGACAACTCTCCATCCAAGTCGTAATTAGTGAAAGTAAACCATTATAGACCTTCAACACGGAGACTTGGCTTACATCGAACAACAAAACTACTAGTATAAAACCATTCAAACAAGTAAACCAACTAACATCTTTTTTTCACCAGAAGATCAATTATTAGTATAAGAGTTTCGTTAAGATTTAAAAACAAGAATGTATAGAAGAGAAACACTTGAATCAGGAAAGTCTTACCCTCCCCGAGATCTTGAGTTCATTCCAGGTTTTTGATGGGGTTCGTGTTGCCTAATCTTTAGATTTCTATGTGATGCTTTGTTGATTTGTTCGTCTTTTCGTTTGGCATTGTCAGTTTTTCCTCGACTTTGGAGTTTTGAATGTCCCATTGACCGCTTTTTTGATAATCTTTATCAATATTCCTATTGGATATTTATCTCATTTTGTAAAACTGATCCCTGATTTCTTCTGTCAAGTATGTCAAATTTACATCAACGTATACCTTATGTATAATTGTTTTCTAAATTCAGAGGCAGAAGAAATTACAGATTCAGATTTTGTTGAAATACAAGATTCAGACGAAGAAAACCCAAATTCAGACGAAGAAATTAAAGATTTAGACGAAGCAGTGATTGATTACTTTTCTGCGCCAAAGACACATTTATTACCAGGTGATATATATAATTACATAGGAATTCAATCGAAAATACACATTCGTTGAATACGACTTGAGTAGTTTTAAGATTTTAATTTCTCTTTGACCAAATAAAGGCAGTAGTATACCGCTGTTTGAGATTCGTAAATTGATTGAGAAAAAAAAACGAATCCAGGTTACAAACTATAACTGAAAATATAAGAGGAGAACAACGACACAACAGAAACACAAGATTAAAATGCAACACACACATAAACGATATATAACAAATCAAGGAACAACAAATATCTTTAGTATTGATATAAGGTGATGTCGCCTCATTTAACGTATGCGGCGACTTTTGACATACTTAACAAACCAATGTTCAGCACAAAAATTCACGAGTCTTTAATTGTTACTAGTAATCGAAACACATTACAAACCGTGTAGGAAAAAAAAAGAAAGGATCATTCAAACTGTATGTGGAATAGAATACCATATTATCAGTGCTTACATTTTAGTGAGTTGGCAGATGTAATTATGACAGAATATGGATAGATCTGATGGTAATCAAACCTATTATAAATTAGGCAATGATATGTAAATAATTTGTTTTTTTCAGAATTCTGAAAACGATTTACGTCAAATATATAAATTATGTTAAAATGCGTTTCCTTAAAACGATACAGAGGCCAATTGCCGAAATAAAAAAAAAAAATTTACGAATTGATATATTCTACAATAGGGGATTAAAAATGGTTGTACCTACTAGATGAATGCAAGTGGTACTTTAGAGATAGATGTTTTTAAACTACTGTAAATGACAAAATAATGATTGTGGCTATACCTAAGGCCTTTTTTGGTATATCAGCTCTTCACCTTTGTGATAAGTTATAGATTTAAAGATTTGTAGATTCAGTCATCACTAACGATACATTAAGTGTCGAAACGCGCATCTTCTGCAGAAGAAAATTAGTACCGGTAATGTTATTACTACCACTGGGTCAATGCCGCTGATGTTGGAAAATAAGTCCCGAAATATGATCAGCCTAGTGGCAAGCTCGGTGTTGACATTTAAGTGCGGATATAAGTTGCTGTTATGTAATGTTTATAATCTCTTTGAATTAAGAAATATATCCCCTTAAGGCAGAGCTCTCATCCCATATCTATTTAAGGCTATACGTCAGGACTTTAAAACGTTTGAAATAAACATAGGATTCTTTTAAAAAATGTTTGCCTCCAGCGTCACTGAATAGACATTCAGGGACAACATGAGCATTTGATGCAGTACAGATGTTACGATTATAACATGTTAATAACAATGAATAAGGAGTAAGGATTTTCCTCTTACCTTAGCCGTATTTGGCATAAACTCTTTGGAATTTTGGGTCATCTATTCTCTTCAACTTTGTAATTCTTTGGCTCTATAACTATTTTGATCTGAGTGTTACTGATGAGTCTTATGTAGACGAAATGCGCGTCTGGTGTATTAAATTATAATCCTGATAACCAATTTTTAGTATTAAGCTCGAAAACTGAAAATAAGAATGGAATGATACTGACCCAGAATACTAAAGTGTGTCATTACACCTGCGGACACTTAGGTAAACATTGCATATCTCCATTTTGCATAGCCAAATAGAGAACCAGTTGGATGCACAATATTGTCACGCGCTTTATCTGAGTCAAACCGTTTCCTTATGTTCCTGATATAAGTACCGCTGGACCCTTGTAATCATCAAACAACAGCAATCAATACATTAAATGTATACTCAATTACATTAAATACGTTGAAATTTGCAAAATAAACTGTCGTTAGGTGCCAAAAACGAACAAGTCGTCCATAGAATTATAACTTCTATTCTGATCATCTGTTCATTGTTGTAAGTTTTGTAATTCAACAGTTACGATATTTTGTTTTACAGAATTTGTCACTTTGAAATCCTAAAGGAGTTAAGCAATTAAAAATTTCTTTTAAAGGCTATATTTGTATATAGAATTATGGCTAAAGTCATGCCTGCATAAACTATTTTAGACCTATTGTTGGATTTATTGAATATAAATACTGTAAACTAGCACGGTATATTTACTGCAAAATGATTGCATGCACCTTTTAATAAATTACTCCTTTTATGTATATGTCATGTACAAGTTGCAATTTTGTACAGATTATAACATGTTACAAAATTATTGTACATGCTATAATTTATACAAAGCTAAAATGCAATTTATAACGTGTACACAATATTGCTTAAAAATGGTTTTAAGCTGAACAAAATTTTACAATAATAATAAAGCAGGCTATGCATGCATGATTGAAATTTATTTAATAATAAAGAACAATAATCAAAAGCAAAATAGGGGCTTTATTTACAGCATGCATAAAATACTAAAATTTCATACATTTTAGAAACAAGTATGTTTACTTGTTGCTTCAAGACAGAGACATTTGACACCTAGAATAGCACAAAACTTTCATTCTTCTACATTTACACCTTTAAGACTTACACATGCCTTTCTAACACTGACAATGCACAAAACCTTGCCCTCCGCTCAATGATAACTTACGCACTATATCTCTCAAACTCTCTTGCATTTGCAAAAAAGGAACCTGGTTTCTACTCAAGTATCCATTTATTTATCCAACTTTTGTTCCAATTTTATAGCCGCTTTATTCATTCACATTCATCACTTTTATGTTTCTCTCATCAGCAGGGCGAGAGAACATTTAATTAATTTATTAGATTTAACTTATCAATATCACTAGTTACAAGCAAAGATTATTTTTGCTTGATTTTTAATGTTTTTAAAATTGACAATTTAAGAGGATATTACTCCGAAAAATTGCATTTCTGAATGAATCTACATGAAATTTTGCTTATTTTTATTTCACCCTATCTTCTCGTATTTTATTTTACAATTCTATCATTTAGCTTCTAATCACACAATGATGTATTTTCCTGTATAATCAATCATAATGTGTAAAGGTGTCACAACCTGTAGCTTCAGAAAATTCCTGGCGACCAAATTTATAATTTAGACTCCTATACCACCTTAAGGTATAAAGTAATTACAAAAACTATTTGTCTCATGATTAACTGTATCAACAAGATATCACAATAACATGAATAGACAATAAAAAAAAATGAGGAAAATATTATTAAGGTTAATGGCATACTTTGTAATAATAGAAACATATTTTTATTTTCAAATTTTGTACAAGTTAAAACCCCTTTTAAGCAATAGTATGCACATGTTATAACTTATATATTTGCATTGGACAAATTATAACATTTTTGTACTTGGTATAACCTGTACAAAATCACAATTTGTACACGACATATACATTGTTTATAAGTTAGTTAGGTATCTCCAAATTTATAAAGGAAGCACGTTCATTCAATCTATTTATATGATCTATAAACTTGTTTTAATAGAAAACAAAGATGAACAGGATGGAACTCTCCTTGAATCAGAGATTAGGAAGAGTATGGAGAATGATATACTACATCGACTGAAAACCGATGGTGTGATTGCCACGACAAAATTTCTTATGGTGCAAGCGACGAAATGGAAAAGAGCAAAGGTTAAGATTGCAGTTGCTGGGCAAAGTTCTTCGGGAAAATCTTCCTTTATTAATGTTATAAGGGGTGTCGGTTATAAAGATAAAGGTTATGCGCAAGAAGGTTATGGAGACACAACCTTAGAGGTTAAATCGTATGTACATCCCAAATATAAGCACATATTATACTGCGATCTTCCGGGATATGGCACAACAACCATAACAAGAGAGAAATTTCTTGAAAAAGTCAACATTAGTAAGTATGACATGTTTATCATATTTTTCACCAGTGTACCTACAACTGATGACGAATGGTTGGTTAGACAATTACAAGAAGCCAAGAAACCGTTCTGTTTTGTAAGAACAAAACTTGATCAAGACATAGACAGTGGTAAACGAAGGGGTAAAAATGAAAAGACAGTTCTTAATGATATCATGTATACAATTGCTAGGGCAAAGGAAAGCATGCCAGCCTTAAAAGGAGCGGACATATTCATAATTTCAAATAACAAGCCATATATAGGAGATATGTCTAAACTAGTTAAATTCATGCAACAAAGAGTTACAACGGTAAAGTTTGAAGCAATTCTGTTTTCTATACCTGCCTTTACAGAAGAAATTATTGAGAAAAAATATAAAGATTTATTAGGCAGAATTACAAATGTTGCTTATTTACACGCAATGAATTACAGTTATCTGTATGCATCCCTAAAGGAGAATAACTATGATGATAATATCAGAGCTGAAATCACAACGTATTTTAAAGTATTTGAACTAGACAGTGTAGGTGTTAAAGACGTCCCGAATTTAAAGCACTACTACTCCGATGAACATATTCTCAAACTTTTGAAGATTTTCAAAGAAGAAATGCCAGGTTTTGGCTTACGGTTAGTGCCAATTTATTCTGTGATTAAAAAATACAGAGTTTGCAAGCAGTACCTAACGAATTTGCTGAAAGAACTGAAAGCGGATGCCTACACAATGTATAAGGAAATATTCAAACATAGAAACTAAATCAACGTTCGTACATGTAATAATTCCATTTGAATATAACAAACATTGCATATGTTAATATAAAGATTTATTCACATGTCTACTATGCTTTGTAGTAATATTTTATTGTATATATTTGTAATATTATATAGTACATGTATTTTATTTATAACAGTATTTTTATTATCATATTTTGCTGTGGAGAACATCAAAGAAACATGACTAAAGAGATGCAGTAGAAAGCAACCCTAATATTTCTTAGAAAATCCTTTTTAGGAACTGTAATGAAAAGTATAGTTTTAAAACAAAATACAAGTCTATTTCAGTTAGAAACATATTTTTTATGAATAAAATATTTAACAAAGTTGGAAACAAATTTACATATAAACTTTTTTATGTACCATAATTCTGTGATGTCAAATCTTATAATAAATTTGGAATTTTCGGGATTATTCTAAGTATGTTTAAGAAATCTCTGGCATAATCTTAAACATTTGCTTGTAAGATTTTATTTCGGGAAATCCCGAAATTGGTAAAAAAATCCATGTAACAAATATGTGCATGATTCAAGATTTATATTTTGGGGATTTTTCCCGAAATGTTTAAAGAAATTATTAGTCGGGAGTTCCAGCATATTTGTATGGTTTTCGGTATAAATCCCAAATATTCGAAGACATTTTTGTATATATTTTCCACTTGCTGGTTTATTTTTGTCGGGATTTTCCCGAAATGTTTTTCCGATATGTATTTTATTTCGTTTAAAATAGGGGTTTTCCCGTTTGCTATTTGTAGTTATTATTTATAGATGGGAACTAGTATAACTGGTTTTGTAACAGTATGTACTATTTATAAATTTGATGTTGGGTGCAGGAGGCACGAGGAAAGTTTTGGCGGTTTTTATGGGTGTGGTTTAATGGTAGAATATAAAGTTTGGCATTTAAATGTATTAGTATCGAAGGTGCTCGCAGTTACGTCGAATTTAAGTTTGTCATATAGGTTCATGTGCAGTTGCTGCTATGTTTATTGTACGTACATGCGTTGGAAGTATTAGCCGAGGAAAAAGAAACGATGCGAAAGAGGAACAATGTTATATGTCATGTATTTATATATAGTTTCAATCGAAGAAATATGTACTTTATAGTAAAATAAAATATTGTATCGCAAGAGAAAATAAGATGTTACTGAAACAACTAATCCTTTACCTGTGTTTGTTTTGTTTATAGCCTATTGAATTTAGAGATTAAATACTTTAAATTCGGACGAGCAGGTCGAGGGAGAATTTAACTGTTTGTTAACATGCTTTGCCAACGTATATATGTTAAACATAATAATGTTAAAAATGATTTTGGGATATTTTTCGAAATTAAAAGTTGTCACATACATCTTTACCACAAATATTTTAAACTTTCATATAATTTGGGAAATTTCCCGAACATTGAATGTAAATTTTATCAATTACAGAATAAAAACATGGAATATTGTAAAAATGTGTGTTTTTTTTTTTATGAAATCTGCATTCAATTTATGGGTAAACATTGAAAAAGATTATAAAAAGGAATAAAATGGATTTTTCTCTTTTAAAATAGATTCAGTTATAGATGGTCTGCTTTGTTTTTTCGAGCCTGCAACTTTTGTTGCAGAAAGCTCGACATAGGGATAGTGATCCGGCGGCGGCGGCGTTAGCTAACTTCTTAAAAGCTTTATATTTTAGAAGTTGGAAGACCTGGATGCTTCATACTTTGTATATAGATGCCTCATGTAACGAAATTTCCGTCAGTCACATGTCCAATGTCCTTGACCTCATTTTTATGGTTCAGTGACCACTTGAAAAAAAAGTTCAGAATGTTTGTAATGTTGAGTATCTCTCTTATTATAAGTTATAGGATAACTATATTTGGTATGTGCGCACCTTGCAAGGTCCCCATGCCCGTCGAACAGTTTTCACTTTACCTCGACCTCATTTCATGGATCAGTGAACAAGGTTAAGTTTTGGTGGTCAAGTCCATATCTCAGATACTTTAAGCAATAGGGCTTTTACATTCGGTGTATTAAACACTGTAAGGTGTGAATGCCCAACTGGCAGGTATCATCTGACCTTGATCTCATTTTCATAGTTCAGTGGTTATAATTAAGTTTTTGTGTTTTTGTCTGTTTTTCTTATACTTTATGCAATAGGTCTACTATATTTGTTTTGGTCTTTTTTCGCTAATACTATATGTTATAGGTCAACTATATTTGGTGTATGGAAATATTTTATGATCTATATGTCGGTTGCGCAGGTTTTAATTGAACGTGACCTCATTTTCACGGTTCATTGCGCATGTTCAGATTTTGTGTTTTAATCTATTTTTCTTAAACTATAAGTAATAGGTCAACTATATTTGATGTATGGAAGAATTGTTAGCTGTACATGTTTGCCTGGCATGGTGCAACTGACCTTGACCTTATTTTCATGGTTCATGGGTCTTTGTTTAGTTATCTTGGTTAATGTTTAGTTTATATGACAGTTGTAATAGAGCTTTATACTTAGGACTATCAACATAATATAAATGATTAGTAAAAAAGGCGAGAATTTTCAGCATGTGCACTCTTGTGTTTCTGAGTTGTAATTTTGAATGTTTTTGTCGTCAGTAGAAATGTAAATACTCCCATTTAAATAATTGAAGAACAAGGATGGAACAAGTGAAATATGAGATGTAATTTATTAATAAAAAACAAAATGTATCGCATGTAATGATGATGAAATACTATACAGTTTTAAACATTTAATAATGTCACACATAAACGTGTTTAACACTTCCTGGTGGCTGCCTGGACTGGTCGACGAAGACACTGGTTTAAATTCTCAACAACCAAAGCATGGTAGGCTGACTCTGTGTACACTGATGGGAAGAGTGCAGTGAGATACCCCTCTATAACATTCTTTCTGTTGCATATTTGCTGAGCTTACCACCGCCCCTGTAAGAGTAATGAATACGATCCTGATCTGATGTAAATAATACCGGGAAAAAGTGCTTCAGAAATAAAACCCCAAAAGATCCCGGGTTTGTTCCACAGTTAGAATAATTGCTCAAGTCATATTCACGCATATGCTGGGGAATTTCGTTGAATATATGCATAGGCAATACGAGGCGTTGCATAAATGGCTGAGGTCGAATCAAGTCTGGTATAGAAGATGTAGTAGTGAGCGGTAAATTTGGCAGAGGTTGAGGTATTCTCGGAGTTGTATGTGTAGCTGGTGTAGTGGGTAGTCTAATACAAGTGATTGGTAACGGCTTAATGTGTGCTGTTTTCTGTGTAGAAGCTAGCTCTTTAATTACATTGCATTGTGTTGCGTTCTACTTCGGCTAGTCTGGTGCTGCTGAAGCTGTTTTTAAATTGCTTAGAGAGACTTTTGCAGTGAAAAAGCCGATGGGTCCTTGTTTGTTGGTGGTGTAATGCGTTGAAGCTGCTACACTTATTGGTGGCGGAGTTGCTAGAGTAGTTGTTGGTGAAGGTGGTGTTGGAGCAGATAGATGAAGTAGTAGTTCAGGCGAAATTGACGGCGACCTGTACTGGTACGGGTCGTTGATCCCCTTTCATATGCTCAACATAACAGCTAGCTGTTTGACCCTTTTAACTTTATTTGCGCGACGGATCACTCTTTTTCTTTTGCGTATTGTAAACGGTGTATCTGGTTGCGAGTCAGATGATGAACCTGATTTAGCTAGCGACTCTGGTGGTGATAGAGGTGATGACGGGGCAACTGCATACTCTGCTTCTTCATTAGGATGTAATCACCAGTATCTTATATCTCAATTGTTTCTGGGTTGTCGGAGCTATTGCTGTAAATAAGAGGATATCGCTCGCCGAAGCGAACACGGCATTCTGTTAAAATCTTTATTCTAGGACATGTGTAAATAGTGTCATCATCCTTCTTTACAAGAAAGTGACTGAATTATCGTGTAGCAGCTGTGATAGCCATACTGAATATAATGATTGATGAAAAATTAAGTTTTATGTATATTAAATTATTAAACTCTTTTTAATGAAAACAGCTTAAGTAAAATAAAAATTCTTCGAGAAAAAAATAAACAATCCTTTAAAAAAAAACCATTTTTTGAAGTCAGGAAAAAAAGTTTGAGTTCTTTTCAGGACATCAAACAATAGCACGGCTTGGTCGATTTCATTCGATTTATATTTACTATTACTAGTATTCAATACTTATTTCCCAAGATCAAAAATTAAAAAAAGTTAGTTATTAATTATTTTAAGTATTTATTATTTCAAAATCATCGATTTACTAAAGACAGAGCTGGCCTGTCCATGCTCTTTTAAATTGTAAATAAATAAGTTGCCCGAGGCATCTATATGTTACCTGGGGTACCATTAAACATGTCACCAAAAGATACCAAAGCGGCAAAACAGGCTACGAAAATTTGAGCAATTTTCAAATATATCACTGATCATAACGTCAACTTTGTAAAGAATGCACTAGCAAAAAAAACTTCTATTCAAACGTCTACCGATATTCAGCGTCTTTTAGCAGACAAGGGTAAACATACAAGCAAATTAACTGTCCAAAAAGTCATAAAAGAGGCCGTTTATACAGGTTGGACAAATAGTTCGAGAACCGAACAAGTTAACAAGTTCTGTTTTATGGCCGTCATTGCCGACAACGATAACTTCGATAAGTTGTCCTCACTGACGAATGTTCCGTGCAGCTGCACGATAACAAGGTTATCAACTACCGAGAAAAAGACTCCGTTGCTCCAGTTTTACCTTAACATAAGATACACATTTGGGCTGGTATAAGTCGTCGGGGGACCACGAGTATTCTGATATATGAAAACATCACGACATCAGCATTCGACATTAACTCTATACTGGCGACAGGCCTAATAGCATTCATCATGACACTTATCGACTACAACAAGATAATCATCATAAGCACACTGCAAATGACACAAAAGACTTCATGAAGCAGCAGAATATTAACTGGTGGGATGTCCAGCAGAAAGTCCCGATTTTAATCCAATCAAGATGGAGTGGAGCATGATGAAACCCAGATTGTCTCAAAAAGAACCAAAGACACAAAGAGATCTCATCAATGGTATCAAGTCTGTTTGGAGAGAAGATGTGACCATAAATATTTGTAACAATTTCATCGACCATATCTACACAGTACTGCTGATAACAGTTCTACTAGACGGTTGAGCTACAGATCTACACGAGAAAATTTGCAAAGAAAGATCCAGTGGCAAGTCTCTAAAGTATTTTGATGATAAGCTGAAGACACCAGAGTACCAACTGAAATTCGTGAGCATGAAGCTGAAACGAAGATGAATGCAAGGTCATATAACCGGAAGAAAAGTGACTTTACATTAGTATATGTTGACGACTTCCTTTTTACAGTAAAATTTTGAAGAGCACCTTTATCACTTTAAATAGCAGCTCTATTTGATAAATTAATCGAAGCCAACCTGAAATTAAAGCCGTCGAAGTGTCAATTCGCATGTAAAGAAGTCCAATATTTAGGCCATATTATCACCAAAGAATGCATTGCAGTAGATCCAGAGAAAACTGTATCTGTACATTCCTTTGCACCAAAAAATGTTATAAAGAAGTACGGATGTTCCTTGGACTATGCAATTATTACCGGAAGTTCATACACAACTATTCCAAAATAACTCCTACCCTAAATCAGCTTCTACATAAACACAAACTAGAGGAGCCGTAGAAATTGCTGTAGTTCTTTTCAGCAAAAGTATATGTCGATACGGACCTTGCAGAGAACTTCTTACAGATCTATGGAATACCTTCACTTCAAACCTGCAAATTTTCCAGATAACTAAGCGTAACACATCATCCTACCACCCAGAATGTAATGCAGCATCCGAACGACAAAATCGTACAACGACATAGCCCGACTATTTACAAGGCGTTATGATGGCTTTCAGAAACACGATACAATATAGTCCATATTTTTTGTCTTTGGAAGAGAGCCTCGAAATCCCATAGACATTGCACTAATTCCAGAATCTACTAAAGGATTAAGCAAGTTCTGCATAGAACCTAGTGTTTTACACAAGTAAAGGTTGTGACTTTGAACAAGGATCACTGACTGTAGTATACTGAAATAACCACAATTATTGTTGTAGTTATTGTCGTTTAGTATCATTTCATACCACATTCTATAAGTACATGTAGGTGAATCTACACGTGTAAGCTTGCAAATACACAGATTATCAGTGGTATAACAAAACCATTTTATAAAACAATTTTGATCAGAAATAGGAGTGCAAGATGGACTCGTCACCTGTCTTGTGGTCTTGTTTCCATTGAGTGTACAGGAGTGACAACCTGTATACAGTACAGCCTGTGACATCCTCTTTGTTATGTCCACCCTCTTGCATGGTCAACATCCAATGGTGAACATTTATTGGGGTATTCAATCTTGAGATGTTGGCCATTTTATTAGGGGTTATAAAACATACATGTAGGTAGATTTTTTATCTCATTATGTTACCTGTTAAAATCAATCAGGGTTGAAGTTTTCAGCTGGTACGTTTCATTAAAATTTACCTGTACAGGTAACCCAGGTTTCTTTTAAAATTGACATTTCACCTTTTTTGAAAATGTAGAATAAGATATTGTTTTAGTCTGTTTAATTTATTATTTGTTTGTTTGTTTTAATGTTATTTAAATTTTTTATTTTTTATTTTTTTTTCATTTTTGTATGTTTTTTTTCATTACTTTTTTGTTTCTTATTCTTTTAATTTCTTCTTGGTAAGAATCTCGAGTAGAAATGGCAAAAAGTCAAAGATAAAGTTATTGACTAGCATTTGAAATAAACAGACTTTTAATAATTGTTTTTTAAGTAAAAGGTTTATATAAATGTACATGATGTACATTGTATTCAATTGTTTGTTAGCATTATTAAATGAGTTATTACTATTAATAATAACTAATAATCATGCAAATGATATTTAAAAAAAAATTAAAGTAATTAAACAAGTCGGTTTCTTAACAAAATAAGATGATCAATATCAATCCTTTTACAATAAATTTTGATAACATCTAATATTATTCAGGAAAACTACAAGTTTCATTATATGGTTTAGGAAAAAAACTAATTTTGTTTATATAAATTTTTTTTCAAATTTCAAAACAAGAGTTGTGCACAAACAATCACTGAAAAGACTTATTTTCCAAATGCCCACCTAATTATCATCAGGCATTGTAAATGTGTGCAGTTATATTTGAAAATGATATTCATTTATTTTCCCAAAAAATAGACTTAATATAAAAAATAACTTAAATTGATTAAAAATTATTTAAAAGGTATAATATTAAAACTAATAGTCATGAGACAATTATTTTTTTATTGAGTTGTTTGTTCACCTAGTTTTATTATTTTATTTTATTTTTGAATTTCTTGTCATAAACACAGTTAGTAAATTTGACAAACACATACATGTATATTTTACCTGCGACACATGACCTGTAAGTTACATAATTTTAAAACTTCAATGCATTCGAGATTTCCCTTTATCCTTGACTAGTTTTTAATTAATACCTTGTGTATTAAAAAAGCAACAGGGGCTATGATGATGGACATATAGGGCCACCATGGTGAACATATTTTTATGGCCACCATTAATAAGATAAAGTCACAGGTAGTACTGTACATGTCAGAAAAACGGATTACCATGTTTGATCAAACCTGCTGACAAGGTACAAATATAGCCACTGATAATCTGATAATTCTTGATAGTGTTTTTCGAGAACCTTGCAGAATAGTGTAGTTTGTGTTAGGATCATAAACGGGCCAATGGTCATTATTGCCCCCCCCCTTTTCCCTCCATTTCCTTAAATACGTAGTAGTCTTAACTTTATGATTATGATAAAAGCATCCCATTCGTTGTTTTATATATCTATACATATAATGTAGTCATGTTCTTTTGAGTTGTGAAGTTGAAATAGACATTTTAGTATATATATGTCAGGAGTCCCTCTCCTCGAAATGTTTTAGTATATTTCTGTTAGTCCCCTCCTCGTACACTTTGCATATTTATTAAAGTCCAAAATTTGCATTTTCTATGTTCGTGATGTTTTCAGTATGTACACACTTTCAGCAACCAGAAAGATGAATTACTCAAAGACGAATAACCCACAGATGGAATAACATTACCACCCAAATACGAAATGTAGAAATCTGTGCCATGGACGAGCACTTCGGGGAAGCAGTGGAGAATGTAACCGGAAGACAAGTGACTTTAGGAACTTTTACATAAACTCGCAAAGTGCTTTATATGAACTCTCGTTTTAAATTGAATTTTTCCCGTTTTAGTTTTATGTTGAATATTTCTTGTTTTAAATGTTTCTTTATTCTTAATTATAATGTTTCTTTATTTTAAATACCTAAAGAGATTATAGATTTACTATTTTACAACTTAAGGATGTACTTAGGTGAGGTTTTGGAATTTGTGTCAAATGTTCGGACTCCTTGGAGTTTTTCCATACAATACAAGGTAAAATATTTTGCCCCATAACACCCATTTATTTTTTTAATATAAGACTTAACAGCTCATGAAAGGTCATTTACCAAAATTTTAGAAGATTCTTGATTTTCTTTCTTTTATTTTGAGACCCATATGATACCAATGCAAATATAAGGTAAAAGTCAGAGTCAGCATTTTCCCGCCATATTTTAAATCTCAAATATCTCCAAAAGGAGGTCCATGACCTATCAATATTTTAAGCTTATCTCTATCCTTAATTGATGCTCTACAAGCTTATAGTATCAATTTTTATTTCTTAATTTCTTAATTTTTACCTAACCTCACCTAAGTACATCATTAATCCGATGGCTGTCAAAAGTGAGAAAGATAATACATGTATCTTACACTTAAGGTAGATGGGGTGTCTAAATTATAATCCATAGAATTTTCCAAAATGTAGTTTATATAATGCTTTAAAAAATATATAATAAAAAAATGAGTCACGGGGTTTATTTTATTGCTACTGGTTGTTAAAAATTGACAGATTTTGCAGAGATTATGCTTTGAAAACACAATTTTTTGCCATAAAACGAAAACTGCACCATAGCATATTGAGATTAAATATGAGAAGATAGCTTTAGTAGTATGCTTTCAGATAAGAAAAAGAAAAAATTAGGTCACCGGATCCATTTTCTTGCTACAAAATAAAATAGAGAAATTCCTAACACATTCTTTTGTAAAAGTACCTTTATCTTAATTATCTGCCCTTACATTTGAGATGCCCCCCGTTATGTGGTGAAGTTTGAAAAAATTGATTCCAACACAAGTCTTTTTTTGTAAAATACAACCATAAATATGATAAAACATCTCATTTTCTATATTGAAATGAAAATTCAATATTTTAAATTACATACTATTCTCAAAATTTGCATATTCTATCAAAGATCTTGACCGATGTTTTTTTTGTATTTCAAAATCCATGATGGAGGAAGACACCCTATCTACCTCACGTGATCTACCTTAACTACAAAAAAAGCAATTATAATATCGCTATTTTACTAAGTTCAGTTGATATGGACAGGTATTGTACAGAGACGTGAATGTAGGTGTCATATATGCTGTTAAAGAATAGCGGTGACTGGTTGCTAAAAAGATGGACTTTGAAGAATTCCTGAGAAAGAGAGAACTGAAACAAATAAAAATTCAAAAGATACTAAATGACAAGATAGACCTTGAAACCATTTTGTTAATGACAGATGCTCAGTACATACATACCAATATATGGTGACAGATTGGCCGTTCTTAATTTCTGTAAATCTTACGGAGAGAAGAAAGATACCGTTTCAAAGAAATTTTTTTTTTACTAAGTTCAGTCGGAGGACAATAATCCGATTATTATTAATACATAAGATTGGACAATAATATATATATATTATGAGAACCTTTTAAAATGTTTTAATACCCTTATCTTTGAATTAATGTATGGTTAGTAAACTGTTGATTGGGCAGTCTTCCCCTATCTTTCAAGCTGTCAACTTGTATTAATAAATTTGTATATATTGTATACGGTCTTGCGTATATCACGGAGATATACCGGAAATGCACGTGGTTATAGGTACATCAATTCAAATCAGTCCTTTTAAGGGCTTTTTATATTGTACGAAAAGAGTCTAACAATTGTTGTTTAATAAGTGTCAAGTACCAATTTCATTTAATGTTTTCTTATCTCCACGATCCTGTCTTCATTCAAACACCCATACACAAGAAATTTAGAACCATTGATTGATTGATTGTTGGTTGCTTAACGTCCAGTGGCAAATATTTCATGCATATTCAGGACGAGAACAAGTTCACAATAAATACAATAGGTAGGTCTTGTCATAACAGAGGCCATAAGGGATGATAGTCGGGGAAATTTCGACTGCTACTGGAAAATGAGGGTATATTGGTTAGGGACAGAAATTTTGCCTTACAACAGGCCACCTACAGGCCCTCAAAGAGTTGTTGTAAGGGTTCTTAACGTGCAAAAAGCGTGGCACCCTCTTTACACGAGACATCGGATTTACCGTCCCCATTCTGACCGGACGTGACTGCGAACTTAATACATCCCGCACAGCCAAACGGACGCCCCACTTCGGCAAGCGTTTTACTGCCGGTCGGGAGAAGACCAAGTGACCATATTTCTATTCCCCAGTCACCCTTGGGGGTAAATTTAGAACCAAAAATTATGATGGAATACCCCTCCCCGGCTTCCGTTTTTCTTTAATTTTACGCGTTAGTTTAGTTTTAATAAATAATTTAAATACATTTTTTTTTTAAATCGGCGAATCATGGTTAATTTGAATTCCAACAAATCATCTTCAAAACTGAAAAGATTTGTGTATTGATTGACACAATTCGTAAAAATAGTTTATAAAAACACGATTCATTTAAAAAAAATTACGTAAAATTCGAAGGACAGTATCTTTGTTATAATACGAGTGTCAGCAGATATGTTTATTCCGTTATATGTAAATTTATAAATTTAACAAACAAATTTCTAAAATAATACTGGGACATCAACATGTTCACGGCTTTATGATATTGTAATAATAAAAAATATTGTTTAAAAGATTGACGGGAAATTTGTTAAATAGTGTAATATTTTAATGTTTTGTAAATATTGACCTCTAGTTAGTTTGGCTTTATAACTGTTTATTATGTGTACAGAGAAAATTAATGACACAAGGCTAATTTGACAAGTTGCTAGTTTATTATCTGCAGTTAAAGTTGAACTGTCAGATGTGATTAAGACCAGAAACGATGTCCTGGTGTGTAGGGTAATAAAATTAGCTATGCCTATTTGTTTGTCTAGAGATTAAGTAATTAAACTCTATGGTAAGGTCAGTTGGTCAAGAGACTGGCAGATTGTGTATCAGCTATGATACTGTAAGGATGTGTATTCCTTGAAGTCTTGAATCAGTAGATTCTGGAGGACTTGTATTTAAAGTTTATATGCTTAAACTTTGTAGCTAACTTTGTCAATGTGTCTGAAGTAATGTACATTTGTGAATAAACTTGTAAATATATAACGTATTATTTAGTTACTTGGAATTTACCACAGGAAATATTGTCGTGTCATAGATGGCTATGTCCGTCCGTCTGAAGCGGTGTTGACCTCCCCTCGATCACGTTACAATAGTAAGCACGCGTGATCTGGCTGACCAAAATGTTTTACTTACGAATAATGATATACAGGTATGAACATTGATGAATAGATTAAATGATTGGTTGTTGGTTGCTTTACGCCGCATTGGCAGAAAAAAGGCTATATCGCGGCGAGAACTAATTCGAATATTTTTACAAATTAAAGCATATTTTTAAAATAAGACAAAAAGTCCTTCAATATACTAAAATTCTGGACTAAAGCAAATTGATTATTTACAAATAAAAATCAACAGTAATATAACGTGATAAAAATTAAAAACGACTTAAATATAATAACATTTTTATATTCTATAATAAATTCCAATTTCTTTTAAAAATGCAACAATATTTGTAAATGGAACATTATTAAATAAATCATACATTTTATTGACATTGAAATGCTTCTTACGAATATCAGCAAAGTCAATACAATTAATTAATTGAATAGATTAAAAGGCTTCGGGGTGGGGAAGTAATGTCGAATGGAAAATGATAGTTTAATTAATTTGTTTATAAACTTTAGACATACTACAATACACTATTAAACTTAAATTTGGGATCAACTTTTACTTGTTAACCGACCGCATCAAAATGAAAGAAAGACGATTGAAGATTGTGATTTTCTGTTAATGGCATAAAGGAATAGGACGTTAAAAGGGGGAAATATTATCACCATCAACTAACGAAGACTCGTATAATTTACGGGATTGATGTCTAACTGAACATTCTTATGAAAACTTTTGAAAATCGTCCTGGTTGTTATGATTTTGAATAATATGAAATGTTAACGATTAGCAATACATTGTTAAAAATCGTCTTTCTTTCATTTGTATAACGACTTCAAATACATGTAAAAGTTTATCTCTAATTAAATTTTCAATAGTTAATTGTAGTTTTATTCAATATTTAACATGTGTCTATCCTCTATAAATAATAAAATGTGTGTACAGGTAAAATTTAATCAAGTTGTTACATATTTACGACCGTATACTGATATTGCACGGCAGGTGTCATTTACACTGGGACAACTATCCGACCAGTCTGACATCTAGACCTGTACTGTACCTCGCTATTTTGATAACATAGAGAACCACCTATTAATTCGTACACATGTGTTATATTAAAATTTTGTCTTTGGCAATTCATATTATATTTTGTATATAAATTGTATATTAAGTTCATAAAATAGGTTATGGTAAGCGACACTTTTTTTTATTTAAATATAAGTTCTTAGGTCAATTCAAATGTTCAAACAATTTTGTAAACAAACTGAAATCCTGCGGACAAGTGTCGCTTACCATAACATATTTTATGAACTTAATATACAATTTATATACAAAATATAATAACACAACTTACAGAATAATAAAGTAGAAAATAAGGTTTCATGTCTTTGTTATTTAGCTTTCGATTTAACTCTATAATCATTGCGTTTTCAACAAAAGACATTTCTCCCGGCAAATAACATTACAAATTATCTCCCCTGGACATTGTAATACTTAAAGTTAATACGGATACAATATGAAATATTTCCGGACTTTCTCTAATCTTTTGAAAATAACTATTTTAAAATAAACATCTATATTAACTAGAACTTTCTCTTGTTTTACACTAGGCGCTAAAAGTCATCAGACGCAGCACAGAAAGTCAGTACGACATTTGGTGGAGAGACCAAAAGATCCAAAGCTAGTCCCAAAACAAGAAAGAAGATAGAATCAGCAACGTACAAATGCCAGCACCACTGAATAGCTACCTTCTCCGAAATCAAGATATAATAAGACCAGACGCAAGAGTGCATCAACAAGCAACAGAGACAACAGCTTCAACTTCAACAGTACCTGTCCTATTAACAGAAAACACATCAACCGTGACCACACCAACACCAACAGAATCAACTGCATCAACACCTGCAGTAGTCCAAGTAATAAGGGAAGTAAGTGTCAACATGCCATCAGGAATCAACCTCAATAATTATGATGGAAAATCATCCGCAGCACAATGGTGGGGATATTTTATACGTTGGACCCTCATTCAAAAAATGTGCGAACAACAACAATGTAATTCCTTTCCATTCTTTATGGCAGATGGTATTCCAAAACAATGGTTTGCACTTTCAGAAACTGCAAAATTCATTACAGCTATTAAAGGATGAATTTTTCAAACGTTTTGAAAAATCCCAAGGACTTTTTGATGTTAACATTCTTCAATTAAAACAAGGCCAAAACGAAAGAGTGGATGAGTTTATGGCGAGATTACAGGAAAAAACCATAGGACAGGACATTCCTGACAACATAAAAATAGGTATTGCTATTCAAGGTTTCAGAGGGGAGATAGGGAAAACAGTCCACAACACTTTCCCTAAGCCAACTACTTTGGAACAGTTACGGGCAATCGAAGAAAATGCAGAAAAATCCGAACAACTTGTACCAGCATCGTCAATAACTGCTGATACGATTGCAGCAATACACCAGGCGCTAGAAGTCATCAGACGCAGCACAGAAAGTCAGTACGACACATGCAATAAAAACCAGCAGAAATCTATTTTTTAATTATACATCGGTAACATCAGACGTCAATGTGTCACAGTGAGAAAATGGACAAAAAATTATTATAAGACTTTTCAGCATTTTGTAAAAGATTTTGTTTTATAACAAAAATCTCTGTATTAAAGGCTGTGTATTTTCTATAAAAATCTTGGTTTATTTGCCACAAAGTACTCTTTTTCTATTAAATGCAATGAAACAATAAATAATAATGCTTTGCATCAAGTTTCCCCTTGATTTATGTGCAAAATGGCCTATCTCTATTAATCATTACATCTGCAGTTTTGATACAATTGAACTTTGAAAAATTCGTACAAAAATGGCTACAAAAGGGGTCATAAACCTTAAAGTTTAAGGCATTATTTAATGGTTCTCGTATTAACAAGGGAATTTCTTCCAACTCTTTTACATTAAATGAATTTTCACTTCAAAGACATATTACATTTTACTTCTCATCTCATCTCATATTTCTTTATTTTCTTTGACATCAGTCATCATCATTTTAGTATCTTATTTGCCATTTCCAGTCTTCCAAATTAAATATTTTTCTTTATGAATACTTTTTTTATATAGTTTTGCACTTGAATATAATCATTCATATTTCGTGTATTGAATATAATAAGTCATATTCCGTTTATCTCAATTTACACATTACTTTTCAAATTGAACGCAGTGAATAAAGACTATTTCTCAGAAATCAGATTTGACAATTTTCAGGCCTGTCAGAAGACTCTCGTCAACAAGATAATTATTTTACACAACAATTGAAAATCAAAACCACCCTGCATCTGCCTGTCACGCTTGCGTCTAAAGCTCTTCCACGAAACAAAAACAAACACCAAAAACATCAGTTTGACAATTGGCGGTGGACCCAAAGTTCCCAGCAAGAGACAGCAGACCGCAACTTCGAAACTGAGTAGAAATTTATGAGTTACTGGTTAAGGTCAGCAGATATGCAGCCCCAGAATGCCGTGATCATAGACCAACCCATAGTGGAAGAACTGCAGCCAGAAAATCAACCACCTCCACCTGTTCATAATCGGCCACCATTTCTGCCACTACACGTAGTTCCAGTTCAGCAGCCACCAGTTCAGGCTACAGCTACAGGGCAGGGTAAACATAGACCCGCGCCCCCAGGTTGTAATAACTCTAAAATTATGGTAAACCTTAAGCACTATAACGGTGACACTGATACTGTTCAATTGTGGGCAAGTTTTCTTGCCTACATAACACTTCAGAGAATGACAGAATGGGACGTAATTCTTGTCCTACCTTTTTATTTGTGTGGCATTGCAAAACAATGGTTCGAAATGATAGATTCTACTACAACATCCTCTTTAGCAAACATTCAAGCGTCATTTCTAAACCGCTTTAAACAGCATAAGCAAGAAGACATTGGTCTAACGTATTTAAGACAACAGAAAAACGAACCGGTTGACCAATATCTGCACCGAGCTTTGAATTATAAGACAAATAGTGTATCAGAAAAATGTTTGGTTAAACTAGCATACAGAGGGTGAAAACCACAAATTCAGCAAATAGTTATACCTCAAAACCCAGTGTCAATGTCTGATTTACTCAGCAAGTCAATCACAGCCGAAATATGATACAACCGCAACAATCAAATGTCGAAAACTCAATAGCAGCAATAAGTTCCAATTCAAGCAGACAACAAACCGATTATGTGCCTTATAATCCAAGAAATAATCATGCTAATAATTAACAACTTTCACAAACTTTTCAGGTGCCTACTTAAAATGACCACCAGCCAATGATGCCAGCTGTTCAAAAACAAAGACCAGTAATAAACAACGATTCACCTGGATCCTGTATTGGCTGTGGTAAGTCATGTAAATCAAGGTCAATCTGCCCCGCTTACAAAAAGTCATGTCATAAGTGTGGCAACCAAGGTCATTTCAGCTATGTTTGTTTAAGTAAGGGAAACCAAAATTTGTCACAAGGAAATAGGGCATAGGGATTCGAGCCTTCCTTTAGGCAGCAGTCTAGGGGTAGGCACAAGAATATGAAAATAAATTTTATGCAAATATAACAAAAACAGTGATTTTACAAAATCTTTACAAAATGTCCGAAAAGTCTCATAACCATTTTTTGTCCATTTTCCAACTGTGACAAATGCAGAAAATAATACTCCTTTAACTTGAAATTGTGAATCGTCGAAGTTTAGATATGATCCCTAGGGTCAATTATTATGTGGACCTTTTTATTGTCCAGGACAGAGAGGTTAAACACTTGTTAATGAAAGGACCAAAATATCACCCAGGACAGAGAGGTTAAACACTTGTTAATGAAAGGACCAAAATATCACCCAGGACAGAGAGGTTAAACACTTGTTAATGAAAGGACCAAAATATCGTCCTCCATTTAAAATAGAATGGAAACAGTGTCGTCAAGTCACCAAAGAATCTCTTTACTGGTTTTGTAAAAAATGGTGTAAACGGTAAACGGGACATACATTCTATCCCTACTGATACTCACAAATATCTGGCCCCTAAATATTGGCATCCTGCTCACTGTACTACGAGCATCCCGTACAGTCAGACACTCAAAGTCCAGCAAATATATTCTAACACAGAGTCCACGCGAACACCGCTTGAAGAGAAGGGGCTATAAACACAGAATTATTCCAAACAGAAATCGAGAACAAACACACAAGGAGTAAGTTGTAAGAATACAAAAATAGATTTTAAGATTTTATCTAAATTAAAACTTTTTATTTAATCTGATGTTCAATAGTTGTCGTTTGTTGATGTGGTTAATAAGTGTTTTATATTTTTATAGATTAGATGGTTTTACCCTAGTATTTTTATAGTGCCCTTTATAGCTTGCTGTTCATTGTGAGCTATGGCTCCGTGTTGAACCGTATTTCGACCTATAACAGTTTACTTTTATTAGTGACTTGGAAGGAGAGTTGTCTCATTGGCACTCATACAACGTCTGCTTCTTTCTGGTTGTTTTTGTTCATTAATTATTTTGCCCTTTTTACTATTGACGCGATGCGTTTTAATTATGTAAAAGATTTCATAAATAATTTTATTTTAAACAAGTCTGTTCAAAGTTAAGAAACACAAAAGTTTTGATTTTGTAATTTGTTTTATTACTTGATAACATAATCAGCACAAAGAAAGTGTATCTTCCTATAGACCCACAACCAACACCTAATATTTTGTTCGACCTTGAAGAAAGAGTTTCTTCGTTAGGAAAAATGCACAAGGGATAGTGTTGCAGTTGTGGAAAATCTAGGAAAGTTTCCAGAATAAGTACCCAATAAGAAAGTTGCATTAAAGGAGAGAGAACGTCCTTATACAAAGACGGCCGAGATATTGACTCGGAAATGTTTTTCGAGGGGTAAAAGAAAAATCCAGGACCTCGATCGAGACGATTAAACATATTATTCGTTGGGTACAGGAATATTTTAGACATTTGGTCTATATTTAAGCCAGTCAAGGTCGTTAATACTTCTATTATCATCATTAGAGCTTTGTTAAGTTTAGATGATACATGTAATAATGCTTCAAATTTGGGGCTATCAAAATAAAATCCATGGTCAGTAAAACAGGCAATACATTTCGGCATGTGGACACTGTTTTGTTGAAATGTAAGTCCTAATGATTTATAACAAATCTGTATTTTTTTGTACATATTAAGCTGACATTCCTCATGGTAGGTCAGTTACTCAGTAGGATTTCGATAAAAGCTTCAACAGAAAAAACAACAACAATTCCAAGCCTTTTGAATCTGATCAAAATGCCTTACACACCACAACCCATTGCAAAGCATGTAGAATCCCTGTATGTTTTCCTGGATCAGATGGCATATCCATCCAGTCTGGCTGGGATCAAAAGTCAGCAATTTTTTTCAAATTAACAAAGGATGGAGACAAAGTTTTCTTGGCAATGAAAGATTGGTCATTGGAGTCACAACACAAAACATTGGAGCTGACTAATATATTACAGACTCTTGATATGCCAAGGAAAGTGGAACCAAACATGGAAAAGATTGGTGGGATCATACAGTTGATGAGACGAGATCTTCCGAAATGGGTGGAAAATGGAAAGCTAACAGAGGAGATGATCTCCTATCTACCCTCGAGAAGACAAGATGCCCTGTACCAAAGACTCCTTTGCCATAAAATATGGGACGTTACAACAAACCAATAAGGAAGTTAATATCCAGACTTTTGAGAGAAACACCGCTGTTAGGATTGTTACGTACCGACTACGAGTTTAAGTCCTCAAAACTAATTGTATATATATATATATTTACCTCCTAGGAACGTTTGATAGATAATCTTCTTATGAGCAAAGAGTTGCCAAATTTTGTTTCTATAAATGAAATGACTGCTGTATGTTTTTATATGATCATTTACAACAGATACAGTTAAGTCGGCCTCATATCTTGACTAACATCTAGAAATTTACAATGAGGGTCGATTAAAAACAAAACTTTACGACAAAAGAGATGATTTCAGCTTTCCAATTGCGAACTTTCCATTTGTTAGTACCAACATTCCAGCAGCACCTGCATACGGGGTATATATCTCCCAATTGATACGATATTCCCGTGCTTGCATTTCCTATCATTATTTTCTTGATGAAGGGTTGTTGCTCACAAGGAAATTATTAAATCAAGAGTTCCAAATGGTGAAGTTGAAATCATCTCTTCGTAAATTTTACGGACGTCATCAAGAGTTGGTTGACCGTTATGGAATAACCGTTTCACAAATGATATCGGATATGTTCCTTACGTCGTAACTACAATCCCCTTCCCTTTCATAAATGTGACCTACCGAATTAGACTATTTACCGGATTTGTTATCTCATAAGCAACACGACGGGTGCCACATGTGGAGTAGGATCTGATTACCCTTCTGGATCACCCCTAGTTTTTGATGGGGTTCGTGTTGTTTATTTTTAAGTTTTCTATGTTGTGTCGTGTGTACTATTGTTTGTCTGCTTGTCCTTTTCATTTTTAGCCATGGCGTTGTCAGTTTCTTTTCGATTTACGAGTTTGACTGTGCTTCTTGTATCTTTCGTCCCTCTTTAATAAGCAAAAATCAAGTTTATCTCCCTATGGACCCAAAAGCAACTCCCGATATCGTGTTCGACCTTGGAGAAAGTTTCTTCGTAAGATAAACACGCGCAAGGGATAGCGTGGGAAATCTAGGATTTTGCTTAGAATGATCATATAAACACATAAAAAAAATCAATGAATTAAATTTTGAAATTAATTGTGAGAAAATAGGATTTTATAATATGTTTTAAGAAAATAAAAATATAAATGGTGTCACCGAACTTGTTTTCTTGCAACAAGTGAAAATAAAGAATTTACAAGACGACAAAGCACTTGCTTCGCTAGCATTTAATTTTAAGTTAAGATTTGGCTTCAGTCCTTTGCTCCAGAAGTCAGAAATAATATGGCAGCACTTAAAGCATCATTCTTGCTTAGACTAACAAACAACAAATCAAATAATTTAATATACTAACTACAGCAGTTACCTGGAGATAATAGTAATGATTACCAACAATAGTTCAAAGATTTGCTATGAAAACCGAGTTAGGATTGATTGATTGATGGTTGGTTGCTTAATTGCTTAACGTCCAGTGGCAAATATTTCATGCATATTCAGGACGAGAACAAGTTCACAATAAATACAATAGGTAGGTTGTTGTAATAGAGGCCATCTAGGATGGTCGGGGAAATTTGGACTGCCACTGGAAAATGAGGGTATATTGAATAGGGACAGAAATTTTGCCTTACAACAGGCCACCTACGGACCCCTCAAAGAGTTGTTGCAAGGGTCCTTAACGTGCAAAGAGCGTGGCACTCTCTTTACACGAGGCATCGGATTTAACGTCCCCTTCTGACGGACGTGACTGCGAACTTGATACATCCCGCACAGCCAAACGGACGCCCCACTTCAGCAAGCGTTTTACTGCCGGTCGGGAGAAGACCAAGTGACCATATTTCTATACCCCATTCACCGAGTTAGGAAAAAGCACAATTGTTGAACTTGCCTGGAATGAACTTCTTCCAAATTTAAAGGCATCAGTGATTCAAAGTGACCCAAAAGAATATATCGAATTAAGGCAAGTCAAAGACATAGATATAAATGTAACAAAATGCCATAACCATAGCATAGCGTCGACAAAGAGTCACCATGTACCAGCAACATCCGAGAATCCTGCAACTATTTCTAGCTCGAATGAAATTAATTCTATAATTTCTTGTTTTATAGATTCAATACAGACAGTTGTTAGGCAAGACGTTTTGGATTTAACTCCAAACACGGATAACCGAGAAGAAAGACAGGTCCCACAAGTGCCAAGTTAGTCATGTCGTACAAGAAGGCAATTTCCTGCGTCCAATGTTAGATGTCTTAGTAGTGATGTTGAAATGAAAGAAAAAAATCACAACAAAATAAAAAAAAATAGGTACAGAAGACCACAACAAAACTTTCAACAAAGAGGATCAAACTTTAACCAAGGCCATAGAACAATCAAAACCAACAAGTGTACCACAAACACACACAAAATAACAGCTGGTAGAGATACGCGCCTATCCCAAAATTGGGTAGACATTTCTAAAGGGCGAAAGAAAGGACATGCAAGTGACAAACAAACAACTTCCCTATTTCTAAAAGTCAACACGTTTAAGAGTTTAGAAGAAGGTCCATATGCCACCCAACCATGAGAACCAAGCTCCAGCACCACAAATGATTAGGTCCACAGCTACCAGTTCATCAGATACCGGAGCAACAACAAGTCCCAGCTCAGAACATTCAAGCACTGCCACCAACTGGTACCATACCATCACAAATTTAGGCTGCTGCACCAACTCAACCTTCAGATCAGCACCAATCAAATAACCAGGGTAGAAGCAAGGCACATGTCAATTTGACTCATTTTAATGGGATTATGGATGCTGCACAGTGGTGGACCACATAGACATCTTTTATAACCCTTTAGAATGGGAAGCAATGTTGTTGATTGATTGATTGTTGGTTGTTTAACGTCCAGTGGCAAATATTTCATGCATATTCAGGACGAGAACAAGTTCACAATAAATACAATAGGTAGGTTGATATAATAGAGGTCATCTGGGATGATGGTCGGGGAAATTTGGACTGCCACTGGAAAATGAGGGTATATTGGATAGGGACAGAAATTTTGCCTTACAACTGGCCACCTACGGACCCTCAAAGAGTTGTTGCAAGGGTTCTTCACGTGCAAAGAGCGTGGCACTCTCTTTACATGAGGCATCGGATTTAACGTCCCCCTTCTGACCGGACGTGACTGCGAACTTGATACATCCCGCACAGCCAAACGGACGCCCCACTTCGGCAAGCGTTTTACTGCCGGTCGGAAGAAGACCAAGTGACCATATTTCTATTCCCCAGTCACCCTTGGGGTAGGAAGCAATGTTGTGTTTACCATGTTACTTAGATGGTATAGCTAATCAATGGTGGCACATGTTAGACACTTCAGTTAATAATTCATTAGGCCATATCAAAACTGCTTTTTAAACATATTTATTTAGAGCGTTAGAAGAAGACGATGTAGATTTAACAAATCTTCGGCAATTAGAACATGAATCTGTCACCGAATACATACATAGGGCATTCAGTTACAATAAAGAAAGAAGTGTTGTAGACAAATATCTGATTGAATAAACTAAAGGGTATACAAGAACAAATTCAACAAATAGTTGTTCCTTTAAATACAATTTCTATGACTGACTTACTTCTAAAAGCTGTCATCGCCGAAATGACAGTCAATATGAGAAAAACAAACAACACTTCAGTAGTTGAAGATACATTCCATAAAGCATATCATCACGGGAGAACACTATGTCAGAAAGATTAGCAAATCATTTTCAATCTGTTGCCACTATCACTACATCACAAAATAAGCAAGAAATAACTAATTCAACAAGTGATTATAATCATTAATGTGTTTTAATCTATATGATTGACTCCTATAATTTCACCTCTATAGAATCAGCTTATTTTTTAATAGTTTTCTATAATTTACCAAGATCTTTATCTTATAGGCTCAACAATTATAAAATTCACTATAAGGTTTGTTTTTATTGTCTCTTTAAAATGCTTACGTTTCCTTGCTCTACAAAAACATCAGGTATTAAGGGGCCAATGATTGAAATAACAGCAAAAGCAAAAAGGGACAGAATATTAAGACTATTCCTTGGTTTATAGATAAACACATGCAATGTGGATATAGTGGGTACATATTGATGAGACTGCAAATCAGCTACGTTTATGACATCTTAAATTATTTAAGATACGGATATTATTAAGTACAAGGAACAACAATGCCTGTTGTCCAGATGTTTTACTTCCTGTCTTTTAGATAACATGTACATGAATGATTTTTTTTACATTATATTATATTGGGTAGTGATGTATTGAATTATTTCAAATAAAGTGAAAACTGGTATCTTTAGTTTGTATTTGTTCGATGTAGGTGTAAAATGCTAATGTAGTGTTATTTTTCTAATTAACATATAACGAGGAACATTAAAGTCCACATCCAAAATTTGTTAGAGCCAGCTAAAGAACGCAAAGCAAGAGAGTTAAATTTAGAACACGTAACCGCATTAGAAGGACAATTTAAAAAAGAACTTAATTTGTATACAGTTATCATTGGATATATGCCCAGAAACTTAATTTAGACCAGGTGGAAATTCCCGGTCGTGCTGTTGGGGAAGTTCAAATCTTGGTGGTAATCATACTAGGCAGGCCTTATTGAACATTGGAAAAACCAATTTGCTTTATCTATGCACTTGTATATGTCTTTGTCAAATGAACAAGCATTGCGATTAGGGTTAAAGCATAATGATATCCACAGACTATTCAGACACACTGTATTTGAAATTTTAGAACAAGCATTGCGATTAGGGTTAAAGCATAATGATATCCACAGACTATTCAGACACACTGTATTTGAAAGTTTAGAACAAGCATTGCGATTAGGGTTAAAGCATAATGATATCCACAGACTATTCAGACACACTGTATTTGAAAGTTTAGAACAAGCATTGCGATTAGGGTTAAAGCATAATGATATCCACAGACTATTCAGACAAACTGTATTTGAAAGTTTAGAACAAGCATTGCGATTAGGGTTAAAGCATAATGATATCCACAGACTATTCAGACAAACTGTATTTGAAAGTTTAGAACAAGCATTGCGATTAGGGTTAAAGCATAATGATATCCACAGACTATTCAGACAAACTGTATTTGAAAGTTTAGAACAAGCATTGCGATTAGGGTTAAAGCATAATGATATCCACAGACTATTCAGACAAACTGTATTTGAAAGTTTAGAACAAGCATTGCGATTAGGGTTAAAGCATAATGATATCCACAGACTATTCAGACAAACTGTATTTGAAAGTTTAGAACAAGCATTGCGATTAGGGTTAAAGCATAATGATATCCACAGACTATTCAGACAAACTGTATTTGAAAGTTTAGAACAAGCATTGCGATTAGGGTTAAAGCATAATGATATCCACAGACTATTCAGACAAACTGTATTTGAAAGTTTAGAACAAGCATTGCGATTAGGGTTAAAGCATAATGATATCCACAGACTATTCAGACAAACTGTATTTGAAAGTTTAGAACAAGCATTGCGATTAGGGTTAAAGCATAATGATATCCACAGACTATTCAGACACACTGTATTTGAAAGTTTAGAACAAGCATTGCGATTAGGGTTAAAGCATAATGATATCCACAGACTATTCAGACAAACTGTATTTGAAAGTTTAGAACAAGCATTGCGATTAGGGTTAAAGCATAATGATATCCACAGACTATTCAGACAAACTGTATTTGAAAGTATAAAACTATTTCGGGAGGTAGTTTTCAGAATTAAAAAGCAGACACCTCATATGAAGCCGAACGGTATATCTGCAGAATGGAGATTAACTGTAGCTAGCATAATGGATACACCAGTAAGCATACTAGATTTTAAATCTTCCAACAGCCGTTTTAATAATTACTATCACTGGCTATAGAATACACATCTGATTTATTTGTTGAATATGAACGAAAATGTACATATTTTCAGGTCTTGTAAATTACTATTAGTATCATGGAACTGAATAATTTAATATTCAATTATAAATATGTAGTATGTTTGTTCTTTTATATATGTAGTTCATCCATGCATATTGGTGTTACACAGCAAAAAAATTACATCTTTCATTAAAGATTATTATTATGTTAAACGTCAATTTTGCAGCAAAAAAAATGGTTAATTTACATCATTAGAAGGTTTTTTTTCTCTACTTCAGAAATCAAAGATCAACAAATTCCAAACACACTTACACTATGCGTCCATTCAAGATCAGGTGTGGGAGAAATTGATAGATTTATTAACAGCATGGAGAATCCAGGCATTTAAAAGCCAAAAACTCTGGATGAGCTCGCATTCATTTCGTATACACAATGAAGTTGATACAAAACGACTTCTGGATGAGCTTGCGTGTAGGAATTTTTTTTTCAAGATTTAAAAGATCAGTGCTGGTGCATTATGCAGCAGACAGATTAATATGTTAGAAATTAAATTTACTGTCTTTACTGTTGTTGATATTATTCGGTAGTACTGTTTTTACAAATTTTGATATTTAATTAGAAAAGTTTGTTTTGTTTACATTTGTATAATTCATTATGACCATGATGGGATATGTGGGTAAGGACATTTTTATAAACAATGTGCCGAAAGCCGAATAAAATCAAAGAAAAAGCGAGACAGAGATTTCGAAAGACTTTCTTCCTTTATACAGCGTAAAACTTTTGAGAATTTTCCTTTCGTTACCTTGGACGATGCAGAATTTCGTAAACACGGACAAATTCAATACTACATTTTTCAGGTAAATTTACTTCAAACGAATCAAACCCAAAATTTGAAAGAAGAAGTGAAAATTGTATCAGTTGTTGATTTAATAAAAGGTCAATGGAAAGAAAACAGAAAATCGCTTAGAAAGGAAATAGATGATCTTAAACAGGAGAACAAGACATTAAAAACCAAGCTTCAGAAACCAATTTCTAACTACAAAGATTCAACGGAAAAAGTGTTTTTCTTGTACAAAACTCGGACATAATGCACAGCTATATTAAGCGTAAAAATATCATCCGAGCCTTACCGTTCTCTGGTATGAGCAATTCAGCGTTCGTTCAAAATTTGGATATTGCAAATTTGCTTAAAACAGAACTGATAAGTGTAAAGCAGAAAATATCACAGAAAATGAATACAAGTCTAGAACAACAGAAGTGCATCGAGGTACTGAAAATCCAATTAAAGAATCAACAGAGTATCGAGTCCGAGACAGACTAGTTAAAACAGAAACTTGAAAACATTCGGCAACAAAAAGAACAAAATTCCTCGCCTAGAGACGTTCAGGAATATGTACATCAAATTCAGGAATTGCAAGACCAAGTAAATGAAAAAGACAAGACTGAAATTTGTGCATTATCTTTTCCATTTACGTTCCTGCGAATTTACGCATGAAATACAAAAATTGAAAAATAAAAATAAACCCTTCATTCAAAACTGCAATTTCATAAAAATTCCATCAACCAACTGATGGAAGAACTCCATAACTTCCGTGATGTAAACTACATGTTGTCTTTCAGCCAAAACCAACAGCGAACCAATTATCACAACATACACTTTAACAACATATGAGGCGGCTGGTTATGCTATAATATAATACACATAAGGACATTGACCAAATGTTTAGCAGACAAGACATCCTTATCATTGGACATACACCTGAGGATATTTGCCAAATGTTTAGCAGACATCCTTGTGGTTGTACATACACATGAGGACATTGACCAAATGTTTAGCATACATCCTGGTGGTTGGACATACACATGAGGACATTGACCAAATGTTTAGCAGACATCCTTGTGATTAGACATACACACGAGGACATTGACCAAATATCTTTGTGACCAAATGTTTAGCTGACATCCTTGTGGTTGGACATACACATGATGACATTGACCAAATGTTAGGCAGACATTCTTGTGGTTAGACATACACATGTGAACATTGACCAAATGTTAGGCAGTTATCCTTGTGGTTGGACATACACATGTGGACATTGACCAAATGTTTAGCAGACATCCTTGTGATTGGACATACACATGAGGACGTTGACCAAATGTTTAGAAGACATCCTTGTGGTTGGACATACACATGAGTACATTGACCAGATTTTTAGCAGACATTCTTGTGGTTGGACATACACATGAGGACATTGACCAAATATCTTTGTGGTTGAACATACACATGAGGACATTGACCAAATGTTTAGCTGACATCCTTGTGGTTGGACATACACATGACATTGACCAAATGTTTAGCTGACATCCTGCAGACATCCTTGTGGTTGGACATACACATGAGGACATTGACCAAATGTTTAGCCGACATCCTTGTGATTGGACATACACACGAGGACATTGACCAAATATCTTTGTGGTTGAACATACACATGAGTACATTGACCAAATGTTTAGCTGACATCCTTGTGGTTGGACATACACTTGATGACATCCGGCAGACATCCTTGTGGTTGGACATACACATGAGGACATTGACCAAATGTTTAGCAGACATCCTTGTGATTGGACATACACACGAGGACATTGACCAAATATCTTTGTTGTTGAACATACACATGAGGACATTGACCAAATGTTTAGCTGACATCCTTGTGGTTGGACATACACATGATGACATTGACCAAATGTTAGGCAGACATTCTTGTGGTTAGACATACACATGAGGACATTGACCAAATGTTTAGCAGACATTCTTATGGTTAGACATACACATGAGGACATTGACCAAATGTTTAGCTGACATCCTGCAGACATCCTTGTGGTTGGACATACACATGAGGACATTGACCAAATGTTTAGCAGACATCCTTGTGATTGGACATACACACGAGGACATTGACCAAATATCTTTGTGGTTAAACATACACATGAGGACATTGACCAAATGTTAGGCAGACATTCTTGTAGTTAGACATACACATGTGAACATTGACCAAATGTTAGGCAGACATCCTTGTGGTTGGACATACATATGTGGACATTGACCAAATGTTTAGCAGACATCCTTTTGATTGGACATACAGATGAGGACGTTGATCAAATGTTTAGCAGACATCCTTGTGGTTGGACATACACATGAGTACATTGACCAGATTTTTAGCAGACATTCTTTTGGTTGGACATACACATGAGGACATTGACCAAATGTTTAGCAGACATTCTTATGGTTAGACATACACATGAGGACATTGAACAAATGTTTAGCAGACATTCCTATGGTTTGACATACACATGAGAACATTGACCAAATGTTTAGCACACATCCTGGTGGTGGGACTGTCTTGGCTGTTAAAAATAGAAACGGAGTTTTTAATATGATTTTAAAATTGCCTCAAAATCGAAGTGCTTGGCATTTTGTACGTTTATATAGTACTTTCGTTCGCAATTAATTGAGGCTCATTTATTTGGCACAACTTTTTGGAATTTTGAATCCTCAATGCTCTTCAACTTTGTACTTGCTTGGCTTTATAAATATTTTGATATGAGCGTCACTGATGGGTCTTATGTAGACGAAACGCGCGTCTGGCGTACTAAATTATAATCTTGGTACCTTTGTTAACTATTAAGTTAATCGTTTAAGATGTCACCAAGGGTTTTACTATATATACTCGTATAGCATTGTATATTCTGAATTATTGCATGCTCATATTAATATTGTATTGTAATGTATTGTTATTCGGAGCTGTCTTCATCGGTTTGGTTATTTGAGTCCAATGAATTTTACCTTGAGTAAATAAAATATGTTTAAACTAAAAGGGTTTGACTGGTGGTCAGTACTAACGACTATTGATAGATTTATGGCTATTTGTATAAAGAAAATAAAAAGAAAAAATGAACTTAAATCATGTTTTAAGTTTAATTCGTCGTTTGATCATAATATCAATAAATATAACAATATTTGATATGATCTTAATTATGAAACATGTATGGAGAATACGTGTATGAATGTGTGATTTGAAATCGATGACACAGGGGTTTGACGCTGTATGAATTTATCAATTGGTAAACTGTTTGCTTTAGTGTGATATTTATACACACTGTCAAAATTGCTATTAAGAACAAAGTCATATAATATGACGATTGTTAAAGGTTGTAAACTGAAGTGAAATTTATATTAACCAGAAGAATATGAAAGTGAATATGTTTCGTTCAGTTAATATTTCAAATCTATTATGAAGTCATAGTGCAGTGAAATAGTAACTTTTGAAATCAATGGACATGTATACCGACTCGACTGTGTAAATTGTGTCAACTGAAACTTTACGGAAATTTAGTTTAGAAAATGTGTGGTTGCCATCCGATGATATAACATTCAATTATTAACAAATAGATGTCATAGTTTATATGTAGGGGGATTAATTACATAGGTTACAACACAGGTAAATTCTCACCTTTGGATCAAAGCTGAAATCTTGAATATCATATTTTTCAGGAAATTTCAAATCAACAATAAGATAGACACAGTCGCAAAATAAAAAAATATATCACTATTTACTAGGTCTATGAAATATATATGTTTTTAATAAAACATTGTTATTTTCCACGAATTATTTCTTCAGACCAAGGATGGCTGGAGAATAGAAATACGTTCAACATATCAATTCTCGACAAAGTGGGCGTCAGTTTTACTTTGCGGGATGGATAAGTACACAGACACGTCGGGTATGAATGAAAAACAATAAATCTGAGGTATAGTAATGACATGAATATCACACTCCCTGTACGTTAAGACGATTGAAACAATTATTTGAGGGTTTCATCGATGGTCAGTTGAAAGGCTTCCCTTTGTCCCTATCAAATATACCCTAATTTTTCCGTGGCCGTCAGTGATCATCCAAAAATATATCTTGAGGTTAAACATTATTTTATGAAAATGGCTGATGAGAAAGAAAAAATATTTACAGAAGAATTGTTAAAATTATACCATGAAAAATGTGATAGAATTTTTTTGCCAAAGGAGAAACTGAATATTATAATCAGCAGATTGGACATCTTGTGTGCAATTGAAACTACAAAATAGATAATTACAATCTGCTCTCAAAGTAAGTATTTTTTGCATGCTATTTCCGTTGTATTTCAAATTAGTAAACTTATACAATCTATTTAACAGTTATTTTTAAAGTCTACAGAAAAGGAGGGAGGGTGTGGTGGTCGTCGTTTAACAGTTCTTTTTATTGAGGAAACGATGATAGTCCGTCGGAAGGGGACGATAAATGGCTGACCCGTGTTAAGATAGAGATATATCTCTTGCACGTACAAGACACCCTTGTAGATTTCGAAAAGAGCAGGCTAATGCCGCTACAAGGCAGCACTCGCACCGCAAAGTGGAAAGGGATTAATATAAGTTGCAAAACTTGTTTCCCAATCCACTATAAATAAATATGTTTAAACTAACAGTTCTTTTAGAGTCTAGAGAAAAGGGGGCATGGGTGTAAACCCTAAGTTAATTCTCCTGCCACTTAACACTAAATAAACATATACACGTGTTTAATCATTATGCGAACGACCATTTAATTTAAAAAGGAGAGTGTATATTTTTTTCCTTGAAAAATAGTCTTGCCAGATTTACTTTTAACTTGTATCATATGTTTATATCGGCATTGACTCGGTTAACTTTAAAAATAAACTTCATACAAAATTGCTTTGTTAGTGCTTCCGCGACTTAAATTTTTCAATATTTCTAATCAAATTTATAAACAAGTATAAATAAGCAATATCTTGGGACAAATTTTATATTCAAATAATTTTCTAAAAGTTTCGCACCTAGGAAAAGTTAATCATATCTGAACGCGTGAGACATTGGAACTCTGTTCTTCTATTCTCATTGTGGAAGGCAATAACGGTTGCCTATAATTATGTCGTACTGACTTTCTGTGCTGCGTCTGATGACTTTTAGCACCTCCATCTCCTCTTCGTTCTCCAGAAAAGAAGGATGTCCAAAAGAAGCCAGTAAATACATCCTCTCAGAGGTCTTCTGATTCGAGGTCGCGGGGTAGGGGTTGAGGCGGAGTAAAACCAGCTGCGTGTGGTTCTGGAGATTGACGACTCTCCTCACACAACAGATTTTCAACACTTATCGACGAAACTGAAATGGAAATCGAGAGTTTTCCGCCACCCGAAAGATCACAATCTCAGGGTGAGCGAAATAAGAATGCTGGCAAACTCGACAGCATTCGCCCTTCTATTATCAAATGATGACTAATATCATCCAATGGAATTGCCAAGGTCTTAAAATAAATCTTCACGAGTTAACACACTAATCAAGTACACATACGCTGATTATGAAATTTCTCCTGAACGTAGAGGAATTTTAAAGTCTCAAGCTTGGGATGTTTTTACTAACATAAAGCAGGAATGTTGCTTATCTGAAAAAGATGCTTTTGTGATACCTAAGACAGAATCACAATCAGAATGACAATCAGAATCAATCGAGTGGAAAGCATCCCGTTGGTTCAGAATAACTGCATCCACAGCTAAAAATGCAAATACATAAGAAACTTGCTAAAATCACCTCCAACAGATGCAAGTCTGAGAAAATTTCAGGCATACATCAGCAGTACCGTTTGGAATCTTTCATCATTTATGTATACATCACCAGACATGTAATATGGTATTGAAAATAAAGATAAAGCCAGAGATGACTATTATCAACTAATGGCAACAAAGGGTCCAGACTTTAAGGTTGAAAAGACTGGATTCTGGGTATGTAAAATGTGGCCTGAATTAGGATGCAGCCCAGATGGTCTCGTAACAGATCCCTCAGAAACCCTAAAGCATGGATTGCTGGAGATTAAATGTTTGAAAATCTTCCGCAAAATAGCTCCATCTGACATTTTTAAGAGTCTTGAGAAGAATCAAACTTCCAAAAAGGACCTTTACAGTGCATGTTTTGGAATACCCACAGCTGACAATACTTCTCTCGAGCTTAAGACAACAAACATGTACTATATCAAATCCAATTTCAGTTAGCGATAATGGGTCTAAATTGGTGTGATTTTGTCATGTGGTCGCCAATAGGAAACATTTAATGCATTTACATCCTTTTACCGCATGTCATGCCATCATCATCCTGCCAACTTTACAATAAAAAATTAACGTAAATCTGAATTATATCAATCTGGGGAAGTGTTTACCGTCGTTATGGGAGGAGAGCAAGAACATCGGGGTAGCTATGATTCGGGAAGAGGAGGAAGTATATGAGGATGCACAAGAATACGTACAACATGGTGAGGGTGTTCCTAGAGATATGGAGTACGAGTTGGTGGAGGAAAATGGAGATGAAACTTGTAGCAAAGAAAGACTTTTTATTTAAAATAATTTATATTGTAAAATCTATATTCATATGTTGTGTATTTCATCTTTTAATTAATACTGGCTTTTATAGACCATTTATTGGTATTTTAAATGGTCTAGATGGGAGAGTGTGGCAGTGGAGTCTTGTTTTGAAACGTAAATTTTGCAATGTCATGGGACTTTCAACCTGGTTAATTAAAAATATAGTATTAACACTTGGGAAACGATCTTTGAACTCAAAACATTGATTTTACCTTATAAAGGAGTAGGTCCGGTAAGGGCCGATTTTGGCCCCAAATTTCAGTTTCATCTAACGAGATATTTAGGACACTTTTTAAACACTTAAGAGTCTATTCGAATTGATTCGATTAGTTTATGTAAAAGATTTTAATTGATTCAGTCATTAAAAACGCTCCAATAAGCTTAAATATGAAAAATCTATCAAATATGCCAACAAACGTCCCTTTTCAGATGGTTTTCGTCAAAAATGAAAGTGGCCGCATCCGTGTTCATCCTCAACCTTTATATATGTTATGTATTATCATCAAATACAACTTACATTTCAATATTATGAATGAACACGAATGCGGCCACTTTCATTTAAGACGGAAACCGTCTAAAATTTAACTAAAATGTTATAATTGTTAAGATTTCAGTAATTAAGCACGACTTTATGATGCTAGTACACGATATATGTACATTGTATTGTCAAAAACAGCACATATTTATGTAGCAGAAGCATTCTACTTTCCAAAAAATAGCTAAAAGATTACATTTTCACAATTTTGCAAAACTGCTTAATTTTGGGGCCAAAAAGGGGTCTTACTGAACCTACTCCTTTGTCATTTAGCAACTTTTAAATTCCAAACTGTTATATTTTTCTTGAACTTAGCCATGCTTTTTATTTAGAGGAGTTCCGAAATTATTTCTCTAGAGTTTTCAATTGGGTGCGTTCGGAGATCTTTCTTTGCGTTTTTCTTCATCGAGGCATAACAAGTTTTTAATAGTAATTTTTATTGGTTTAACTTATGTGTTGATATTTCTTATTTGGTTTATAGATATAGTTTCTATAATTAGAATTTAATAAGTATACAAGGCCCACTTATTCTTAATATCATTGCTTTTTAAGCAAGAGCCACTTGTCTGTAACCAGACACGCAAGGTAAGTTCCTATAAATTAGGACTGTATTTCTCCTAGCCAGCTTTAGTCTTTGATTATTTGCAATTTGGCAGATGCTTTAGTTACGGCTTACAATTTTGGCTTGTTGTAATACAAAACTTTGGCAAAACATTTCAAAATGTTAAGCTTCCACGTCTACTTTTCCCTCCCTAAATTAAATTTAGTAGCCCTTTTATTTTATACAAAACAACTTTAGTTCACTAATGTTAAGTACGTAGGAAATTAATGTTTTTCAATATCAGTTTAGAAAAGGGGAGATAATTTTGCCAAATTTTCATTATATTGTGTTTAATAAGGTGAAGTGTTGATTTGATGTGTATTTATATTAAATTCTGACATGTAGATTTGTCTTTAAAACATCATTAAAGTATGTGAACTCGATTGTCTGTATTTAAATAAGCTACCAAGAGGAGTTAGACTCAGGATCGTACTACAAAAGAAACTAGAGTTTAAATATACCCTGTTTTAAAGGTTTAGTCATTATCAATAATTATGGTTGTTCCTCTTTGGTTTGTGGTGGTTTGAATCGTTAAAATATCATTTAGGTTGATTTTCTAGAACATACCGTTCAAAAACAAGACATCAACATTTACAAATAAACAATTCAGCTGAAAATGATGTACTAAAAATTTCAGATTTGGTTTGACCACAGAAATTACACGAAACACAAGACTGGATAATTAGCCTCGGGTTACACTAGCAATTACAGAAGCTTAATAATCCCGATCTGTTACAGTTAATTACATAGGTAAAAACATAGGTAAATTATTATTATTTGATTCAAAGCTGAAGTCCTGCATATCATATTTTTACAGGAAATTCCAAAACGATAATTACTAGCTTTTTTTACAACACAAACATAAGCTCTGAAGAGGTTTTTTTAACCGAAAATGAAATTACATTACACAATATTAATATGATATTCATGAATAATCTACTGGCAAAATGATATGCAGAAAAAGTACAGGAATCAGAGTTAAAGCAAAATGATGAACAAGTGTGGTACATTCCAAACCATGGAGTGTACTATCCTATGAAACGCATCAAAGTTATGGTTGTATTCGCTTATTGGTCTAGCTGGACGCGGATTTTTAAATAGAACACTACTACAGGGACCCAATCTTTCGAAAAACTGGTTCATTTCTTTAGTGCTACTAGTTTACTGAGTGTCTGCAATTTCGCACTGAGACGTACATCAGATGAACATGGAGATCAATATGACAAACACATATCAGAACCAACACAAAGAAACATGTATGTAAATGATTGCCTGGTGGCAGCAGAATCTAATGATAAAGCAGTAGCATTAGTCAGAAATTTACATCTATCTGTAAGGTGAAGTGTTTCATTGCTGAAGATGTACTAAAAATTGCAGTTTTTGGTTTGACCACAGAAATTACACGAAAAACAAGACTGGATAATTAGCCTCGGGTTACACTACAAGGTAATTTCAATATAACAAAATGGGTAGGCTCAACTCCCAAAGTTGTTAATTCAATCCCAATAAAGGACCGTGCTAAGAAACTTAAACAGTGGGATTTGCATACTGATAGTTCTGTTGAACGAGCAATAGGAATATTCTGGTATGTTGATAGTGACGCGTAAGCATTTAAAATTATTCTAGAGTCATCAGATAATAAAACGAGGAATATTGTCCACGGTCAGTTCGGTGTACGACCCGATATGTATTGTGTCTCCATTCATACTTTTAGATGAACCATTTTGCAAACATTTGCAAACATGGAATTTGATTGGATGGTGAGATCAATGAAACTGATCCAAAGAAATGGAATACTAGTATCTGGTTATCTCAGTTCAGTGACTTGCCAAGCGTTAAAATCAATGGGAATTTAATGTATTAAATTAGAGTTTATACATTTTTTCATGTCCTTATCATCATTTGCCCTATCCCATCATGTGTTAATTTCAGCGGGACCCTTGATGAGTTATTTTTTTTTACAGAGATAAGATATGGATTTGACCAATCACACTAAAGATATTGAAGGGATAGGTGGATATTTTATAAAGCTTGTTGCAGTTTCAACAGCCATATTTTGTTTCTCTTATATTTAATTTGAATTTGATTCTATTTGCTATTTGGAGTTAAATATATATTTGTATCCAGGATTCGTATGTTTATTTTAAACTGACATTCGTCCACAAGTGTATTCGCTTCCAATAATTCGGTTTACGTTTTTAAACAATTCAGAATCCGTCACAAATGTACTTTTAAAGTTTTTCAGTCATGATAATGCACCTATTTCTACAGAGTTTGTAGCTTTTTAATTTATCAAGACAATTCTTAATAGGAATATAGACCCCAAGGGTGACTGGGGTATAGAAATATGCATTCTCTTTACACGAGGCATCGGATTTAACGTCCCCATTCTGACCGGATGTGACTGCGAACTTCGAACTTGATACATCCCGCACTGCCAAATGGAATCCACAATCGTTCTACTGCCGGTCGGGAGAAGACCCAAGTGACCATATGTTTCCCCAGTCATCTACCTATGACAAATCATTGGTTACCGTAATAAATTAGATTTGAATTCTGATATATGATCCCTACAATTAAAATATGGAGATAAAAAGGTGTCAAGTTTGCTATATTTTGCGAAAATCACCAGGAAAATAAGAGAAGTGACAGCAGCAATTACAGTGCATCCCTCAACACCAGCAAGAGCGATGTTTTGCAGTGTCCAGTAGTTGAATGATGATGTTTCTATTGTAAAGCCTGCATAAACTTAACATGAATATGATAGTTTTTTACGAGCGGAAAGGAACTAGCCATAAATTGACACCCAGAATGTGAATATCAGCACTAAATGTCTTCGTATGGTTAGGTTGATATGGGGTGTTTTGTGAAATCAGAAGGCGTCGATATTGAACAGGCCATGAATTAATTTTACTCTTGTAATAAATGGCGCAACATAAATATACCTCTTATTTTGACAAATTAAATTACTAGAATCCCACGAGGTTATGGTGGATAAAAATGAACTCCGAAAGGCCATATCCGCAGTCAAAACATCTCAAAAGGGTTGGATACACATTGTGTTACAAGGTGTTATTCAGCGTGTTTTCTGACTTTGATTATATATAATCACTAAACTTTCAGTGTGTATAATCACTAGAAAACCCGTCAGGGATTATACATAATAACTGAAATGAAGAATTAGTTTCATTTATAAAGAATGCATAAAATTAAATAATTTAGAATTTTATTAAAACATCATTATACAGCATAATATATTAAAATGATAATTTCAAAATGTTAAAATTTTAGGCATAATATATAAAAATGTCAAGCACAATGTATAAAAATAATAAGCACAATATATTATTATATTGAATTAGTAGGCACTATAAACAATATTTTAAAATGTCAAGCACAATATTTAAAATGACATCATTTATTTTTACAAACTAAATTTGGATGGCATTAACCAATACACGTTTGCCCTGCTTTTCTACATGCAAATCTATTGGATTCACATCTGTTTTTACCACATTTACATTTTTAAAAAAACCACCTTGTCCTTCAAATGTTGAATTCGTTTTTACGGCACGTCTAAGAGAACAATTTTGTTTCAGTACACTCATCTGAAGGTAAAAAAATAACGAGAATCGGCAACCTCGAACTGGTTTCTTGTATATGATCCGAGCAGGATACCATCTGTTGTGACCAAGCGATATCATTTTCCCGTCTTTTGGTGAACAATTGCCATTTAGTGTTTTGGGTCTCCCCTTTCCTATGTCAACATGTGGAATTGGTATCAGAACATAACAACCAATGTCGGCCTCCTCTAAAACTCTGTTTGAACTGTCAATCAATCTTTTTGTCCGTTTTTCTTTACACTTTGTTCTCTGAGTTTGAATTTCTTGATCATTTGAACACAAAAAGCACAAATCAGATGTTCCCTAACCTTCTTCTCTATTTGTTTTACCACAAATAACATGCACTGTTGATTTACAATTTGAACATAATTGTGAATTTGACGCTGGTTTATGACAAACAATACATGTACAGTTGTCGCCATCAATTGGAATGTGTATATTATTTATTTCGATGTCTTCTATGTTATCTCGAAACCCTGTGTTGTTTATATCTTTTTAGATCATTCTCTGTATTCAAGAGCGAAAATCAATAAAAGTAACCTTGATTCTGTGAAACGCGTTGTTTCATCAAAGAGTTAGTCTCACAAGTCATATTATGCTTAATTAAGTAAAACTTGAAAAAATCATTTCGCTTCGTCAACTTTTTAAACTATTCACATTGACAATTATTTAAACATTTGTATTTCAATAGTTTACGTCAAACAATTTTCATTTCGTTAGTACATTTTAAAGGAGTAGGTCCGGTAAGGACCGATTTTGGCCTCAAATTTCAGGTTCATCTTACGAAAGATTTTGACCACTTTTTAAACACTCAAGTGTCTATTTCATTTGCATCAATTAGTTAAAGTGAAAGATTTTCACTGATTTAGTCATTAAAAACTACCCAATTCAAGCTGAAATATGAAAAATCTACCAAATATGTCAAAATATGTCACTTTTCAGATGGCTTTTGTCAAAAATGAAAGTTGCCGCATCCGTGTTCATCCTCAACCTTTGTATATGTTATGTATTATCATAAAATACAACTTGCATTTCAATATTAAGGATGAACACTAATGCGGCCACTTTCGTTTCACACTAAAACCGTCTAAAATTTAACTAAAGTGCTGGAATTGTGAAGATTTCAGTAATTTAGCATGACTTAATGGTGCTAGTACCCGATATATGTGCATTGTATTGTCAAAAACAGCCCATATTTATGTAGCAGAAGCATTCTACTGTCCAATAAATAACTAAAAGTTTACATTTTAACAATTTTGTAAAACTGCTATATTTTGGGGCCAAAAAGGGGTTTTACTGGACCTACTCCTTTGCTGATTAATGCATACTTTCTTGAAAAAATATGATCTTCAAGATTTTAGCTTAAAAAACAGGTGTGAACATTCCTGTGGTTTTACAGGTAAACGGACAAAAAGTCGAACATTGTTTGAATATATGAGAGAAAGATTGGAAATATTTTCTTTATGTAACATATATTGATCTTCAAGTTTAGGCAATTGTTCATAAGCCTTGAAAATTTATTAAAATTTAATCATGATAAGGAAATATGTCTTAGCAGAATGAAGCCATTATAATACCAAGTCACTTTAACGTTTTGTTTTCATAACAATTATTTGATCAGTATTAATATTTATTGATTACATTTTAGTTTCTAAGTTGCTTCATATATAATAGGTCAAGAAAAACAGACAAAAACCTTTTTAAAATCAGTGTTTTCTTGTTATAAGAAAAATAATCTCAAATCTGAATTGTGACTTTTTGGCTGAATTTTTGTCCTGTGACTTTTTGTCCCCCAACGGTACGACAATGCATGTTTGTTTTGCTGATTATGTCATGCTAAACAACGTTGGTACCCATAATTTTCACTTCCAGACTATCGTGTATTTTATATTTGTAAAGTTGATGTCATCATTCAATAATTGTTGATTTCTATCCTACAAAAATATGATATTCAAGATTTCAGCTTAACAAAACAGGTGTGAACATACCTGTGAATTAACCTAATCCTCACATTTGAATTGCGTTCTCTAAACATAGAACATGCTCAAACTATGTAGACTAACATAGAACAAACTATATAACAACACCTGGTTTCATCAAAAATCACGTTTTCTCTCGTGACATGGAATAGTTATTATACAAAATAAAGTAAATCATTAATCAGCAACGTTGAAAAGTCTTTACAATTCATCGGGATCCGTCATAATACTGTAATTAGCATGCAGAAAAATATTTTTGACGTTCTAGGTGCCTCAAAGAGTTAATATCTTTCATGTCTTCGAATATTTTTTGAAGTAATTGAGAATACAATAATTCAATAAAAATATGCCCTTCTTTCAGACTTTATAATTAAATTGCAAGCATTTATCACTTTGCTTGGACTTGTTATAATATGTGAGAGATCAATTAAACGGCATGACATTGCATGTTTGTTTTGATGATTATTTCATGCTAACCAGTGTAGTACCCATAGTCTTTACTTCAAGATCATCGTGTATGTTAAAAATGTAAAGTTATCACTCAATTATTGAATTCTATCCCTCAAAAATATGATATTAAAGATTTCAGCTTAACATACCTGTGGATTTACCTAATCATCAGATTTGAGTTGCGTTCTCTAAACAATGAACAAGCTCAAACTATGTAATAACACCTGATCATATCTCAAATCACGTCATGAAATGGTTCATATTAGAATTGCAATAAGTAAACGCATAAGCCATTGAAGTCTTAATTTATCGGGATGCGTCATACTTCTATAATTTCAAAATATTTTTGATGTTCTAGTTACTTGATATAGGTACTATATTGAAATATTCGAATATTTGTATTGATATAATTGAAATTTAAACAATATAATAAAAAGACACCACTTTAAAATTAAATCGCAAGTGATTATGAATTGATATCATCATTTATTTGTTGAGTTAGGTAATATTTGTGTATGTTTCATTTACAGTTTGATCAAGAATGATATTGCTTGCTAGATCCTTTTGAGGCGGTTATAAATTTGCAATCATAATCCGGAAAATGGCAGGTCCTTAACCAAATTGAAAGATGAATATTATTAATATGACCTATTTAACGATCAATATTTTTTTAGACCTAGGCTAGACCTTCCTTAGATATATGGCCACATTTAAATCGCCAGTGTATTTCAATATCAATGATGACTGATTGGGATGAAATATTTAGCTTTACTGTCTGTTTAGCAAACTGATGGTCGAGGGTAAAACGAATAGAAAGTCAAAGGATAAAACGACACAGGACATAAAGTCGCAAATTTAATGGGACAAAAAGTCACAAAATTGTGTTTTTACCATTGTTGAAATATTTTGAAATAATTTTTCTTTATAACATACATACATTTTTCGTTAAGGTAATTGCTCTTTAACCTTGATAAATATAATTGAAATCATTGCACAGGATATATGTATTGGCAAAATGAAACCATTTTAGTACCACGCCACTTTACATTTGGTTTTCCTAAAAATTATCATTAATAATATTTATTGAATAAATTTTAATTACAAAGTTGCTTCACATATTAAACTTCTAGATTAACACAGTCTTTTATTTTGAAATAAGTTTTTTTAAAATCTAAAATAATCGAAAAAATGGAATTCTGACTTTTTGTCCTACATTCTGTTCGAGTCATTATGCCTACGACAAGGACACAATTTTGCGTTAATATTTTTTGAGCTTTTCTTAGTCATAGATGTTGATCGAATGATGATAAATGAATAAATTTAAAATTACATTTGAAGCTCATAGTAATGTAGTATATATACAAACTAGTGGAGACAGGATAGCTATAAGAAATATTCATTTAATGGCAGCCGCCGCCATTTTGTCAATACTTCAAGGAAAAGCTAGTTTGTTTTGAAACGGGGTGAATAATAATTCAAATCCATCATTGTCTCTAATATAGTTATGGTTTTTGAAAATATTACTTTTCAACCAGATCAATTATATCAGTAATACAATTTTGAATAGAAAAATAACTTCGGATTCATTCAGTTGTTCAAAATCATCCTTCAGAAAAAAATGTGTTTATTGATCTCTGTTCGATTAAATATTGAGTCATAAACGGTTTTCTAAATAACAAAGCACCAGACATCTCAATTTATAAATCAAACACTAAAACTGTTAAACAAACAAGTTAATAGTATATAATATTGTGTGACACCAGCAAATATTTTTGCCACGGCTCTTGCAGTTTTCTTCTGTTTGTCTAACCCTTTAAAAGGCCCAGATTCAGACGTTAGGGTAACTTTTCTCACATCTGGGGTTATCGTTACTGTTCAGGCTTCTAAATAGGTATCTCTTATAGCTAACACTTTTCTCTGAAACAAGATTTTCATGTTTTTCACAGCAATATAGATATATCCTAAACATTTCAAGATATTTCAATGTTTTGATGGAACATTTAATTTGTTAATACTTTAAATTCTTTAAACTTTCACTAGATTTTTTAATGGATAATTCCAAACACGAATTCCTACATTAACTATAAATTAGTTATCGTCTTTGAAAATAATATATTATAACCAGTTCACTGCTATCATAATAATACAATTTTGAAGAGAGAAAAATTTCTTTTATTCAACACTTTTCAAAACATTATGTCAATGGGGAATAACACCTTCAAATGGGGAATAACACCTTCAAACACACCAGTGAAATACATTGGACAATGGGGAATAACACCTTCAAACACGATGAAAATATTACAAATAAATTTTAGATTAAAATATAAGAGACATATTCTTTGGTAAATTAAACACAATTATGAAAATGGGGAATTACACCTTCAAACGCACCAGTGAAATACATTGTGCAATGGGGAAAAAGACCTTCAAACACGATGAAAATATTACAAATAAATTTCTTAAATTTTAGATTAAAATATATGAGACATATTCTTTGGTAAATTAAACACGTGAAAATCGCATGTTTAATATTTTCCTTAAAATATCGGAAAAGTTCTCCCTATTGAACGAAAGTCCGAGTGAATTTAAAACAGACCCTGGGACGTTCTTTAAATGAATGAATATCTCTTCAGATGTGAAATGGCTGCATTCCCTTATCATTTTATTTAATTGATATCTTTGATCAAAAATTTCCTCGGCAGCATTAAACACATCTAATTCGGCAAATCCAGGATTTAAAACAAATTGAAAGTCTGCATAATCCATAAAAATAATTAAAATTGGTGAGGGAATTTTACAAAAAAAATCTCTCATTTGAATATCACATTTTGTTGTTAATTTATTATAAATACATGCAACAGATAAAGTTCTTAATGAAGGTGGAGCTGACCGCTTTCGTTTTTCACTCAGTGTCTTTTTTTCTACTTCTTCTCCCATTGTCCTTTTTCTGTTCTGATTGGCTAAAAGAAATAAATAAGATACATAAACTCTAGTAAAATAGTTTTCACATCATAAATCTACAGATACATGCATGAAAACAAATGAACAAAGTGCGACACCTGTATTAAGAAATTGGATTTCATAATGGAGATTTCTAAAATAAATGAAAAGGATGAATTGAGTAGTGCAAATGTGGAAGAATATTCACTTAAAATGACAGATGAGCATGATTACAATTTTATCAATATGGATACAGCTGAAATCAGTGACCAGTTTCCACAACTGCACTGGCTTGGTGCAAAGATGAAAATTGTCGGATTGTTATTCTGTTCGATAACTCTAGCAGTTATATTAATAAATGGGCCATTAAACAGTGAAAATGATCCTCCATTCATATCTGATGATGTTAAACGAAACAGTAGCGGAAACGATTTATTTTGTAATAAAATGGACACTTTTGCTTTATCTGAAGATATTTTTGTAAATACATGTATATTGAATAGTGAACTGTTTGTATTATTGAGAAATGATCCTCTTAGAAATGAAATCGCTTTAAATCAAAGGCAATGGTTTTATCTTAAAGCGAGTATTTCACATATTGATAAATCAATCTTTGATTGGAAAAATGTTGCTAAGTTATAAATGATTTCTATCCTAACTATTGTATATAAGAACATATTAGAAACAGAATAAAAATTTGATCACTTACTGGTGTTATCTTCACTCGCCATCTTCAACTGCTTCAGAAAGTATGAATCCAGCTCCAGCTGTTTTCTTTTTCTTCTTTAGCCCCTTGAACGGGCCAGATTCTGCTGCAACAATCACCTTTCTGACGTCCGACTCTGACACTCCCGCCTCCTCATCGCTATCGCTGATAGCAATCACCTTTCTCTAAAATAAGAATATCATAATATAGAAAATCATCTTAAAATTTTAAAGTTATTTCAATGTTTTCAATTTTTTTTTTTTTTTTTTTTTTTTTTTTCTTTTTATGGTACATTTAATTGGATAATTACTTTAAATTCATAAACTTGAAAATTATAACTACTTATTTTGATTTACATAGAAAAAAAAAAACAAAAGTTGTTTTACCTTTCTTTTCAAAGTAACTTTTTTTACTTCTTCTTCTTCTACTTCTTCTTCTTCTTCTTCTTCTTCTTCTTCTTCTTCTTCTTCTTCTTCTTCTTCTTCTTCTTCTTCTCTTCAACAACTATAACCTTCTTTTTCCTGCTAGGTTTTTGCAGCTAAAAAAATTAATATATAATAAAAACAATTGAACGTGTAAGAAATCATATAAATCAACGTTTGCTGTGGGAAAGAAATTCGTATTTATTAGCGGTTGAGAAATTTACCTAGAAACAAAAATGTTGAAATATCTGCAACTGAACGTTTATCAAAACATTTTTTACTTGCTATCAATAACTTTGAAAATTAATACTAACAGTGGTGAAATCAACCCAGAAACAAGTGAAATATCTGCAGCTGAACGCAAGCCGCTTGTAAATACTCTCTATCAATAACTTACTTTTAACTAAAACGTTTGTTGTATATTAAACCTATAAAGTATATATTTATGTTCAATTATTTGCTGTTGAAGGATAATTAGAACGTTTATCATATAGTTTTTACTCGCTTTCAATAACTTTGAAAATTATGTGTACTTACTAGCAGTAGTGAAATTTACGAAAAAACATATAAGGTGAAACATCTGCAGCTGGTGCTTTTATTAAACACTCGCAATATCTTACTTTAAAATAATTTTGTAGATCGCTCCTATTTCTTAGAGAATAAAATATATATCACGCTCAACTATTTGCTGCTGAACGATAATAATTTAGCTATATGTTCATGTAAATATTTACTGCTAAATATTAGAAATCACTAACCTGTTTTTTTATTTCTGCCTCAGCTTTTAAAAGAACTGGCTTCAGATTGCATAGCTCTTTAAACTCATCAGTCCCAAGAGTTATGCTTCTGCTACTTGTTAAACTGCCTATGTGGATATAAACATATCCCTTGTACGGTGTAACCGCAATGTTCTTCTTTCTTCCAAAATTCAACTCAGCCCGCTCTACTTCTCCACCAAATCCCCTCATGTACTCAACCTGGTTCATCATTTTTATCGCTTTATGATAGAATTGAGTGTACCGCGTTAATAAAGGAATAAAGCTTCCGTTTCATTAAATTATGAATAATAGTTTCCAACACTTATTTACTCCTAAAGGCTCGCCAACCTTCCATTATCCATGTTACACCATTTTATTAATTCATATGTAATTTCAGTGTAGATCTGTCCCGATCGCGATTTTTCATGTCAGATTGATCTCCAATATTGCGGCAGTATTTGGATAATACACCTTCTGTTTACATTAAATCTTAGTTCATCAGTTTAAATATAAAGTGTTTATCACCTTTCAAATTTGAAAAGTGATCATTACTCAATAAATTTTGATTGTTTTTATTTAAGATCAATTATATATTATAGATTTGTTCGAACCGGATTTTGATGGTTATTTTTTACATCTCATTACTATTTTTTCTCTCTATATATAATTTTTCCTTCATTAAAACAAAACCTATTTTCTTTTCTTTTCTTTGGATCATATTTTCAATGGTAAATCGAGTTGGATTTTGACGATTATTTTTACATCTCATTACTATCTCCTTTTTTTTTCTCTCTCTCTCTCGCTCTAATTTTTTTCATCGTTAAAACACCTTTTTTCTTTTCTTTGGATCATAGTTTCAATGGTGAATCCTATCTCCTTTTTCTCTCTCTCTATTTTTTCCTTCGTTAGAACATAAGCGACTTTTTTCTTTTCTTTGGATCATCTTTTCTTTGGATCATATTTTCAATGGTGGATCATATCTCCTTTTTCTCTCTCTCTCTATTTTTCCCCCTACATGCTACTTTTTTCTTTTCTTTTCTTTGGATCGTAGTTAATTGTTTTGCTCATGACTTTTTTGCAGCTAGCTAATTTTTCCCATGTGTAAATATTTCATTTGATAAGATTTGAGATTGAAGCTTGTGGATTACCATCTTTTATAATTAATAGTTGATAAAAATGTTTTAAGCAAAGTTTTTGTTTTGCAAATTTCTAGATATGCTCTTTTCTTTTCTTTGGATCATTGTAAATGGTGAATCTTGTTTTGTTCATGACTTTTTTTTCAGCTAGCTTCTTTTTTCCTGTGTAAATATTTCATTTTCTTGACAAGATTTGAGATTGAAGCTTGTGGTTTGACCTCTTTGAAGAGTTGTCTCATCAGCAATTAAACCATATTTCTTTTATAATTAATAAATTTAAAGTAGATAAAAATTAATTAAGCAAAGTTTTTGTTTGCAAATTTCTAGATGATATACAAATGGTGTCAACTGGTAATCATCCACATTGATTGGGGTAGCAATGCAGTGGGAAAAGTTTAAGAAAAGTCTAATTTATTAACACATATCAAATACAAATACTTTATTCCATGAAACAACATAGTAAGTTTCAAAACAAATCAAGTTTTCTGCACTATTTATATAACAATTGTAAATAATATAAACAAGAGAACTATCAAATGAAATTTGGTTATAAAAAACTTACATCATTTGTAATGCACCATTTTTTTCACATAAAACATGTTATAGAAAGCACCATGACAGCGGTTACAAATCAAGAATTTTTATATATTTATCTCTAGGTTTAACTTAATCATATAGCACTATAAAAAGTAATAAAAACAAAAGAAAAAAAGTTTAAGCAAACACAATATGATAAAATATGCGATAATATGTTGTAATTAAATTTGGATGCTGTAAATTCTCATATGAAAAAATTCCAAAGATGAAAATGATGATAAAGTAAACATAAAAACAAAAAGTTCTCCAAACATTATATACATATATATATTATTTACATATATACAATAATACCAATCATATTTGTTTTTTAATTTAATTTATTTCTATTACAAAACTAAACATATGTAAATGGAAAACTAAAAAGAATAATTTAATGAAAGGAATAGATTAATAATGAACTTTAATACCAGAGAAAGTAGATTATTTAATGAAAAGAATAGATTTATAATGAAATTTATGGTTTGAATGAGCATGAAACATATAAACTAAGGTGAATTTATAAAAACAAACTACATGTATACTACTATTTACAATATAATAAAATGAGAGTAGAGAAATGCGAGTATAATCAAAATCTTTTCTTTAATTAAAATAAAGTGTAACTAATCCAAATAAATCAAATGAAAGAAAATTGAAAAGTTTTGGTGATATAATTTTTCATAATATAAGTAGATTTGTAGAATACATCCTCATCAGTGATTATTAAAATTTAGATAACAGTGTATAAATAAGTTTATAAAATTTAGAAAAAAGATTATAAAATTTAGAAAAAAAAAAATAAAAAAAATATAAAATTTAGAAAAAAAATTTAAAAAATTTCATAAAATTTAAAAGTTTAGAAAATTAATCATAGGTTAGTCTCTGTGGCCGAATAGATATCCTGTTTGATCTTCTCAATATTCTTGGTGGTTGTTGTTGTGCTGGGGCTACTCGTCTGTTATTTTCACGTGGTGGAAAAAAATAATTTATAATTTCTTGAAGCCTTTCATAAATTGCGATGAGGATATATTCTACAAATTAAAAAGTAGTAAATACAGAGATAGATATTAACTTAAACAGTTTTTTTTGGTGTATTAACAAAATCTGCAATTTCTATTTCGGATAGTGAATCTGCATCGACATTGAAGGAGAATTGGTGTTGGCGGAAATTGGTTTTTGCAGTTCTCTTCTTTTTGCAGATGCAAAATAACATCAGCGACAAGAGCATAACACATGCTAGAGATGCTGTAAAGATAAATTTGAATATGTCACTTACTTTAAAAATTATAAAATATATTGATATATATAAATAGATTAGACCATTGGTTTTTCTGTTTGAATTGTCTTTATAGCTTACTGTTTGGTGTGAGCTTTTGCTCTGTGTTGAAGGTCATACTTTGATCTATAATACATTGGCACTCATACCGCATCTTTTTCTTATTTATAAATAAGTGTTTTTATTAGAACATGTATATATTTTTATTTTATTTATTTATTTTATTTTTATATTGTTTGTCAATCAAATAAATAAATTAAATTTAGATACTTACCAAAAATCATTATAAGAATGATCTTAATATTATCTAGACCCTTGTCTTCCTCCTGTGCATGTGGTGTTGACTTCTGAAATAAAGAAATAAAATCATGTATTTCATGAAAATGTTGATATTAAAAAATCTTATCCTTCACATTTTAATTTGTTTTTAAGCACTATACTATAGAGAATACAAATTGACTCGTTCATGTACATGTATTTCCTAATAAAAATAGAAAACAAAACGGACGTTTTAATTAAAAAAATATCAGATAAATGCTTACCAGTTGTTTATCAGTGGTGCCGATTGACAATGTGGATCCTGGTGTTACTCTTGTTGCTGCTGTTGTTGTTGTAGAAGCTATGACTCCATTCTGTAAAAAAAAAATATACATAATGTAAGAAATGTTTTACACAATAAAATTAATAAATAATATATAAGATCTGCTCATAGTTTAGGTTGTTTCTAGTCACTTTACATATAGAGACAATACTACGTGATTACTTTAAAGCTCTTATTATTCTGTTATTCTTTTCTAATTTCCTATATACTTACATCACAATGTATACCATTAACAATTGTTATTGTTTCTGGTGCTGCTAAAACATTGCTGCATTTAGAATTTCCTTGTTTGATCTCAATTGAATGCAGGTCTCTATTATTTGCAAGGTCCAATTGTCCGGCAACAAAAAATCTTTCGAATACGACTTTCTTTACATCTAGTCGGATTCTGGTGTTGTAGAGCCCTGCTCCAGTCCATCTGCAATGGAGAGTATCCCCCTCCACTGTGCATACATCTCTCAATTCATGCGAGCATGAAACAGCTGACATTGTGAAACAAATGATGATGAATATAAACATGGTGTTGATGGGTGACATTTTGCAAATATTTTGAGGAATTAAATACCCGGATGAGAAATAAAAACAATAGTCTAATTAGGGAATAAATTAGGGGTAATTAATTCCGTGATATATGGTTGGGATAAGAGTGGTAGATGGATAGAGGGTGATCAGCTGGATAATTTGAAAAGTCATATAGCTCACTGTTTAACGACATGTCTCTATATATGTCATCAGTTCTCACATGCATAATGAAACTGTCAGTATCTGTGTAACATAATGTTACATTCTCCTTGTATAGTTTTTTCATGTGGTTGTAGTAGTAATCAACCATGTGCGCCTTTGACAGATCGAGAATCATTTGTCCTAGGTAAATTGGTTTGTTGAAGAAAATTTTTGTTTTGGTTTGTAGCACGCCGCACAAGTGGTCGTTGAATATCTTAAAGCTTTTAAATGATGATTTTGCAGTAAGTTTTTGAAACTTATCCCACCTATGACAGAGAGAGAAGTTGATATGTTTCCGCAACGATTCCATTGATTTACCGAAAATAGCATTGTTGCCATTTTTAAAAAGTTTTTGCTCGAAATTGCTAGTAGCCTTTTTCCTCATTTCGGTATTGAAGTCAATATACTGTTTCAACCATGGACGCTGTTCAAATGAAACTATATTGTGAATCTTCTTCAAAACCAAACCTAGTTTGAGGTATAACTTTAGATTCACATAGTGCAAGATGTAATGCTTTTTATCTTTCAAAGTAGCTAGCAATTTGGTGCTCGGTTGGTATTCTTTCCCATCATCATTTGCTTGCTCATACAGATGACGTGAATGAGGTGAAAGCATTTCATTTGTTATCACTCCTTTTTCAACTGCAAGAGGAAAATCATTGTGAAGATCGTGTAAGTTATCTGGGTAATCCAAATCGCATTCAATGACATATCCGATGTCAGCGTTATTGGATACATTTAAGACATTGAAATCGTTTATTTCCTCTTCTGACAACCACTGGAATTTCCCCACAGCTAATGGCATGCTCATGCTTAAACCGTATAAATTGTTCGCATCTACATACATCAAGTATGAAGTTGGTAAAGCTGGATCATAATTGCTCAAGTAGGGATTGTTTGCTTTTGCATGTCTGCAGCTCACCATTGTTAAACCTCCTCGTATACTCTGCTCAAAGAAGAGCCACATTGTAGGATCTGTCAATAGCTCAAGTCTCACACCAGTCATTTTCAATGCAGATTGCCAGGAAAGCCCTGGAAGAGTGTAATAATTTGCAGGGTCGAGGGAATAGTTCGTTATCCACTTCTTCCTGAAAGTTTCAAATACATCAGCTAATAATAGAACGTCAGTTTTTAGATAAAGATCGTGATATTCGCCTATATTCTTAATATTCATTTGATTCCATACCCGTTGCGCATGTTCATACTCGGTTTGACTAATTGTTTTCTCTGATAAATTGCTGTAGAATTTGTCTATAGAGGGTAATTCAGTTTCATTGAACCTTGCTGCATTGTCAATGTATTCGTAAGGATATGTTCCTTTTTTCAACAAAAGAGCAATCCGCTTATCATCATCAAATTCTTTTGTAAAATGTTTAAATGTTTCTTTCGGATTCTCCTTAGACATTGACGATACCAATTCCTCTAGTGAACAATTCAAAAACTGGTATGAATCGATAAAGCGCAGATTGGATAGGTTGAAACTGATGTACTTTTCTGCATTCGTGGCTATGCAGCCAATTTCTTCACTCTTGAAAATACCTATCGAGGAACAGATTAAATGTGCATCAAACTGTTTCAGGTTATGAAATATAACTGGCACGAATGTGTGTTCTTTAAAATTAAGATTGCAATCTCTGCATGAAGCGCCACGAAATTTACCTGAAACATGTGCATGGTCTCGAACGCGGATAGTGGAATCTGTAAATTCTTCCATGCAAATGTGGCAATGTGTACTTGATTGAAAATCTTCCTCATCTTCAACAGTCATGCACAAGGGTTCAGGATTGTTCAAAATAACCTTTATACGTTTATTTTCGTCAAGAAGACTATGAAGGAAGTGTTCACTAACATTTTCACCTCTATATATTTTAGGTGGTTGAGTGTATCTGTCATCGATGCAAACAACTTGATAACCGTACCCGCATGGTATCAACTTTGTTAATTTCGTTGTGCTGGTTCGATTATCTTCTGGCTCTTCAGTAACCATAGGTTCGCAAAATGTTTCCATGTCAGCATAAATAACAAATGATGTTTGTAACTGTTTGGCGTGATCTTGAAATGTTAGTATATCGTCTACCCCCTTGGTGGGATATGTCACATGTTGAGCTTCAAATTTTGAGCAGTATTTTATATGTTTCTCTAAAGTATGTTCACTGGTGAAACCTGATAAACAGAATCTGCAATACTTATGACTGCGTCCCAAGCATTTTGTTCGATATAAAAGTCTATTGAGATCTGTAATCAAACACCAGTGACTTTTATTCCCACTTTTCAAATACAATAAGTCAACTTCATGATGAGCTTCTCTTAGACCTGTTACATGGAGGGGGAAAAATTCACCCTCTTCAAATCCTAACACCATTACTGAAATGTTATTCTGCCTTTCAAATTTACTCACAAATGATGGTGCAACGGGCAATTGTATACCTTCCATGTTCAATTCATGTTCATATGGGATGTAGTGATGCACTTTAGAAGGGTCACCTGAACACGTAGGATGTATGGATGCTATAATAGCATATACAAAACATTTTTCATCTAAGTTTCTTATGTTGAGTAACGCTCTGGTTGCAGCAAGAGTTCTTGGTAGGGGTATATACGATCCACCGCCTAAAGGTTTATATTTAGCTGTATTAATCTCAATGTGTTTAATATGATCTAATGACCAACCGCTCCCATTTCGTATATACTCATCAAAACTTTTGAATATTTTTTGATATGTCACATTAATATCATGTTCATCATCTATATTTGCTCTATCAACTAGATTCGATGTCTTCGAGATAAAATGTGCATTATTCTTTAAATCATTACCACCTTCACCTCCATTCGGCTTGATCATTTGCACAAGACAATTCATATACCACTTAATATGACCGAGTTCATCACACATCTCTTGTAAATGAGTTTTTACCTCATGCTTAATTCCAGATAAAAATGCTAGAAGATCATACTTTTCCCCATTATCCTCATTCGGATAAATGAAACGAGCTCGTGCTATTCCCAAGAGAGCAGACTTATCCACACTTTTATGTTTGATTGTAGTATGTGAATTTGAATCAGTGTTTCCTGAACCAGTCTGATAAGTTGTATGATCGATGTTGCTATGTTTAAACAAATTTTCCGCTGAATCAAAATGTCTATCACATTGTCGACATGGAAATGTACAACTGTTTCTCTGGTGTCTCTTCAGTTTGGAAGGGTGATCAAACAGAAGTTTACAATAATAACATGAATAGACCTTAACCGTAAGATTTGATCTGTTGTCATTATCAACACTCAATCGATCATTTAACTCTCGCAACTGCTGTTGATATTGAGGGTTACTGTCAGGATAAAGACGCAATAAATCCTCGCAGAAATGATCATCAGCCATGACAATTGTGATATCAATAGCACTTTCAACGTTTTATATATACTACGCGATCGTGGACTAGAACTAATAGGCGAACATATGTTATCTAAATATTTATTTTATTAATTAAATTTAAAGGTACACAGTGTAAATATACAAATAGACAATATATTATATACATATATAAATATAGACAAATTTAAAGAAAAATACAAGTGATTGATTGAAGTCTCCAATAGTTTTAAATAATCCACTTCTTCATTACAAATGAAATGATAACCATTTACTCTTTAATCTTTTGCGATTTTGCGATTTTTCCACATTTCTTAAGAATTTTTCAGGAGACATCTTGATAGCTTTACCCTCTGCTGCACCATCATATTCATCAACATCCATCCTATTTTCCTCTTGATTGTCTGATTTTGATCGATCTACAGTTTCTTTTAAATTTTTCAATTCTGTTTTTTGCAAAACCTGACCACTACCATGTTGTTTGGTTACATCTTCTTCTAGGTTTATTTCTGTTTTTATACTGTCACTATCTTTACCATCATATTCCTTTTCTTTTTCTTTCACATTAACAATTTCACATTGGTTGGACATATTCATCAATCTTTCATATTTCTCCTTGGGTAATAGTATTAACTCCCGAGTCATAGTATTTGAAAAAAGATGATATCAATGTTGGAATAATAACAATTATCTTCAGTAAACGTTTTCTCCTCAACTGAGGTGTTATATTATTAACTACCACAGCACGAATGAACTTTGCAAAAGTTGAAAGATTCCTTTTAACCCTCTCAGACAATGGTATGACGCTTTTTAGACAGTTGAATACTATTTCTACTAATAGTTGTAATTGTCTGTGGTCCGTGCTTTTTATGATTTGAGCAGATTGTTCAGGTGTAGTGTTCGCCAATAATTTAAGGAAGCTTCTACTTGATTCTTTTAAAATCATTTTGGTTGATAAACAATCGTGTCCTCCCCCGGAAAAGGATTTGCGCGCAACTGATATTCAGGGTTTGAACCTGGTGCTATATCCACTATCAAGCAATTGTATGGTCTGCTAATTGCACGTTGGTAAACGTCCATGAAAAAGCGAACTTGACCTGGAAACATTTGTCGAGCTAAAGATTGTATTTGCAGTGAATCTCTACCATTTTTGAAAAGAAAAAAGACGTGAGAATTCAAACTGATTGATCGCATAACCTTCCCCTTCTGATATAAATTTTGTAGTATAAAAATAATTGATGTTAAGGTGTGATGACTTAAAACGCAATAAATCTTCTGCATCAGTTTACAGTCCACTACTTCATCCATTTTATCATCAATGATCCATAATGTGTGTATATCCTTATCAACAAGAAAATCACTTTCATCAGGCAGTTCCAGTTGAAATGAAATGTTGGAGACAGTTTTTTTCAATTCATCGAAGACATCTTGCCATATGCTGTAACAGTAGTATATCTTCTGAGGTGGTATTGTAAACATTTCCTGAGCGTTCTCTAATAATCTTTTAATGTATGTAGTTTTTCCTGAACCCGTTGGACCGACACATATTGAAGTCATGGGTGTTTGAAATTTCACCAAACTCATGATGATCACCTCTTGCTCGAATGATGATTGTTACCATGTGTCTCATCATTTTAAACACTTTTTCATATGCAGTGTGAATAGGTTTTACCAATCACATTGAAAACAAAGATGTCGTTTGCTTGATGATTATCACTGAAAAAATCGTGAATGTTAGTTAGATCATACTCTCTACATAAGAGTGATAAGATGAAAATGCAATATTGACCGCATACTGATGAATTCTCACTCTGTAATCGTTTTTGATTTATTTCCAGAGATATCGCATTGTGTTCAAAGAATTTTAAGAAGTGACGTGAATAATAATCGGGAGAGTGTGCGAAGCTGTCGAAAAATATCCCTCTTCGTTCCTCATTTATGAAAAAGGCGATCCAGTGTGCACCATTCTCAAAATGATTTTCAGTGTTACAAATAAATCCCATGGGTCGATTTCTCACTATCTTAGGTATCTGATCTGCTGCAAATATACCAACAATTTTATCCTTCATTAGTTCATCACAATTAATCATACACTCCAATTGCATAGTGTTCATTCTTGAATTATGATGTCTCGAGTTTGAGTTATTTCAAAATATCCACTAAATTCACTATAAATGATTATAGTTGTTGGTTCAGTGAGGGGAGAATCAAATGTGCATTCCAAATTGACACGTTCATTCCTTTTCAATGTTAAATAATCTAAACCTTCAAAAATTGGTTCCAGTTGAAAGGCATACAAGGCATATCCTTCAGAAAAACTGTCTCTGTTTAATCCATTACCACAGTCTTGCAGAGTTTTCCCAGCAACCTCAAATAGATTGCGAAATGCAACAATGGATGATTCTCCACTTGACGAGTCAAATTTTACTCTGACAGGATTCCCGGAAACTGGCACTCCCTCAACTTTAAGATTTATTTCACTTAGGTGGCAATGTTTGAATGTCCACGGACATAGTGAGTAGTCACCTGCTATGTTTTGACTCCCCGTAAAGGCTATCAATACCTTATTGGGTCTATTATTCTGGAATATGTTGTTGAAGTTAAAACTTATTTGACCAGCTGGAAGTGAAATTGTGCGAACATCATTTTGCACAATGGGATATTTAGCGTTTACTGTCCTGAGTATAGAATCGTGGCCATATACAATGCCGGGGTGAACGTGGATCTTTGCTATTGATAGATACATATCTTCAATCTCAAGGTAATAATCAGCATCTTCATCAACCGACATTAGATAAAATTCTGGTCTCGATCTGTAGAATTTCACAGTAACTCCTACTTGATTTAATATGTAACGATTCATTGAAAACAGGGGATGGAAAATGTTTCCTTCAAGATCAACAGTTTTACCATTTTTTATGTATGCTGTTCTTCTGTAGAGCCCAAGATTTGATCCTGTGTTACAATCTGCATCATCCAATGTTCCTTGATGATCGTCTATCCATAATTGACTTGAGAGCTGCGATTCTTTAGCTTCTTTCCCATATTTCAATAAAGTTTGCATATAAGCTTTGTAAGGGTAAAATCCTGTTGAAGATGTGACAATTTTATTTTGAATTAAAACATCTATTTGATTAAATAATGCATGCAAAACATAGTTCACAGGCCCGCAATTAACGTCACTGCTATCTGCTATGGTTCCATCTCCTCTTTTAAGTCTTAGACGTACATGCATTGTTGATTTACTTAAGTCTAGATACTCTGTTCCACCAGATATGTGAAACTCTATTGGCGATGTCTTTGTAAAAGTTGCAGCTGGTCGAATATGTTCATATGTGATTCTTGTGACTGCAGTTTGATGACCTGGTAGATTGAATAAAGACAACTGACTTGGTTGCAGCTCATGAAATGTTTCAGGATTTATTTTAGCCATTTTGAATTTTACTGGAAAATATCCTTTTCAATTAGCTGATTCTTTAATCTTTTTTTCACACTCTGTACACTTCCTTTCTTACTGTTTGTTTTATTTTTCCTTCCTCCTTTCTTTGTCTTTTTCGTTTTCTTCTGCTCCCCTCTATGGCTTTTTCTATTACTGTTTTGTAACTTCCCACGTTTGCGTTTTATCTTTTTCACAGCTCGACTAATTTCCGACTTAGCATTTTCCACCTGCTGCTGTGCATGTGTTACAAGTTTAATGGGTGATTGCGCATGTGGTTTACTTTGTGGTAATGTGATTGGTTCCATGAAGCTAGCTGCTGAATTAGTGAGGGAACCACCACTCTGGATAGTTCTTCTGTATGAATTATTAAGATATGAATTGTGATGTTTGTCATTCGCTAGATTTTCATAGTACATTATCCATGTCCTAGGGTCTAGCACATATTGAGAATTGTTCAATTCCATGATTATCATGCAAAGTATGGATACGACCTGAAGTGCAGTGTAATCGACACTGGATTTTTTAAAAATGATGCATGACTCCCTTGCATGTCAGTAATAAAGAATTCAATGTCTCTTATTTCACTTTTCACCACTGGAATGTATGCAAGTTGATCAAAGTGGTAGTATTCAGTTTGAGAGCAGCAACATATTCGCTTCAATAAGGGTTGTTTGTTACCATCGACTATTACATCACCGCATATGTTTGCATATATATATAGATCATTATTTGATGATAATTTAATATCAACTAATGCGACTTTCCATTTTGATTTCATCACTATTGGCGTCTGAAGATATGTACGGAATTTGTGTGGTCTGTTATGTGGGTAAATGTCTAAATTTTTGTTACTGTTAATGACCATGTAAAAGCTCATTTTAAAAGTCAACAATATCTCTCTCAGGAATCCACTGACAAAAACGTTTATCCCAATCCTGGAATTTTACATAACCCTCACGTTGACCATTCCGCCTTCGCCATTTAAGCACTTTCTCAACAAACCACAATGCGTCAGCCTCCTTTTTCACACGCTGCAACTCTGTATAATTGAAATTGCCTACAACTTCCTTGTCCAAAAAATCTTGTACTTTATAAAAGATTTTCCCATGTATTAGAAATCGTCTATATATTTTAAATATTTCGGAGGTCCACTGTTGCTGATAAGCTCTTTGAAACGGTTTCTTCAAATGGCTCAGTCTTACCATGTCATTGATTTTAAAATGAAACTGTTTCCCTCTTTTACGTTGTACTTTTAATGTTTCTTTCTTTTCTCTGATTCGTTTTTCTTTGGGTGGAGTTTTAATATACATATATGCCCACAAATCATATTTGTTTTTCTCATTCACATCTTTTGGAGCTGTATTATTTAAACTTCTATGTGGCGTTGCATTATAACTTGCTACCAAATTTTGTATAACATTGAGATAGCTATAAGTTCTATGCTTTGTAAAATATCGGAACATCATCCTCCGAAATGTCAAATTGACCCTCTCTGCTATTGACGCTTTACTACTGTCGGAATTTAAATAGACATGATGGTAAATGTCATATTTTTTAAACACACGTTTCAAATCTTTGTTTTTGAATTCAGTTCCCGCATCTGTGGAAACCTTCAAAGGGATTTTACCATGTTTGAAGATTTTTTCAAATGCATCAGCTACTGTCTTCCCAAACTTGTTTTTTAATGGATAAATCCATAAAAACCGTGTGAAAATATCGATAACAACCAACAGGAAACGTGTCTTATTGTTATATTTCTGTATGTTGGATACATCCATAAGGTCAGCATCGTATTGCTCATACGGTTCCGATACAATTATTTTCACTCTTTTAATTCTACGTTTTACAGGTTTTTGTAAATTGTAGTCGTCTATTTTTTCCATCCATTTCCTGATCTTGTATACGCTTGGTACATTTCCATCTCTTGATGTCTTCAACGTTTGATAAATTTTTTCAGCACTTAGGTATGCTCCCCCATTTGCTGTATTGTAATATACATTCCTAAGTTTTTCATCTAAATCATCATTTTCCATTGTTAAAAATAGGTTCCAAATCTATCATTTTTTCAACTTTATCTATTATGCGAGATGCTCTGTGCGGTGTTTTCAATATAGTATTTTTCCAATCTGTTGATTGTAAAAATGTAAGTTGATAGTAGACTCTCACATTATCTGGAATATTTGATTGTCTGACTAAATTAACAAAATCGGTGTACACTTTATCTGTTTCTACTTGATAAAAAAAATCCCATGCATTTCCTCCACTTATGTGTTCCACTTGATTTTCCTTCTTCAGAATGTCAAAAACTGACTTTGCATATATTATATCGAATATGTTATCAAGTCTGGCTATATTTTCACATGATTCTATCTCATCCATGTTTTATTAATAATAATAATAATTTATAATGTATGATATTTTTGTTTGGGTTAGGGTTAGGGTTAGGGTTAGGGTTAGGGTTAGGGTTAATTATTATATTTACCAATTAAACTTTTATCAAATTAAAGCTCTCAAATTGTTTTAAATGTTCCTTTTACTACTTCCATATCCAGCATATCAACAATTTAAATGATTGGTAATGCGTTAAATTGTTTAATGAAATGAAAATTTTTTTTAAATGTTCAATTTACTTTTACTACTTCCATATCCAGCATATCAACAATGTTAAATTGATTGGTAATGCATTAAAATTGTTTAATGCAGTGAAAAAAAAAATAAAAACATTCTTTTATATTTTACAAATTAAAAATCAATATTTTGATATTATCCAACAAATATATTATGCAATTTTTGCTGACGGGAGCAAAATTTTTGTCAACGTGGCAAAAATATTTGCTGCTGCCACACAATATATACTACTATTTAGTTAGAGGGCCGATATTTCATAATCTCTCAGCTGTGTGTTATCAAAGTAGACAATCGTCCCAAGAGAATGTTGAAAATGTAGAAAATATTTCAGTTAGTGGGCTAATATTTCATTATCTCTCAGCTGTGTGGTATCAAAGTAGACAATCTTCCCAAGAGAATGTTGGAAATGTAGAAAATATTTCAGTTAGTGGGCTAATATTTCATTATCTCTGGTTGTAAGCTGTAAAACATTTAAACATTTGCACATGACAAAAAAAAAAAGAATTCAATGGTTGTTTTTTATTAACTTTTAACTATGGAAGGATAGTTTAAAATAAAAAAAAATCCAATCTTTTATGATGAAAATAAACTTTACAAATATACTTTAAATTAAATATGTAAAAGCTGTTATCGAAAAAGTTATATCAAATATGATGAGTGTTTCGTGAAGTATTTCAAATAAATCAAATTAAAGTTTTGTAAATAAACAGACGCTATCATTGATATTTTTTTGTCAACCCAAAGGCATTGAAATTAATTTTAGTTCATTTGGTGGAAGTGGATTAAATCTTCTAGAATATTTTCTGGAATTGAATTATTAGCCTCCTCAGCGTATGGCGCGGGAGATATATTTTCATATCTTATTTTTTTGATTCCTGTATCTATCACTGCAGGGGTCACAGTCTGCTGACTTTCAGTATCGTAGTCGGTGCTGTATGAAGTCCATCCTCTACTGTGTGTTTATTAGCAGCTGCTTGGGGCTGAAGTGGTGCTGGTGGATGAGGGTAAGCAAATGTTGTAGGCTGATAAGTGATCACCCTACTGGACGCTTCCTGTTGATATATCCTAGGTGAAGACTCTTAATTAGAAAAACAATATAAAAAATAAAATCAAAACCCACCTTCAAATAAAACACAAATACATTCCTCACACAAATGAAACAACACGGGATTAAAAAAATTGAGCTTTTCATTGGAAGTCTCCAAAAGACAGTAACTTTTTCATATTGAGGGTTTCTAGCAACAACAAAAAATCGAAAAAAAATCGTAATTATTAAAACTGTTTGTATTGCAATGATAAATACAGGTTGTCAGTGTACTATATCATTTGTTTTTAAGATAAGTCACTTCTAGCTTAAATATTCAAGATAGCACTCTACAAATAACTCTTTGCAATATAATTTTCAGACTCTGCTGGAATTCATCTAAAACATTATTCAACAGTCTAATTTGTTGGAAAATACATTTCTAAAAGTGATTTTTTTCAATTCGTCTAGAGCGAAAGAGTGTATCTGCTTCCGTTTTCATCTCTGTTAGTTGCTCATGGCGTGGATAAACATGTTGGTTTAAAAAATTTCCACACCTATAAATAATGTCCACCATTTGAGGGAAAACCTCTTCATTTTCTAAAATCCTTGCCGTTGCAACAATGTCACCTCTTATTTCATGAATGATAGATTTATACTTCCGAAAAGTTCTATTAAAACATTAAGTTATTGTTTTAGCTTCATTCGGTAGTGAATTTGGACAGTAGTAACAAGAAGTTATCGCACATTTTGTGTGTCTAGATATATTCTAAACATAGCTATGTTTGTTTTCACTTGATCTGTAACATCAACAGTAAGTTCTCTACGTGTGCAAAGGTGTGACCTTTGTTTGGGTAGGGAGAGCAATCACTTCAGACACTTCCTGTTTTACAGCAGATTTCATGGATTCTAAAAAAGATGAAAACATAGCATTTACATCTTGCGACGTACATGGTGTGCTAGAACTAGCACATTTAGCCACATTAGTAGCTATTTATAATGAGTTTCAAAGTTGTTCAAAAGTCTTTGGTGATTTTTGTATCACGATTTGTTTTAAGCTAGGTTGTAAACCATTGACAGCAATGTCAACAATTACTGCTTCTCCTAAATTTTCAGCTCCCATTGCTAATTGTTGAACTCTAGCCAAAAACGCTTGACTACTTTATGTACTTGTCTGTTGTAGTTTTGCTGGTTAGTTTTTGTGTTGGAAAATCGAGCTAAAAATGCTGCTTTTAAATTACCAATATCGCCTTTAGTGTTTGCATCAAGGTTATGAAACCATAAAGACGCATGTCCTGTTAGTTGTAAAGGCAGAACTGACAATGCTTTATTATTGTCAACATTGTGTAAGGCTCTATACGATTCATATAAATTCCACCATATTGCTGGCACACAACAGCGTTCATCGCTGAATTTTTCTAAGGACAGACCTGAAGCGATTTCTGAGTCTAAATCTAGGTTGAAAGAAATAATTGAATTATTAGAATTTTCTGAAATGTTATCTTCAATGTCTGATTCTTCGCCTGAATCAGTGTTATTTGAAACAGTTGCTAAGTCGCTGTTGTTATCTAACAGTATCAAACCTATATCGTGTTGAAAATTATCAGTAAGACTTTGGATTGTTTCTTCCTCTGTAATCTGTTTTGAGAAAGATCTTGTTGCAGGATGTACTGTAGAATTCAATGGAGTAGCTCCTTTCTGTTCTTGTCTGGATTTTGGCATAGGTACCGATCTTTAGACGCTCCACATATCTGTGAACTTTGTTTGGGTAGGGTTGAACATAGTTACCAGACTTGCTGATGTTTGTATATGTAAAGTGGGTGACCGTGTACTGCTTGTATGAACTTGTGCTGGAACTGCACTGAACTGGAACTGAGAATACTGGAATAAGAACAAGACTGTATAAAAATAGATGTTTATTGTTTGCTGGTCACGAATGCAAGTGTATAATAATAATACAATGAACAATGAACATACATAATAAAAACATATATATAGAAACATGAATATAATTAAATATATCAGTAACTCTGGCATTTGAATAATGCGAATAAGAATAATTAACCCACCCAAAAGTATAGTTCACTTTAAATGAATAGGGATAAGACTAGCTCACTTGAAATAATAAATGTGAACTGAACTGGGGGAATGAAATATAAAAATCAAATATAAATATGAACTTGAACTGGGGGAACTAAATATACATATGAACTTGAACTGGGGGAACTATTTACAATCAAAGCGCAAAAGCGCTGTAAAGGCAGTTAATTACAGGTTGTGTGTATTTCCGGTCCAGTTATATCATTATCTTCCATAAAACAGAGGTGGTTTGTAGTATTGAAGATTTAGAGTTCTCTTGTACCCAGTTCACCGATACCAATAGTCCCCTCCGTCTAACACTAACACTAGATAATTTGACAAACTTTTATTACATTATTTTACAATGTATGTGAGACACAACGTGCGTATAGTGGCATCGGAGAAGTCCCTTTTCTTTAGAACACGACACAGTTTACATATTTAAATATTCGGCTGACCTCAGCAACATGTGTTGCGCTCTATTGTTTCCCCAACACAAATCCTCGATGTAAGTAGAAGTCTATATGAGTAGATATTAATCACTGGACGTATTATAAATTGCTGACTCATATAATGGTGATCCAAGTAACTTTGTTACATTCCTCCAATGCTAAGAACAGAAAGTTTCTACACATAGAAATTTTCTTTAAAGTTCGATGTTAATAACAGTGTCCTTGTGAGAGATATATATATCTTAATAAAAAGTTTATATGGAAATAAAATATTTATACGGAATGTTCCAAGGTAAGTCGAACATGACGTTGTCTGGTTCCTTCATATTAGAGTTTATTCATTAACTTAAACAAAATGTTTATCCGAAGTAAAAGCAGAATCAAACAATGAGTATCACCGACACACTTCTGATTATTCAACTGTCTTGCATTTAAATTATTAAAACAGATTGTAATTTAACTTGCATTATTCAGTATATTAATAAACTATTTATAAAGTCTTTAAACTATTACATTCCTTATTTTATAAACAAACTATACCTTTAGTAGCACTCCACAGTAATTTCAAAGTTCAAATATCCACATATCAATAGTTTCATCAATATTTGGTAGTGATTCTAAAAACTGTCAAAAATTGAATGATAAGCACTTTCGCTTGTGAAGTATTTTTTTGATTTCTTTCGAATTTTTTGATACATAATCACCAATCTTTCGTTTAGTTTTCAGTTTCTTCTTGATATGTTTCGCCAAAGGAGATTTTTTTTCGTCAACCGTATTATACTTCTCGTCATTTCCAAAAGGAAGTTCACCGGAGTGTTGTTCCTTTGGCTATCGCTTTACGAATAACTCGTTTTTTACGCTTCAATCCTGATATATCCGTGTCAGAGATTTGTACAATTCCCTGAACCACGTTAACAACTATCTCTAGAATACTTTGTAGTTGTTTTAAGTTAAAGTTTTCAATATGTACATATTTTGTCTAGGAGAAACTTTAAGTAGAAACTTTATAAAACAGTTTCTATCTTCTTCATTCATTGTATAGGCTGATATATTGTATAGAAATGACCTGGAAGAATGTTTGTACGCAACTGATATGTTTTATCGGTGTGAGGGTGGAGGTCAAGAAGTAAAAAACCAAATTTATGATTGGTTGATTTGTGATATGCATCCATAAAAAATTTCGTCTGTCCTGGGAACATTTGCTTTCCCAATGTTTGGATTTGCAAAACATCTCGAAAAGATCGAAAAAGGATGAAATAGTGACAATTAAGTGAGGCTGTTCTCATAGACTTTCCTTTCTGGAAAACATTCTGCAATATGTGAATAACTGTCATGTTATAGTGATGACTCCCAACACACATAATGTGAGACATTTCGGCACAGTCTGCCGCATCCATCATTAAATCATCAAAAACTATAATTTTATGACCCTCCTGTTCACCCCAATTGGTTAACAGTTCCATTGAAGGGAGACCTTTATGAAATTGAATTTGAGGGATCTTCTTTAACATTTTATCATACAAGTCCTGCCAAACACTAAAACAAAAATATATTTTAGATGGTGGAATTTTGAACATTTCCGGCGCCATCACTAATAATTGTTTAGTGAAATAACTCTTTCCAGAATTACTTTGACCGACAATGAAAAACGATGTAGGAGATTCAAACTTTATTAAGCTTTCTCTTTGCCACCAACGGCTTTCCATCTCAGCGTTTTAAAATAAAATGAGAGATCTACCCCATACATTCAACATATATAAAAGAAGAAAAAGATATAAGATGTGTGATACAATAATTTATTTATAATAAAGTAAATGAGAATATTTAAATTTCTGTCCATGAATATAGAAATGAATGTTCACATGAAATAGTCATTTAATAGTTCCGGTGGAATGTTTTCAAATTCTCCCTCTATATCATCACTATATCGCACTTTTTAAAAAGGTATTTCTGAATCGTCAACATTTGTGTTTTTTCTTTTTTGTCCCACTATGACAGGAATTGGTGCTCCTACATGTCCTACGGGTTGATCGGTACTGTTTTTAGTCATCATCTGTTGCATATTACTATAACAGTTACTGATCATATGTGATGAATACTGTTTATCATAATTTGGAATGGATAGGTTGCTGGTCTTGACGAATTTTGATAATATTTTGCAGGACTTATAGGTTCTGTCATCGGCATATATACTGGCTGAAACGATCAATGTATAGCAATATTAATTTTACATACGTATCGAGTAATATCAATCACGAATAATTGTGAAATATTTGTCACTGTACGTAAAACAATCGAACTCATATGTATGTGGTCCTATGTGTATATAAATTAATTATTATCTTAAATAGTTGTGAAATATTTGCTACTGTGTGAAAACAAACGAATCTAAAAAGACGTATGACTGAACTCTGAAATAATGTTAGGACGTATTTTAATACTTTTGTAAAATTGAAAATGAAGATACATGTTGAACATCATCTTACCTTCTTGAATTCTCCTCTCATAGTCTCCATCGCCTCCTTTATCTGACAAAGTTCATTTAACTCATCAAAACCATCAAAACCAAGAAACATTTTGTTTTCCTTATATATCGGCCTGTTGTCGTATAGGTTCATATAGAAGTACTCGCCTCCCTTCGTCATTACAGCAGTTTTTTTTCCTCCCGAAATTTGTTTTCAACTCAAGAGCACCATTCTTCTTGTGAATTTTCATCAAATTTATCTGTTCCATAGTTTTTTTCTACACGCTTCTGTCTAGTTGAACTTTCTGGTAAGATATAAGTGTGAAGATGATTAGGTTAGGCTCTCATTTTTATATTAGCACGATAGAAAATACAAACAAAACCATTAATTTTCATTGGGTAGAAAAGAACAAAAGAGAGTGACGCTTTTTCTCTAATGATACTCCTTTCATTGTAAAGTATTCATAATGATTGTATGTCGCGTCCCTTTTTTTTATTCAAACTTTACTCTACTCCCCCTCATTTCTGTTTTAAAACAAAACCACTTATTTTCATTGGATAGTTAAGAATAAAAGAGAGTGACGCTTTTTCTCTGATTCGGTTCAATAGGTTTCATAATACTCCCTTTTATTGTAAGGGATTCATTATGATTGTTTGACGCGTCCCTATTTTTTTAATTGTTTTTTTTCCTGTTCAAACATTATCCCCTCCAATTTCTATGATTTAGTAAACTTTGATATTTGACTTAGACTATGTAGGTTCCTCCCACATGTTCATTATATAATGTTTAAAAGATTCGAGTTGAACTCCAGACATTGCATAGATTAAACATGATAGTAGTTTTTTTTCGACTGCAGCTGATTGACTTTGAATAGTAGCTAAGAGATTTATACACTCGCGAAATTACTTCATGGTGAAAGACTTTACCCGTGTAGAAATGGATGGAATTTCAGTACATATTCCAGAAACATATCACACAATCCATTGCGTTTCAGTTATAGGTTCCATATTGATTGTTATTGTTTACTTTTAAAATTCGAGATGGTTTTGATGGGTGCATTCTGTGGTTCTAGTGGTAGACCGATAGAGCTACAACCTTCTAGAAGATGTAAAGCTGCCCAAGACTTAAACTTTGTGGTGGAAAAAATGGTTTGTGTAGTGGGAAAAGGACAGTACATGTTCGATTCTGAGGAATACACTACAGTCAAGACACTATGCTTCAATACGATATCCCGTGACATCTATATTTAATTTATTGGTAGACGTTTGAAAACAGATCTTATAACAGATGTACAGGTGCTGTGCTAGAATGTTGTTTCACCACCAAACACCAAAATCATGTTTGGTGCACCCCAAGGGTGACTGGGGTATAGAAATATGGTCGCTTGGTCTTCTCCCGACCGGCAGTAAAACGCTTGCTGAAGTGGGGCGTCCGTTTGGCTGTGCGGGATGTATCAAGTTCGCAGTCACGTCCGTCAGAAGGGGACGTTAAATCCGATGCCTCGTGTAAAGAGAATGCCACGCTCTTTGCACGTTAAGAACCCTTGCAACAACTCTTTGAGGGGTCCGTAGGTGGCCTGTTGCAAGGCAAAATTTCTGTCCCTATCCAATATATCCTCATTTTCCAGTGGCAGTCCAAATTTCCCCGACCATCATCCTAGATGGCCTCTATTACAACAACCTACCTATTGTATTTATTGTGAACTTGTTCTCGTCCTGAATATGCATGAAATATTTGCCACTGGACGTTAAGCAACCAACAATCAATCAATCAATCAATCATGTTTGGTGAACATGTTTGTGTTAGTACTGTACAAGTCAACATGAATAATATGTGCTCCTAATTTCCATATTTAAAATGAGAGTAAATATTTATGAGATCACATTCAACCAAAAAAATTCCAATACTAATAAATATCCAAATTTCCTACAACAATGACCATAATATTTCACAACTATAATCATGTTCAAGGTGTTGAAAACATACAATTATGAACATATTAAAAAAGAAACACTGTTTTTAATTTTGTGCATAGTATAGAAATTATTAACTGCTCCAAAACGCATGAAATTATATATAGTCCTGCTGAAGCTTATGTGAATAAAATACATGTTTATGAAAATATGGAGATAAATAAGTCAACTACTTATCCAAGTTAAAATGAATTCGAAGTTCAAGCATGTATAAGTAACTGTATGTAGTCAAAAAGAAAACTTTATAGCTTCATAAATAAAAACCTTGAGAGTCTTTGAGTTATAGCTTAAGTGATTAGTACTCAGTTAAAAAAAAGGGTAGAAGAAAGAAAAAAGTAAATATGATTTACTCTTATTCAATTGCATACTTGTAACATTTACAGAAACCATCAGCAGAATCAACATCAGATGAGACACCACCAGAATATGAGAACACTTCTCTTGCTAACACGGTATGTTAATATAGTTCCAATGATATATATATATATATATATATTGTCATTGAAAATAATAAATTATAACCAAATCATTTATATTATATTAAGATTTATTTAAGAAAAAAAATCTGTAATCTTTCGCCTGGTCTTCATTACATTGTCTACAATCATTCCTACAAAATAGAAATAATGAAAATTATTCAACAATTATAGAATCTAATACGTTACACTTTTAAAAAGATGTATAAATTAATATTTGTGTCAGGAGTGTAGTAGATTTTGTATTTTACATGTATTATATTTTATTCAAATTGAATTAAAAGTATTTGTGTGAAATTGATAATTTAAAGAAAATATACATTTTTATATACTTAGACATGATTATAATTACGTGTAACTCCAATTATTTATATACAAATACATTGATAATGTGAAGATGTTTTTGTAAACAAGTACCTAATCAACATATATGACGTCCACTATCACTTCTACTTCTTCTATATATCCTTCATCTTCTATGTCTTCGTCTTCTTCTGATTCTGACACATTAAAGTTTAGGGGAGTGGGCATTCCATGGTACATGATTGCAAACATTTCTTCCCTAAAATGAATAAATGATCTTTTATTTGAGACATCTAGCACAGAAGGACTACCTGCATGGGTTTCAAGTGTGATAAGTTCTACAATAGGTGAGATTTTATATTCATATTTACATTTATTTCTCTTAATTTATTATTTTTTCTTAATTATTTTTTTTCTCACTCAATTTTATATTCACATTAAAAAAATAACATTTTATCACACAATTTAAAATACAAAATTGTATAACCCTAATGAAAATTTATTCTTATATAATATAAGAGTGATATAATTTGTTTGATTTCAGTGTCCTTAGTATGCTCTGTTATTGCTTTCGGTGTATATTTCATCCGTAGAAGAATATTAAAAAAAAAGGAACGTCAACAACCTACAAATAGTCCAGATTTTGAATTGAGATACACACCAGAATCTTATGAACTGTATCTTGAAAGACTTGAAAATCCACCACAAGACATTCAACAACAATTTATATTTAATGCTTCTCATACATGTAGTTCTGAAAGTGTTAGTTCAGATGACTTGTTTTCTTCTTTGTAGATTGGTTTATATATATAATTGTCACAATTATAGCTGTTTCCGGAAGTGTTTTTAAGAGGAAATCAAAATTTAAGAAGAAGATTGGAAACTATTCTACAAGTTTTTAATTATCTGAAAAATTTACAAAACAACAATTTACCTCAACGACATCTGGAAATTCGTCAATTACACCAACAACAAATAGAACCCGCACAACAACCCAACTTAAGAAAATCACAACGTCGACGTTTTCCTGTTGCAAGACTTTAATTTGTAAAAACTTACCTGTCAAATAATAGGTCTGAAATAGTTTCATGTACTTTTTCTCCCATTCCAAATTGGTACTCATCTTTTTCCATAATCCTTTTGGCTAAATATTGGATACTGCACAGTATGCCAGTTTCTATATGGTAAAACATTTTTTTTATTTCACTAATTGTTAAATGTAAAATATGATGATACATTTCTTCAAACTGCCATTAAACGAATTATCTTCCATTGGCAGTTTTAAACATTTCCCTCCCTAACCTCATTTCTTGCGATACATTACAAACAATACAAGGAAAAGTTTCCTGGTTCGTAATTAACGAGTAAGGATAATAATCCAATTCTTTAAAAACAAATTCTCTCATTGCCTCTGAAAATTCCATATAAATTATTGTTTTGAAGTGAATGAGGATTGTACTTGAAAGTTAACTATTTATTTTTATGATATACATGTAGCAAACAAAAAAAAATCAACTATTGATTCGTTTATTTAGATACAAATGTGTAAAAAGAGTTGGTTTAGAAAAACCAGCTCTAGGCCAAAAGAATATTATATATATGCAAAATAATGACAATTTTTTTATATCAAGTATTAGCACTTTTTTCTTAAGCAATTTAAATGGTTAAATAAGAAATTTTAAATAATAAAAGAGAGCGAGAGAGAAAAGTATGAATTATAAAATTTTGTATAAATGTATAAGGATAGTGATATTATTGTTTTTTTTTTTCTTTTTCTTTTGAATATACTACAGTGAATGGATTATTTATTTAGATATACACGTGTGAAAAGGGTTGGTTTAAAACAAATCAAAGAGCTGATAGCTCTGAGGTGGAAGAAGGTGAATAAAAGGTAACTTGAATTACCATAAAAGCAGCCCCACTTACCCAGGCTGCTTTGTTCCATTATCGTTAAAATGTATTTTTTTCTTCAAACAAGAAAAGGTCATAAGTACATGGATTTCCCATCCGTACAATCATTTTCTATGTTCAGTTGACTATGAAAATTAGGTAAAATCTTTAATTTCGCAGTAAAATTAAGAAGATCATATCAAGAGGAACACATGTGTACTAAGTTTCAAGTTGATTGGATTTCAACTTCATCAAAAACTACCTCGACCATGAACTTTATAACCAGAAGCAGGACGGACGGACAGACTAGAAAACATATTGCCCATAAATGGAGCATAAAAATAGTAAGACTTGTTACATACCCGCCAACTTTTGAAAGTTCCCATATGGGTTTTTACTGCACAACAACAATTTTAAAGGTAACAATTTTTAGCGACGTATTTTGCAAGATCTGGATTGTCTAGAAAAAGTGTCATATTTGTATGATGAACATACATGCCTTTTCCTTAAGTCTGTTTGCATGATTCTAGTTATATATTAAATCGGTAGAAAAAATATACATGAAGCTAGCAGTCCAGGGTTTATTTTCCAGATTAAGAATATTAGATGCTTGTTGAAATTTCCAATTTTGAATTATGCAAACAGATGGACCTTTAACAGGTTGGGAACAACACTCCAAATGAGGGTAACCTAACTGGAAGATCATTACAACCCACTGTAAAAAATGAGCACAAAAAAAGTCATTTATATTCATATTATTTGATGAAACTTTTCCCCAAGAACTATGCATCTATTAAGTACTGAATGGTCAAAACATCATAAGAAGGGCATCTAATTCACATGACGAAGGAAAACCATGAATAAAGACAACACTTTATACATGTATATCCTTTTTATTTATATAAAAACAAAATCTTCTTGTCTGCAGGATTGCAAATTCGTAACTTCAAGGGCGAACTTGTAAACAGGGCGAGTTGTCCCGATACCAAATTCACGCATGTGTAATACAAATATCTACAGTTAAAACATCCTGTTACAAATAAACAAATAACGTTCATGTGGATGAGATGAAATCTAATAATTTACATAAATAAAAGGGTCATATTTACGATAGTGATTGTTTTACAATCATAATTTACAAATTAAATGATTCAGATGCCTAATCATGTGTAAAAATCGGTGTCAGGAATCTTAAGTTGTTATGAAATTGTAATACACGAAATGAATGCGGCATACGGAGACTCAATGCCAATGGTCAGCCCCTTAAGTCTTCAGAAGACTTGACGTCTTCTTCCACTAAAAACCCAGCTCTAGGCTAAAAGAATATTATATATATGCAAGATAATGACAGTTTTTTTTTATCAAGTATTAAAACACTTTTTTTCATGAACAATTTATGTGGTCAAATAAGAAATTTTATAAAATTAAAGAGAGAGAGAGAGAGAGAGAAATGTATGACTTGTAAAATTTTGTATAAATGTATAAAGATTGTGTCATTATTGTTTTTTTCTCTTTTTTTTTTTACTATATTACAGTGAAGATCAATGATTGATTGATTGTTGGTTGCTTAACGTCCAGTGGCAACTATTTCATGCATATTCAGGACGAGAACAAGTTCACAATAAATACAATAGGTAGGTTGTTGTAATAGAGGCCATCTAGGATGGTGGTCGGGGAAATTTGGACTGCCACTGGAAAATGAGGGTATTTTGGATAGGGACCGAAATTTTGCCTTGCAACAGGCCACTTACGGACCCCTCAAAGAGTTGTTGCAATGGTTCTTACCGTGCAAAGAGCGTGGCACTCTCTTTACACGAGGCATCGGATTTAACGTCCCCAATCTGACCGGACGTGACTGCGAACTTGATACATCCCGCACAGCCAAACGGACGCCCCACTTCGGCAAGCGTTTTACTGCCGGTCGGGAGAAGACCAAGTGACCATATTTCTATACCCCAGTCACCCTAGGGGAAGACAGCATACTGACAATGCAACGAAACAATAAATTCAATAAGCGACAGGTATATGAAACCTAAAATATGACAGTGATGACGATTTGCCAAGCAATGTATTTGCTCATGTTACAAATGACCAAAATTCATAAAACACGTTTCATATTTAATAGACAAAGACAATATAAATACATAAATATCGCGGTATCTCCATGTGAAAATATCAATTCAGAATTTCAATACATTGTCGAACTTCCCCTTTTTTTGAACAAACGATGCGGTGAAAAATGCCCATTACAAGTTTACCAATTCAAAGAAGCGTTTGGCCTTAGTGCTATCTAATGGAATAAAATAATATGATACTAGAATTTTGAGGTGTCCGTTTTCTTAAAATATTGAGAGCCGTACACTAGTCGTCTTTAACTAAAATATTATCCAATCAATCAAGTTGTGACGTCAACCTTCCGAGACAAAAACAAATATACCCACTGGTTACCACCGACTTTGTTAGACTAGATCATGAACCTCATTATTCTAAGACTAGGGAACAAAAATCGATCCAGTAAAAAAAAAACCATCGCATTTCTCTATACCTGTTTAATTTTCAATCCAACCAGAGCAATGTCTGAAAACGTTTTTCAATATCATTGACCAGTTCAAGATCCACAACCAAAACATGCGATAATACAAAATTCTATTTCAGAGTAAGGCACGAACAATTCCGTAGATTGACGACCGTTACTCCAAAATACCCCTCGGATTAGCCATCTGTTTAAATATTGCTATCAAAATGAACTCCATCTCTTTATAAACCCGAAATCATAAAATATCTAGCTAGTGTACAATTCCCTCTATTTAATCTGGAACGGAAACGTAATTTAATATTTTAGAACTGTTTGACTACAAGACCGAAAAGAAATATATCAAATGTAAAGAAATAAATATTTAAGTCAAACATCGAAATACAAAATAAAATGAAATTTAAAGTGCAACTTACCAGTACGAAAGTTTTCCCCAATCTAAAGAAATACTGACCTGACGAGGTTTAAATATCCAAGACTGGACATTGAGTTCAAGCACGAGATAAACGATCCCCTCGAAAAAGTGACCGGACAACTATAGTTATATATAGTATCTAAAAATAGAAAACGGGGAATTTACGATGACCCACAAACGTTACACTATTAGCTGTTAACTGATTAAAATCTATATTTGTATTGATAATTAAGTGTACATGTGTATTTTAAATAATACATGAAGCATTTTTGATAGTGTTGTTGAAACGGTACGACAATGCATGTTTGTTTTGCTGATTATGTCATGCTAAACAACGTTGGTACCCATAATCTTCACTTCCAGACTATCGTGTATTTTATATTTGAAAAGTTGATGTCATCATTCAATAATTTTTGAATTCTATCCTACAAAAATATGACATTCAAGATTTCAGCTTAACAAAACAGGTGTGAACATACCTGTGAATTAACCTAATCATTAGATTTGAATTGCGTTCTCTAATCATAGAACATGGCCAAACTATATAACAGATTCACGTTTTCTCTCATGACATGGAATAGTTAATATATAAAATAAAGTAAATCATTAATCAGCAACGTTTAAAAGTCTTAACAATTCATCGGGATCCGTCATAATACTGTAATTAGCATGCAGAAACATATTTTTGACGTTCTAGGTGCGTCAAAGAGTTTATATCTTTCATGTCTTCGAATATTTTTTGAAGTAATTGAGAATACAATAATTCAATAAAAATATGCCCTTCTTTCACACTTTATAATTAAATTGCAAGCATTTATCACTTTGCTTGGATGTTTTATATATGTGAGAAATCAATTAAACGGCATGACAATGCATGTGTGATATGCTGATTATTTCATGCTAACCAACGTTATTACCAAGACAATGCATGTTTGTTTTGCTGATTATTTCATGCTAACTAACGTTATAACCTATAGTCTTTACTTCATGATCATCATGTATGTTAAACATGTAAAGTTAATGTCATCAATCAATAATTATTGAATTCTATCCTACAAAAATATGACATTCAAGATTTCAGCTTAAATAACAGGTGTGAACATACCTGAGGCGGTCTCTAAACAATGAACATGTTCAAACTATGTAATAACACCTGATCATATCTCAAATCACGTTTTCTCACAATACATGAAAAGTTTCATACAGAAATGCAATAAGTAAACGCATAAGCAATTGTATCTGTAACGCTTTAAGTCTTTCAAATTTATCGGGATTTAAATTCAAAATATTTTTGACGTTCTAGTTACTTGATATAGGCACTGTCTTTAATATACCCTTTGGGTAGTGCTCCACATTTAATGGAGGAATATACAAGAAACTGAACTGAACTTGAAATATTCGAATATTTGTATTGTTAAATTTAAACAATATAATTAAACGACACCCCTTTAAAAGTGATTATGAATTGATATCATCATTTATTTGTTGAGTTCGGTAATATGTGTGTATGTTTCATTTATAGTTACTTCAAGAATTATATCCTGTGCTAGATCCTTTTGAGGCGGTTATAAATTTGCAATCATAATCCGGAAAATCGCAGGTCCTTAACCAAATTGAAAGATGAATATTATTCAAATGACCTATTTAAAGATCAATATTTTTTGTGACCTAGGCTAGACCTTCCCTAGATATATGGCCATATATAAATCGCCAGTGTATTTCAATATCTATGATTCCACTTTGACTGAATGGGATGAAATAATTAGCTTAACTGTCTGTGGCCTGTTGCAAGGCAAAATGTCTGTCCCTATCCAATATACCCTCATTTTCCAGTGGCAGTCCAAATTTCCCCGACCATCATCCTAGATGGCCTCTATTACAACAACCTACCCATTGTATTTATTGTGAACTTGTTCTCGTCCTGAATATGCATGAAATATTTGCCACTGGACGTTAAGCAACCATCAATCAATCAATCTTTTTGTCTAGCCCTTTAACCCTTTAAAAGGCCCAGATTCAGACGTTAGGGTAACTTTTCTCACATCTGGGGTTATCGTTACTGCTCAGGCTTCTAAATAGCTAACTCTTATAGCTACCACTTTTCTCTGAAACAAGATTTTGATGTTTTTCACAGCAATATAGATATATCCTTAACATTTCAAGATATTTCAATGTTTTGATGGAACATTTAATTTGTAAATACTTTAAATTCATAAAACTTTCACTAGATTTTTTAATGGATAATTCCAAACCCGAATTCCCACATTGCCTATAAATTAGTTATCGTCTTTGAAAATAATATTTTATAACCAGATCACAGTTATCATAATAATACAATTTTGAAGGGAGAAAAAAATCTTCAGATTGCTTTTATTCAACACTTTTCAAAAGATTGACACATTTAATATTTATGTCGGGGATGTTGTATATATTTTGATTATATGATATATTTATGTCAGGGATTTTGATTATATGATATATCTATGTCAGGGATGTTGTATATATTTTGATTATATGATATATTTATGTCAGGGATATTGTATATATTTTGAATATATGATACATATATATGTATCCAATATTTAAAATTATATAATCTACAATTTATAATTATATTGTGACAGGCGATTTCATAACCTCCAAAATGACACGTTGGTTGACGATTGCAGAATCTAAGCTCCCAGCTGTGTGGTATCAAAGTATACTATCTTCCCAAGTGAATGTTGGAAATTTAGAAAATCATTTAGTTAGAGCGCTGGTATTTCATAATCTCTCAGCTGTGTGTTATCAAAGTAGACAATCTTCCCAAGAGAATGTTGGAATTGTAGAAAATATTTCAGTTAGTGGGCTAATATTTCATTATCTCTCAGCTGTGTGGTATCAAAGTAGACAAGCTTCCCAAGTGAATGTTGGAAATGTAGAAAATCTTTCAGCTATTTACGAACATGAAAGCACAATAATAACCTTAAAACCAAATTGAAAATAGAAATGAGCCATCCTACACATAATTTTGAATATTTAAAAACACATTCCGCTACATTCCCCCAACTTAAAGTTGAATATATAAACAATATTACAGTGATTTTTTTCAAGTTTGCATTTGTTTCCACCACCATGCGGATCTATCAAAAGAGGGACGAAAGATACCAAAGGGACAGTCAAACTCATAAATCTAAAACAAACTGACAACTCCATGGCTAAAAATGAAAAAGACAAACAGATAAACAATAGTACACATGACACAACATAGAAAACTAAAGAATAAACAACACGAACCCCATCAAAAACTAGGGGTGATCTCAGGTGCTCCGGAAGGGTAAGCAGATCCTGCTCCACATGTGGCACCCGTCGTGTTGCTTATGTGATTACAAATCCGGTAGAAAATCGACGTCGGAGAATATTGCAACCCGATCTCGTGACACAAGTTTTTCTCGAAATTTTAGTGAATTGAATGCCTTTTAACATACTCCTCTCGTTGTCGCTGTGCCTTGTCCCTGGACGATAGCACCACGTAGTACAGATAGCCTACCTCAACGATCTCTTCGATGACGTCTTCGGTGGTGTCTTCTAGGCAACAAGTACACCAATTATAAAGCAATTATTCACCACTCTCTTTTATTGCTACTTGGTGCTAGAAATTGACCCACTTCGGAAAAACCACACTTTCAGATTCCTTATATAGTATAGGACACATTGATCATAGTAACTGCCTTCATGAGGTTCAATATTTGAACCTGTGATCCAGTGCATGACTCGGAGATGTCTTTTGAAGTCATTCCCTTCTCGTGTCAGTGACCCTACTTACTGTTTATGTGCTTGAATTTCAATCTCCGTGGCGGACAATTTGATTTATACCAAATTATCAATTTCTTTTTTCTAGTAATTCTTATCTTGTTGCATTGACTAGCACTGTGAATCGCATCTACCAGTAATCTTACTATATCAGTACGTTCTTTCAGACAAAAAAAAAAAAACGTGTGTGAAAAATAACTCAATTATTGAGTTTTCTCATACGAATTAAAATTAGACCCATTACACTATCGAGTGATAAAATGTGACTTCCATAAGGATATATCATTCTTATGGAAGTTTAGAATGAAAAAAAAAAAAAAAAAATAATAATATATATATATATATATATTACAACTGGAAAAAAGATATTTATTATTTAAATTTAACATTGTATTCTCATCAAACCCCGATACATGTGATATTGGTGGCGAATTGCTCTCGTATTCCCCTATCTTTGACTTTTTATGGTTGCCTTGGTCCCCATCACTTGCTGTGGGTCTTTTCTGTTTATTCGGCACAATGTGATTGTAGCAGGTAGCTTTCATTGCCTGGCAGTGTTATGGGTCTCTGCGGGGTTTGATACCGTTTTTGTTACTCCATATTGACGGAAAGTGCTTTGTAATTATGCTGTGGTGGTGGGCCCATCACTTGCTGTGCATCAGTTTGCTTTTAAAATAGATAGCCAATTGCCGTTATCAAAGGCATCGGATTTATGATTTTTATTTACACCGAGAACGCATTTCGGCTATACACAATTCACATCAGTGATGCTAGAATCTGAATTCTCACCTATGTCCAGACCCCCTATCTTTTTTTAAATACGCATTGCATTTATGGTCAGTTTTCTGTGATATCCATTTGACGTAGCTCGATACTTGTACCTCCCGTCGATGTGTTTGTATCATCTTTCTTCTTTGCTGGTGTGTTTTGTATGTGCGACTTTTTGCGTTTCTTTGGTTAATTTGACGTGACTTTACTGTTATAGATCCAGTCATTATGTTAGTGTTCTATTATATGTCATTATGTAATTGTTCTATTATATGTCATTATGTAATTGTTCTATTATATGTCATTATGTAATTGTTCTATTATATGTCATTATGTAATTGTTCTATTATATGTCATTATGTAATTGTTCTATTATGAATTTGAAAATACTTTGAACGACTAACGACACAATTATTTTACTCGCGTAGTGGTATTAACCATTTGTGAATTCTTAAAACTTCTGAAAAATTGTGAAGAACTTAATGATATTTTATATCGAGGTCTGTTTCTGAAATTAGTTCTAACATAACTTGATTTTTTTAACCCTGTATACCACCATTCCCAATGTGAAATTATGTGTATTTTTAGGTGGTACATGCACTGACTACAAGTTAACCTGATTGTAAACTTCTGCAGCTTCTGCTCGGTTATTCATGATGGTTTGTTGATGTATTTTCATTGAAAATTCTTGCTGTATGTTTTCTTCTCCGATTGGTTCCAGATCTGTTGACCCTGTAGATCTTAAGAGGTAATTTGTTGGTCTGTTAAGTTGCATTTAGTTCGTTAAGGAAATGTTGAAGTACCGAAATTTTATCCCCTAGCCTCCACCATAAATCTGTTATGCTGATTAGGGGGATATTTTTAGCACAATAATTATATATTTGAATAAAATTAACTATTCAGGGGGACTAATTCTGTATTTCTGATAATTCAAATAGGGGGAAATAGCTCAAATGTTCAATCAAAAGCTTCCAAGTTGGACATCATAAAATTAATTGACTGTTTGACTAATATTATTCCCTGATATGAATGAAACAAATTTATTGAATATGATTGATTTGACCAACTATACATACTGGTGGAATGTTGACATTAATATTTATTAACAAAAATTGATATCTGCAAAGTTGATTTAAGTCTAGTTGAATCAGGTGTAATAGAAGTCATCCAGCATTTGAGGGGGTATAATATTTTCAACAATATCATCCTGGCTTGATGGTGTTACGTCCGCATACTGATAGTGTGCTGTTGTTTTTCTTATGCTGTCTTGATTTATATCATTATTCTGGGATCTCTTAGTTCTTGTTGAAGCGGTAGACATTGCAGGCTGTTGGGCTGCTATAAATTGAATTTCTTTCTGTTGAGTTGTTGGACTAAGTATAGTTTAATGTTGTGCTCGTTGTGGGCGTGAGGCATACCCATTGCTTACAAGGGTAAGCAGATCCTGCTCCATATGTGGCACCCGTCGTGTTGCTTATGTGATTACAAATCCGGTAAATAGTCTAATTCGGTAGGTCACATTCATTAAATGGAAGGGGATTGTAGTTACGACGTAAGGAACATATCCGATATCATTTGTGAAACAGTTATTCCATAACGGTCATTCAACTCGTGATGGCGTCCGTAAAATTTACGAAGGGATGATTTCAACTTCACCATTTGGAACTCTTGGTTTAATAGCTTCCTTGTGAGCAGTAACCATCTATCAAGAAAATCATGATAGGAAATGCAAGCACGGGAATATCGTATCAATTGGGAGATATATACCCCGTATGCAAGTGCTACTGGAATGTTGCTACTTAGAAATGGAAAGTTCACAATTGGAAAGCTGAAATCATCTCTTTTGTCGGAAAGTTTTGTTTTCAACCGACCCTCATTGTCAATTTCTAGATGTAAGTCAAGATATGAAGCCGACTTAAATGTTTTTAATTATGATACCGTCTATGGGAATAATTCACAATCCGGGGTACGAGATTTTTTTTCACATACAAGTCGGCAGTTCAATATATATGAGTATATCTTTACCTCCTTATTTCAGCATTTGCATAACATATGCTACATGGGCAAGTTTAACACTTCAATCACGAATTCTATCAATGCCTCTGAAAATTTAAGGTTAAATAGTTTTGTTTTATATATATTTCTTTTCCAACGCCATGAACACTAGTCCGCTAGATATCATATACTCACTTTACGGGTACCGCAGATTTTTCCACTTGTCGCCACCATTTCTGTCATACGATAATGAGAGATAGGGCGGACTAAATCAGCCCCCCTCTCCAGCTCAAAGATTAACGTCGCGATCTGTGTTTACATGTCTCTTTCCTCTCAAGTATATACGTTTGATCATAATCAGTTTACATGCTTAAAAGTAGACATTTTTATAGATGAGAGAGAAAGTGCGAAAATTAAATTAATTGGAAATTTATATATTTAACCATGGCGTTGTCAGTTTATTTTCAATCTATAAGTTTGACTGATAATGATGACGTTAAGAATTCGCTAATCTTTTACGGGAACTACTTTTTTTTTATCTATGTAACAGTTCATAATAATAAATTGACATTTCCTATCCCCAATTGCTTGCCATAGAGTTGTCTCATTATTATCTTTACAGAGATTGACTTCTGCTGAATGTTGTAACAGTTCTTTTAACTACATTAACACGTTTAATGTGTCCTTCCTGACAAAATAATATAGTATACAAAGATGTACCAGTTCTACGACACTTATTTACTCAATCTGAACATTATTAAAATTCCTTTAACATCATCATTTTGTTTTCCCTACACCTAAAGTTTCCTGGGAAATATAAATATTGTCACTACAAGACGTCTGTCGACCAGCAGTAAACCACAGGCCAACGTTAACCGTACATTTGACAGTGTTAAATTCTAGTGTAGAGAGCGCGGTAAAATAATGTTCATCGTATTGTTCATTACTGATTGGACGACAAAGGTACAAACCCGGATTAACAGTTCTCGAAAATGTACCTAAAGGGAGACGGGAATCTCTGTTCTATATTTTTTTTTACCAGGAAAGGTGTTGGTTATAAGCTGTAAAAAGATTCAAACATTTGCATAAGACAAAAATAAAAGAATGCAATGATTATTTTTTTTTACTTTCAACTCCTATCTTTGTTATAGTGTTAACACTGTATAAATTGTATAACTTGTAACGAGTTAAATCTGTTCATACATCATCTTCATTTGTCAGGTCTATTATCTAAACATTAATGGAAGCAGATACAGTTTAAAATTAAAAAAAATCCAATCTTTTATTATGAAAATAAACTTTACAAATATACATTAAATTAAATATGTAAAAGCTGTTGTCGAAAAGTTATATCAAATATGATGAGTGTTTCGTGAAGGAAGGAAATCCTTAGTATTTCAAATAAATCAAATTACGGTTTTGCAAATAAACAGACGCTATCATTGATATTTTTTGTCAACCCAAAGGCATTAAAATTAATTTTAGTTCATTTGGTGGAAGTGGTTAAATCTTCCAGAATATTTTCTGGAATTGAATTGTTAGCCTCCTCAGCGTATGACGCGGTAGATATATTTTCATATCTTATTTTTTTGATTCCTGTATCTATCACTGCAGGGGTCACAGTCTGCTGACTGCTGATTTCAGTATCGTACTCGGTGCTGTATTAAGTCCATCCTCTTTTCTGAGTACAATTCCTCAGAGGAACGGCCTCTTGACATTGATATATCTGTTGACTTCCTGCTGGAGGACTTGGTGGTGGTTGTTTGTATGAATACAAATCAGGGTGCACAAAAGCTACTGTCTTTTTATTAGTAGCTGCTTGAGGCTGAAGTGGTGCTGGTGGATGAGGGTAAGCAAATGTTGTAGGCTGATAAGTGATCACCCTACTGGACGCTTCCTGTTGATGTATCCTAGGTGAAGGCTCTTAATTAGAAAAACAATATAAAAAATAAAAGCGGAAGGTTCTTTACAGATTAAAAGGGGCCGTAAAATTTCATTTTAACGGGGAAAAGATTAGAAGTTAAACAAATAAATAACTTACTGCTTTCCCTGCCAGGAAGAAAGTGTTCAGTGAATCCAGATCACTCCGGATTGATAATAGGAAATTTATTTCATCTAAACCTAGACATATCCCATTAAATCGGGCCTTCCTGAACTTATTGTCATACAGATCTAGGTAATAAAATTGTTCATGTTTCCCGTAAACTAGGGATTTATTCCGGCCAAATTTCAACCGGAATTCTGTAAAAACTACATCGCTAGAAATTTTGATTTAAAATTATTAAGTTTTCGACTTTTATAGCATTGATTCCCGCCGAAATCGGACTGCCACCTCCCTCCCCTTTAAGCTTGTATCTGCGCATGTTTCTTTCATTTAGGTCGGGGAAAGGGGGAGGGGGAGTCAAAACCCACCTTCAAACAAAACACAAATACATTCCTCACATAAATGAAACAACACGGGATTAAAAATTGAGCTTTTCATTGGAAGTCTCCAAAAGACAGTAACTTTTTCATATTGAGGGTTTCTAGCAAAAGTTAACAAAAAAAAAAATCGTAATTATTTTATTAAAACTTGTTTGTATTGCAATGATAAATACAAGTTGTCAGTGTACTATCATTTGTTTTTAAGATAAGTCACTTCTAGCTTAAATCTTTAAGATAGCACTCTACAAATAACTCTCTGCAATATAATTTTCAGACTCTGCTGGAATTCATCTAAAACATTATTCAACAGTCCAATTTGTTGGAAAATACATTTCTAAAAGTGATTTTTTTCAATTCGTCTAGAGCGAAAGAGTGTATCTGATTTTCATCTCTGTGAGTTGCTCATGGCATGGATAAACATGTTGGTTTAAAAAATTTCCACACATATAAATAATGTTCACCATTTGAGGGAAAACCTCTTCATTTTCTAAAATCCTTGCCGTGACAACAATGTCACCTCTTATTTCATGAATGATAGATTTATACTTCCGAACATTTCCATTAAAACATTTAGTAATTGTTTTAGCTTCATCCGGTAGTGAATTTGGACAGTAGCAACAAGAAGCAATTATAGTAGAGAGGCCATACTCAAGACGAGCATTTTGAGCCCTTGTTTTTACAAAGTTATGATCGATTAAAAGTTGATTTTCAGCCCCCCTTTTTTCTCCAAGGTGGCCGCCAATAAAATAGAGTAGATTTCAATTTTGATAGGTATATTTTGTGGCAAGTAGTTAGTTCTTTGCCTTTAAAACCCATTTTCTTTCAGAATGCACTCCAATCTTAACAGAAATTCATTGATACCCATTCAAATATGTTTTTAAAAGATTTTTTCAGCAACCAACAGCTTAGATTCCTCCCTTCTGACATTGCACAAAATGCCCGAACAGCCAAGTTGAGCCATATTTTTCTGTGAAATTACAAATTAAGTATAGGTTTACTCTATACTAAGTGTAAAACCTTGCCTGTTTTGTTGAATTATGAAATCTTTGTGTAATAAAATGGAAAAAACAGAGTTCATGGTCTCTTAACATGTAGTCGCTATAATTTTTGATGAATAATCTAAATGACACCGATAAACTAAGACATAAAGCAGCTTTCATTGAATAGATAAAAGACTAAATGATCATATCTCTAAAACTGTGCAATGAATTGGGATGAAATTTGAAACTCAACATTTTGAAAAGTCAAGAGCCATAATGATGATAAATATAGATTTTTTGAATCAAGATGACCGACATTTACTCTACACCACAGATTGCAAGAAAGAACAAATATTAACGAACCGCTAATTTTATTTTCTTACAAACTAGTCGAGATAATGATAGTTAAAATAAAAAGTTTTTCTTTCTTTTTTTTTGTAAACTCTTGATATCATTTTCTTTCTTTTCTCGATTAGTTTGTTTTAAAATAAACACCTTTTTGTCTCCTCTATATCTATAATTTCTTTAAACAAAAATAAATAAAAATAATAACACCTTTCGTTTGATCAACATTTATTAAAAATATTTTCTTCATTTTACTCTTTTCTCTCCTCTACTTCTTGTTTTTTCTTCTTCCTTAAAATAACATTTTTTGGTCATCTAACAAAGTGTCAAAAAAGTCCACTTCCATCGGTTCCTAAAACATATATACATTTGTAATTAAGTATTATTTTTTTACTAATAAATAATATTTAATTAATTGATAAGAAAACAAACAAAATATGATGAAATTCTTTTTTTCTTTAAACAAAGGAGTAGGGGCAATAAGGCCCTTATTTGGCCCAAACATTACTGCAAATTTAAAAGTTATACATATTTTTAAATTACTGAAAAGTATCTCAGGTAGAAGGTATTAAGAAAAACAAAATAATTTTGCACATTGAACAAGTTACCATGGCAACAAATCATGCCTTAATTTGCATGTTTTGTAAAATTTTGTGATTTTCCTTGTTTTTCATCAAATTTTTAAGTATATTTTCGATTGGAAAAGTATGTGCGCACCCAGGAAACAACTTTATATTTGGTGAGATTTTGTCAGTAGTAATAATAAAGCTTCAGTTAAATTATTTTGTTGTTTCTTGGCTGCGCATGATGTTTCCACAACAGAAATAGAGATAGAAAACTGCATAAATTCTGAATTTTCTTCGTTTTTGTGAAAACAGTACATATTATGACGTAATTGTGACGTCATCACATAGGAATCTTAATGTTTTTCGTTTACATTTATTGACCCTATGCATTTCTAAAGATTATGTGCCAATTTGAAAAAGTTATCAAACATTTTATTTTCTTGGGCCAAAACCAGGCCTTAATGCCCCTACTCCTTTAAGAATAAAAAAATCTTTCTTTTAATCGGATAAAGATAATGAAAGCTTTCCTATATTCACCCACATGACGTCACCTTTTCACACTTTAATTACAGAAATTGAAGATGATCGCCATGTTTTTGTTTGTTGTCGTGAGTCGTTTATTATCATTTACCCACGTGGGAAGTGTTTCAAATACAGCAGAATGTTATAGAAGTGAAGAAATATTGGATTGTCGAGGTGATGCTTTAAATTCTTAAGTGGATCGCCCTATAGTGATCAGTCTGTCCGTCCGTCTGTCAATCCGTCCGATGATTATGATTTTATACTTTATCCTTTACATGTTTATTAACCACCACCAGAGGGCGTGTCATGATGTATGTACAACTTCCTAGGTCAGAGGTCAAGGTCAAAAAACTTTTTTAGGCGAGTCGCCCTATAGTGATCAGTCTGTCCGTCCGTCCGTCCGTAACACTTTAACTTTGTGTCCGCTCCATATCTAGAGAACCATTATGATTTCATACTTTATACTTTACATGTTTATTAACCACCACCAGAGGGCGTGTCATGATGTATGTACAACTTCCTAGGTCAAAGGTCAAGGTAAAAAAACTTTGGTTTCAGTTGACAACCCTGTGTCCTGTGGTGAAGATCGTGTCCGCTCTATATCTTGAGAACCGTTATGATTTCAAAGTTTATACTTGACATGTATATGAACCAACACCAGAGGGTGTGTCATAATTTATGAACGACTGCCTAGGGTAAAGTTCAAGGTCAAAAACTTTGGTTTCAGTTGACAACCCCATGTCCTATGGTAAAGATTGTGTCCGCTCTATATCTTGAGAACCGTTATCATTTTAAAGTTTATACCTGAAATGTATATAAACCAATATCAGAGGGTATGTCATAATTTATGTACAACTTCCTAGGTCAAAGGTCAAGGTCAAAAACTTTGGTTTCAGTTCAGAATATCCAGTGTGGATATCGACAGGGCCGCAGTACTCTTGATCATCTTGTTCGATTCGAATCATTTGTCCGTAATGGTTTTGCGAAAAATGAACATGTGGTGTCGGTCTTTTATGACCTTGAGAAGGCCTATGATACTGCATGGAAATATGGTATTTTAAAAGATCTATTTGATATGAGGTTGAAAGGCAATATGCCTAATTTTATTTCCAATTTTCTCTCTAACAGACAATTTAATGTTAGAGTTAATTCGACCATGTCTGATCTGTATGATCAAGAGACGGGTGTTCCTCAGGGCAGTATTTTATCTGTTACATTATTTAGTCTTAAAATCAACAGCCTTGTTGAAGTTTTAAAAAGTAATATTGAAGGTTCATTGTACGTTGATGATTTTTTAATATGTTACAGAGGCAAACATATGAATAACATAGAAAGACAATTACGATTATGTCTTGGAAGAATTGAAAAATGGGCCTCGGAAAATGGTTTTCCACGTCAAAAACGGTCGGGATGCATTTTTGTAACAAAAGGAAATTGCATCTTGATCCAGAACTCACTTTGTACGGCAACCCAATTAAAATGGTTGATGAAACCAAATTTCTTGGGTTAATTTTCTATAAAAAGTTAACCTTTCTACCCCATATCAAAATGTTAAAATCGAGATGTTTAAAAGCTTTATATATTTAAAAAGTTGTCGGCAGCACTGACTGGGGTGCTGATCGCAACATTTTACTCAATTTATATAGATCTCTAGTTAGATCTAAACTAGATTATGGCTCTATAGTGTATGGCTCTGCAAGGAAGTCCTACCTACAGATTCTCGATGCTGTGCATCACCAAGGTTTGCATCTCTGTTTTGGCGCATTAAAAACCTCACCAGTTGAGAGTCTGTATGTAGAGGCTGATGAGCACTCACTCTCTGACAGACGTTTGAAGCTTGGACTTCAATATGCTGTCAAACTAAAAGCCTATTCAGATAATCCTGCCTACAGCTGTGTTTTTAATCCGATTTATGAAGATATTTTTGCAAAACATGAAAATAAAATTCCTCCGTTAGGTATACGTTTAAAACCACATTTAGCTTCTTTCATTTAAAATCTGTTGCTCAATTTAAAACTTTGTAAATGTCCTCCATGGGAACTTCCCAAACCAAAAATGATATTTGATCTCCGTGAACACAATAAAAATAAAACAAATCCTCTTTTAATTCAGCAACACTATATTTTATTATATTTAAATCGTTTTTAATTTTTATTACGTTATTTTACTGTTGATTTTTATTTGTATATGATCAATTTGCTTTAGTCAAGAATTTTAGTAAATTGAAGGACGTTTTGTCTTATTTTACAAATACGCTTTAAATTGTAAAAATATTCGAATTAGCTCTCGCCGCGATATAGCCTTTTTGTGCTAATGCGGCGCAAAGCAACCAACAATCAATCAATCAATTCAGTTGACAACCCCATGTCCTATGGTAAAGATCGTGTCCGCTCTATATCTTGAGAACCGTTATCATTTCAAAGTTTATACTTGACAAACCCATGTCCTATGGTAAAGATACAATTTTTTAATGCACATTATTCACAGCGGTGCCCACAGAGATGGCTCCCATCTCAATGATATCTAGTTATCTCCGTTTTTTAAAGGAAATTAACATAGTGAGATATATGTCTAGGTAAAGGAAGTAATCTATGTCATACATTTAATTTATAAACTGTTAGAAAATCTTTATTTTATTAGTTATAAATTGCATTTTCTCATGTTAAACTATATTTTGATTATGATTATCATAATATAAAGGATGATATTTATAAAAGAGTTATGCTTTATATCAGCTAACATTAGTTCACTTACCTTTGGTACTTTGTCTTTATGAGTTGCAACAAACAAAATCTTTGGAATGCCTGTATATACTGCCTTACAATAGGTAAGGATACAGTTAACCCAGTGTTGTAAAAAATCTGAAAATAAAATACAAGAATATAATATGGATATTTCTATATAACAGCCACATACATCATTATTCATGTTTTATGGCTGGTTTCACACAGGGCAGATGTTAATAATCCTGAAGATACATGGTGCGCAGGGCGAATGTATCCTTCAGGATACAAAAATATTACCCAAAACCGCTTGCCGAAGTGGGGCTTTGGCTGTGCGGGATGTATCAAGTTCGCAGTCACGTCCGGTCAGAAGGGGACGTTAAGTCCGATGCCTCGTGTAAAGAGAGTGCCACGCTCTTTGCACGTTAAGAACCCTTGCAACAACTCTTTGAGGGGTCCGTAGGTCGCCTGTTGCAATGCAAAATTTCTGTCCCTATCCAATATACCCTCATTTCCCCGACCATCATCCCAGGTGGCCTCTATTGTGACAAGACCTACCTATTGTTTATATTGTGAACTTGTTCTCGTCCTGAATATGCATGAAATATTTGCCATTGGACGTTAAGCAACCAACAATCAATCAATCTATATATATTTGAAGTCGCCCAAAAGAAAACAGTTATCTCCTGTTTCTCTTTTGGATTTAAACAAAAAATATTCGTAATAAATGCAATATATTACTTTATTTGGCCTTTTTTTTATATTTTTTGATTCGAGCGTCACTGATGAGTCTTTTGTGGACGAAACGCGCGTCTGGCGTAAATATAAAATTTCAATCCTGGTATCTCTTCGAGGGGTCCGTAGGTGGCCTGTTGCAAGGCAACATTTCTGTCCCTATCCAATATACCCTCATTTTCCAGTGGCAGTCCAAATTTCCCCGACCATCATCCTAAATGGCCTCTATTACAACAACCTACCTATTGTATTTATTGTGAACTTGTTCTCGTCCTGAATATGCATGAAATATTTGCCACTGGACGTTAAGCAACCAACAATCAATCAATCCTGGTATCTATGATGGAGTTTATTATTATGTTTCTACTTTTTGAAACAAACTTGAGTAACATATTAAACTTCATTAAATGGATTGTTTGGTCAATATTAACCAAACAGCTATTTCATCCTAGGTGTCCCTTATATTCACTCCCCCTTTTTCAACTGTCGAATTTGATTGTCGAATATGACTTTTTTTTTTTTTTACTGAATTATATTAAAACATTCATATTTTTTTTTTCAAATAACATCATACACTGTTAGTTTATGCTGGTATTTTATTACAATCCTGTTAACATGAGATTCTCCATTTGAATAAACAAATATCCCCCTTTTTGGGGGCTTTCTGTATGATTTTTGTTTTCCCCTACAAAGTTATGACAGAAAATACACATGCATTAATTGAACTTCAACTTACTGTACTGCAGGTGTGTTAAAGTATTCCATTTAGCCTAAATTAAACTTTATCATTGACAAAAACACAGTTTTTTACTAGCATGTATTTACACACAGCTTGGAGACAAAATGCACATTTGAAAATGATAAAATAATCTTTCAAATAAAGGTTTGCTATCAAGCTGAAAACACAGCCAGATCCAAGCATTTTTGTAACAAAGATTAAAACCAAAACTGCTATCAAACTGCTATTGAACTGCCGTCATAACTGTTGTCCAATTGACAAAAAGAAGGTTTTAGAAGGTATCCAGACTGCTTAGATGAATGCTAAGAAATGGTGAAATAAGGCTGTTGTTCAAACTGCTATTAGGTGGACTGCTAAGAACAGCTGAAAGACTGCCGAAAATATGACGAACTGGTAAATAACAGCTAAAAACAGCTAATGATAGCAGTTTAGTTTGACTTGGGAGATTCCTAAGTTCAAAGATTTATAATTCCTTAAAAGTCAAATGATTAAAAATTTCTTGTCGATACGTACATCTGCACTTCATGTCCTTATTATCTACCAAGTTTCATAAAAAAACTGTTCTGTGGTTGCAGAGAGTTGAAATGACATACGGTTACAAATGCATATTATGTATATATATTCAAAATGGCTGAACTCCTTAGTTCCAGAAAAAAAATTGAATCATAATTTCCTGTTGATATGCACATCTACATAGTAAGTCCTTATTATCTACAAAGTTTCATGAAGTTCTGTTGTGTAGTTTCAGGATTTGCGATGACAAACAGTTGCAGCAGTATATAGAGGCCAATAAGTGCAGAGGGGCATAACTCCTAGAAAAAAAATTTGAATCATAATTTACTGTCGATATGCACGTCTAGATAGTATGTCCTTATTATCTATAAAGTTTAATGAAATTATGTTGTGTGGTTTCAGAGGAGTTGCGATGACAAGAACAGGACGGACAGACAGACGGACGGGTCATAAACATTATCCCCGACGCAAAAATTGTGTGGGGTATAATTAATGCTGAACAAGAGGTCTTAGCTTCTGAGGAAAGATGAAGAATTGTTCGGAATGGGCAGGGGATAAGAGATGACAGTGAGGGGGACTATAAGTAATATGAGAATGAAGATGAAGGGGAGCAGGAGGTGTATATTGATGAGAGAGGAGATGGTGGTCATGGATGGCACAATGGGTTTAATATTTTTGGAAAGGGTCTACCACCTATATTTACCCCTTTTGGCAATACAAGTCGTGTCATGAGTGCTGAAAATAATGTTTTGGATTTCTGGCAACCTAATGTGGACGATCCTTTTCTTGAATACATAATCAACAAAACTGATTACTATGCTTTCAACTGATTTTTTTTATACCAGGTAGTTTGTTTTTATGCTGTGCTGTTACACCACTGTCTCAGGTAAGGAGAGGGTTGAGGGCTCACAAACATGTTTAACCCCGCCACATTCTTTATGTGCTTGTCCTAAGTCAGGAGCCTGTAGTTCAGTGGTTGTAGTTGGTTCATGTCTGTCATATTTGTTTTTTTTAATTGTTTTGTTATACATTAAAATAGCCAACTATATGGTATGGGTTTTTCTCATTGATGAAGTTCCAATAATTGCTTACATCTACTTTATTTGAACTTCGGTGGATAGTTGTCTCATTGACAATCATACGTCATCTCCTTATTTTTATATTGACTACAACATTCAGCAAAGGCCAAATGACAACAAAAGGCCTTGGAGCATACATTACCAGATCAAGGCATTTCTTGGTCTTGCAAACCAAATGGGAATAAGTCCCAAACCATCTACTAAGTTGTATTGGTCAACATATCCAAATACAATCACCAGAGACAGGTCAATCTAATTAAAAACCGATCTCTCATCGCTCCCGTTTTCTGATATGTCGCGTGGGAGATCTAACGAAACCCGCTTTGAGGTCACATGTGAGTGAACTAGAAGTTATGAATTTATAATAATATGCAAATGAGTTGACGACCTATCAATAAGCCAATCAAAAAAGTTTATGAATGCTTTTGACTGACGATTTCTTCGTAAATAAAATGAGTTACATTCCTTTACCTCACGATAAACTTCCAAAATCGTGGAAGACTCATTTTGATTGGTCGAAAAAGACACACCTACGAGGTCACTCACATGTGACCTCAAAGCGGGTTTCGTTAGATCTCCCACGCGACATATCAGAAAACGGGAGCGATGAGAGATTGGTTTTTAATTAGATTGGAGACAGGTATACCCATATTTTATGGTACCTCCATTTTTCTGACCATGCAAATGAACCTAAACAAAGTGAACAAAATGATGATCCTTTGTATAAGATTAAACCAGTTGTTAACCATTTAAATAATGAATATCCCAAAAAGAAATGTCACATTTAACTAGTGCATTGTGCCATTCAAAGGGAGAATTGTTATAGCTATTCCAGCTGTTATATTGTAATAATGCACGAGTATGCGCTTGGTAGAAATAGAACATGTTAGAAATATTTTAAAAACTTTTACTCAGCCATGGAAAATTGAACCCCCTCGAGTTATTTTCAAGTTGTCATAGCATCTTAATCTACTTTATATAGTTATAATGTTTGACCTAATTTACACTTGACATTCATTTAAAGAAAAAACAGAGGGGAAATCAATTATCTATGGGGGGTTCAATTTCCCACTTTGGAAAATTGACTACAGGTTCAATTTTTTCAAGGGGTTTAATTTTCCATATGACATCAGGCCAGGTCAGACCAAAGATATAGAAATGGTATTGGTTGCGTCTCTGTGTAGTATTTTGAATTTAGGGGTAAAAGCAAAGACGGAGTCATACTATTGATTTCAAGTAGAAATACTTGTCTTCCTGTGATCGGTTACTTCTGAAATAGCCAGTATAAAAATTGGGTTCAGTATGTCTGTGCAGGCGTCTAAATTATAATTTTTCTAACTTGTTCATTCGGAGAAAAGTTGCAAGAAAATTAAATTGTCCGACCTCTTAATTGACTCACTTGCCCAAAGCCAATGTTAAAAATCTTACGTATTAATAACACGCACAGTCCCACATATGGCGTTTAGCGTACCTGATGAAGGTATATATAGTAATTTTTAGGCTTTTTTGTCTGTAACTAAATAAAGAATATTGCTTCAAAAATTGTTTTATTGTTTTTGAAGGTTATTGCCATTCCAAAGTCCATATCACTATCATGTTCAGAATTTATGATGGATTCAATTATGATCACTGCCCATATCATCAGGTTAAAAATATCTTGCGAACCCCATCTGAAAATTTAGTCCTGTTATCTATGATGAGTTCATTTAAAACATACCCGGATATCTCTGGATTTATCACTTGATATGATAGCTTCCGTCTGTCTACATGTTTTGTCATTGATTTTCCTCCATTTAATAGTTGATGTTTTAGGGATTTGTAAGCCTTGAAAGTTTTATATGTTTTATATCAGGGATTTTTCACTTGTCCCGTCGGACAACTAATATGATGATTTTACTTGTACGACGCTTATGTACACTTGTCCCGGACAATCGGACAAACAGTAATGTCCAGCCCTGCTGGCTAGTAAAAAGTATGATTGCTATTATGATCATAGTCATTAACATGTTCTCGTTATAATATGCATGCAATTTTAACATTAGACCTTTAAGAACAATCTATCCATTCATCTGGTCTTTATAGGTTAAGTCTATTAAAAATGTAAGATAGTGATGCATAATGGGCACATCACTGAATGATATTTTCTGATAAATCTCAATATCATTTAAAAGTAAGAAAATCAGAATGTTTCAAATAGGGCTGTGGAAAGCCATTTATGAAGACAAAAGTAGAATTTCTGAATAGGTCAATCATGTAATGAATAGTTTTATTATATTACCTGCTGGGGTTGGAGTCATAGGCTGCCCTGGAAAACACAAGACATCAGGAACCTGTTCACGTAATCCTTTGCTCCCATCAAATACAACAAGAAACAAAGCTCTGTAGGTCATGAAGGTCTGGTTTGTTGTATAATATACATACTGTCCACCAAAGTCCCAAAAAATAAGTCGTCCCACTTTCATCTTGTATTTTCCACTCTTTAGAACTTTTTCTATTTTTCTTCTGATTTCATCTTTAGTCATCTTTGCTTTCATTTTCTGTTTCAGCTGCTGTCGTGATAGAGACACAATGGAGGACGCCTGAGGTGACAAAGTAAGGGCTGCTGGAGATTGGTTGGAGAAACTATCTGATGTGTTTAATGGTAGAGGCAATGACATGGATGGCTTGTGACTGCTGTAGAACACCTGGATTATCCATTTTATCATCTTTACTTCCAGAAAGACTTGTATCTGATGCTTAATGTTGGTTTAACTTTTCATTTAGATTATGTTCCTCTTCTTTACTCGAGGTCATTAAAACCTTATTGTATACAACATCCATGGCATTATAAGTTTCGATATGAAAAAAAAAAACCACACCACTTTATAGAATTATAAAAAGATCAATATAAATGCTAATTTTTGTGTATAAAAGTGACACCTAACATCCACGTATTCCAACATCAGTCTGAATTCCGATTGCAAAACATCTTATTCGGAAGACTTTGTATACATACTATTAGTACTTTATTGTAATTATATTACACAATATTGATCACATGATGCTAGTATTACTAGACTTTCAATTGCTTTACATCAATCCGTCATTAATATAATGTTTCGGCGGTTTTTGTATTATATGCTAATGATAAATGTATAACATTTATGAAAGGGTTTAAGCATTTAAGATAAAGCGAAACCCAACGTCCACGGCTTCCCTCTTCATTGCAAGGTTCATGTTCGGAACTATATCGAAATACATTGGTTTCACTAATGTCCTGCAATAATTATATCACATAATTTATAATTATGTTTATAAAGAGATAGATTCCTTCTGATAAGAAATTATCAAGTTTGTATTATATATGCTATTTATAAATTTTATATGTTTGCAATCAATCCTACACTAATATAGCGTTTCGGCGGTATTTTTTTTATGATAAATAAAATATTGTTATATAGGTCCGCCATCATCAGCGATTGTCCTATATATTTCAAAAATTATGGTTTCTTTACCTTGGTCGATGTCAGAATATCTGATAAATTGCTGTGCCTTTTATAAGCAATTATCGGTGTTTTTGTGAATACTTCATTGCAAACCACATTATCTCTTATGAGATGCCAATGTTTTAAAAGATGTTTTCGTAATTTACTGAACATTTTTGCTGCTTACAATTATCTCTATCTATAATGAACTTGGCCAAGGAGTTTCAGTGGAAAATGTTAGTAAAAATTTACAAATTTTATGAAAATTGTTAAATATTGACTATAAAGGACAATAACTTCTTAAAGGGGTCCATTGACCATTTCGATCATGTTGACTTATTTGTAAATCTTACTTTGCTGAACATTATTGCTGTTTGCAATTTATCTCTATCTATAATAGTATTCAAGATAATAACCAAAAACAGTAAAATTTCCTTAAAATTACCAATTCAGGGGCAGCAACCCAACAACGGGTTGTCCGATTCATCTGAAAATTTCAAGTCAGATAGATCTTGACCGGATATATTTTTTTTTCGTTGACGCCTAACTTCGACGTCGAAGTAAGGCTTCAAAGAAAAAAATTGTAATAGCCTTCCAAGACGACATAATTATTTGGACTATGGCCTTGAAGGCACAAAACTTTGCTCAGTGCTTGGAGCACAAAAATCATGCTCGAAACAAGAAATCAAGCAATTTCATTGGTTGAATTTCGAGTATGAGTACAAAAAAAATGACTCGAAAGTTTTATGACCGCAAGGCCTAGTACAGCTGGATAGTATTATTTTCAAAACTAATTCAACTGTACATGCAAAGGTAATATAAATCTGAATAGTCACTCAACTTTAAAAATAGCTAATCCCGGATACAAGTGTACGAGCAATGTACTTATTGTATTTTATTTGTGTGCTATCAATTCCAAGTTTAATTTCAACAGCAGTCACTGAGAGAGAGAGACGGAAGGTATTTCACTTCATAGTTCGAGATTACTCTGATGTCCGGCGCCGACGGCTGATTTGCCAGACAAGCTGGGACCGTGGGGGACTTTTATGCTAGTATACTTAAATTAAAAACTTAAATAGTCCCAGTCCCATATATTATATCAAGTATTATTGGATGCCGAATTGAATTTTAAATATATAGGTGCCGATTTGACAAGGTGACGATTTGATTTGTACCCAGTAATCTCGGACTATTCACTTCGTATCTTATCACCGTTAATTCTAGGAGGAACCCCATTTCTAAATCTTTAATTATTAATTTCCTTTGGGTCAGTGGGCATGAATCCTTCCGTACACACTCCTCTGTTTAAATTGAATATGGAAGACTCCATTTCGGCTAAAGGGGTGTTATAGGTAAAACTTCATTGATTTTAATTTAAATGATGCATATGATTTTAAATTATGCAACAACATTATTAAACCCTCAATAGCAGGCAGACATAGAAAGAATCCAATGAGTTTCAAATTAATTAATAAGCGGGGAATCCAGAACAACCACTCAATCTGATACCCCTTGAAATCAAGACAAGAGTGCACACGCTGAAATGTCTCGCCTTCTATACTAATCATTGATATTATGTTGATAGTCCTAAGTATAAAGCTAAGCTTTATTACAACTGTCACATAAACTTAACATTAACCAAGATATCTAAACAAAGACCAATGAACCTTGAAAATGAGGTCAAGGTCAGATGAACCATGCCAGGCAGACATGTACATCTAACACTGCTTCTATACAACATATATAGTTGACCTATTACTTATAGTTTAAGAAAAATAGACCAAAACACATAAACTTAACACTGTGCAATGAACCGTGAAAATGAGGCCACGGTCAAATAAAACCTGCGCGACTAACATAAAGATCATAAAATATTTCCATACACCAAATATAAATGACCTATGGCATATAGTATTAGATAAAAAGACCAAAACTCAAAAACTTAACTTTGACCACTGAACCATGAAAATGAGGTCAAGGTCACATGACATCTGCCCGCTAGATAGGTACACCTTACAACCATTCCATACAACAAATATAGTAGACCTACTGCATATAGTATGAGAAAAACAGACCAAAACACAAAAATTTAACTATAACCACTGAACCATGAAAATGAGGTCAAGGTCAGATGACACCTGCCAGTTGGACATGTACACCTTACAGTCCTTCCATACACCGAATATACTAGCCCTATTGCTTGTAGTATCTGAGATATGGACTTGACCACCAAAACTTAACCTTGTTCACTGATCCATGAAATGAGGTCGAGGTCAAGTGAAAACTGTCCGACAGACATGAGGACCTTTCAAGGTACGCACATATCAAATATAGTTATCCTATTACTTATAATAAAAGAGAATTCAACATTACAAAAAATCTGAACTTTTTTTTCAAGTGGTCACTGAACCATGAAAATGAGGTCAAGGACATTGGACATGTGAGTGACGGAAACTTCGTAACATGAGGCATCTATATACAAAGTATGAAGCATCCAGGTCTTCCACCTTCTAAAATATAAAGCTTTTAAGAAGTTGGCTAACACCGCCGCCGCCGTATCACTATCCCTATGTCGAGCTTTCTGCAACAAAAGTTGCAGGCTCGACAAAAACTATACGCATGCGCATTAATACATAAACAAACCCGCGACTTGCGATTTGGAACAAGAACGTTTATCTAATTGATGATATGATGAATTAGTCTCAATTTCTTTATGAGAGTACAGTATCAGTTTCATAAGGGTAAAATATAGAAAACTCCTCTTCAGTTCTTATATGACAGAAATAGAATTATCGGAATTCAAAGAACTCTCGCATTTATCAAAACTGGGGAATTCCCTCTGACGTGTTTCTAAATTTATAAAAACACTAAATATAAATACTGCTTAGTTCTGATTTTCCGTTTTGTTAAAAACACGCATATAAGTCAAGGGAAAAATCAAACATGAAGATTATGAGAAGAACAGTAGGGGAATTTTAGTGTTTCTGGCACAAATCCCTATTGTTCTCTATGTTTCTGACACAAATCCATATTGTTCTTCTATTGTTTGTATCTAGTCAAACAGATCCAACCTCAAATTCTTGACATTCTTTTCCATTGTAGTATGTATTTTTATGTAACTCTAGTTATATAAACCTGAACAAATGAACTTTCTCTGAACTAAGCTTTATTATTCAATGTTTTAAGAATTGTTCCTAAATTCATTCTTAAATAACTTGTTTGTGTCTAGTCGAACAGATCAAACCTAAAAATGGTCGACAGTGTTTTTATTTTCTTCCGTTGTATAGTAGTATAATTTTATGCAATCTGTGTATTTAAATGTAACACTGTTATATAAACCTTACAAAATGAACTTTCTCTAAACTAAGCTTTATTATTCAATATTTTAAAAAATCACGTTCCTTAATCGTTTAACTATAATCTTTATCAGTCTATATTGTGTTAAAACAACGCACAACATTATGACACATTATTTAATATAAAAATAACTATCATTTAACATCCATTTCTACACTCCGGGTGGAATTTAAATTCCCATACTCTTTCATGCACAAAATAGAGAGGACTTGTATTTGGAAAAATTAATTGATATAAAATCTTGATGAAACTCCAATTATTCTTATGAAATAAACCACGTTCTCTACTGATGACGTTTCCTAATATTTCATTGCCACACCAGATTTGTGTTGATATGCAGCGATGTAGTGAACCTTGCCATTCATACTTTGACCACGGATCCCTCTGTTTTTCTGGGAAAAAAAAGATATTGCAAAAAAAAAATAAAATCTTTAAAATTTGATCTTCAAAAAGATTTTATTTCTTTAATAAATAGAATCCTTTAATTTAAATCATTTGGGGGAAAAATCATTTCTTTACTTCTTTTTTTTTCTCTTAAATTATATATTTAGACTCTCAAATTAGAATAATGTTCCATTATCGTTGAAAGGTTGACAATGGAATTTTTTCTTTGATCGCTGTTCCGAGGTATTAGATAGGTTTTCTCGATCTAAATATTTATCCATCTCGGACTCCATCCAACAAGGAACTGGATCTTTTACATTTATTATCTTTAATGATTCTACAATAAACAAAAAAAAAATAATAATGAAAATAAACGCTTTTCCTATATTGAAAAGGAGACTGAAGAGGAAGAATTACAATCTCTCATTTTATAATCCACCCTTATAGATCCTCATTCGTGGTGTTGACAACGATTTATATATCAATCGTTTCTAGATCCCCAAATGCGAACTTGAAGTCGTTTCTTCATCCCCACAAATTAATTAATTGCAGTATAATCATAAGTCGTTTCTAGACCCCCAATTTAAGTCCGTTTCCAAATCCCCATATCAACAAACGATCGATGCAGATGATGACAGCGTTCCAGATTTTATTTGTGTTATGTGCTTCTTTAGCATGTTTAGCGGCTACTGAAATTGAGTATGACATGGACCATAGATGCACTAAATATCACGGAGACCCTAACATTGTACTATGTCCAAGACCAACGGAGAAAGAGGTGTTATTGAAAGGACAAGCAAGGGGAACAATCTTCGACTTTCTCGCAAAAGACATGAATCTGATAATTGACAGCAAAAAGACACCAAACTTGAGAATAATCAAAATCTTAAATGGTCAATGTCCATCAATAAAATCCAATCGAATTATTCAAATTGAAAACAGTGACAGTGCATGCAAGGTAAGACCCCCACCCCCACCCCCACAAAAATAAAAAGGCCTCACAATTTGAAATTATTTCTTTAATTTGTTAATGCATATTATTTTAAAAATGTGTCAGATTGAGTTATGTATAATATATATATATATTAAACCATCTTAAACATTTGTTAACTGTCACACTGACCCTTTTGGATCATTTGTTTTGCTGACTGTTCAGCATGAGACAAGACTCCCTGTTGAAGACCTTAAAGATTATCAAAAATACCAAACTGGATTTGTTTATAGATTATAATTGTTTTACGTCATCCATTTTAGATTCCATATCACATATTATTATTTTTATTGTACAAAGCTACAGGTTTTTGAATGAACTATATGTATGTGCTATTTATAACAAATACATGTATTATATTTCAGATTGAGATTAATCCTGAACTTGCATCAAACCCCACAACAGCTGAACCCGCAACAACTGAACCCACAACAACTGAACCCACAACAGCTGAACCCACAACAACTGAACACACAACAGCTGAACCCACAACATCTGAACCAACAACAGAATCCACATCAGAACCAGATGCTCCGCAGGGCGTAGCTTTATACGACCGCAGAGGTTGAACCCTGAACGGTTAGGGCAAGTATGGACACAACATTCAAGCTGGATTCAGCTCTAAATTTGGATTGTGATTAAATAGTTGACACAGCATAGGTTTCTGACACAGAATGAATGTGTTCTAATGAACTTAAAATTTTTGTTTCTCTTAGAGCAATTCACTATGCTGTTGAATATTAATCCTCTCAAAAAAATGTTTGAAGAAATTTTCTTTTTTATTTATGAAATTTCAAATGAGAAAAATTGAACCCAATTTTTTTAATCACATCCCCCTTTCCCTTATTCCAAAACTAATCTCAATTAAAATTTCTAATGGAGTTTGCAACAATAACTACTCATTTAAATACATCATAAAATATTAAGATGTAAAAAAACTGCTTGTTATCAATGAATGGTAGATTATTTTAATTTATCAGTTGGTAGTAAAAAGTGAATATACATTGTATATTGTATATAACAAAGATTTAAGTTGATTCCGGACAAAGAAAGATAACTCCAATTAAAAAAAAATCTTGCTATTGCACAATATTTTGCAATTAGATATTTCTTGCTTACTATTCTGGACAAAGAAAGATAACTCTAATTAAAAAAAAATTGCTATTTCTCAATATTGTGCAATTAGATATTTCTTGCCATTGCGCAATACTGTGCAATTGAAAAGACTTGCTATTGCACAATACTTAATATAATAATTTTAGATCCTGATTTGGACCAACTTGAAAACTGGGCCCATAATAAAAAATCTAAGTACATTTTTGGATTCAGCATATCAAAGAACTTCAAGATTTCAATTTTTGTTAAAATCAGACTAAGTTTAATTTTGGACCCTTTGGACTTTAGTGTAGACCAATTTGAAAACAGGACCAAAAATGAAGAATCTACATACACAGTTAGATTTGGTATATCAAAGAACCCCATTTATTCAATTTTTGATGAAATCAAACAAAGTTTAATTTTGGACCCCGATTTGGACCAAACTTGAAAACTGGGCCAATAATCAAGAATCTAAGTACATTTTTAGATTCAGCATATCAAAGAACCTAACTGATTCAATTTTTGTCAAAATCAAACTAAGTTTAATTTTGGACCCTTTGGACCTTAATGTAGACCAATTTGAAAACGGGACCAAAAGTTAAGAATCTACATACACAGTCATGACAGTTAGATTCAGCATATCAAAGAACCCCAATTATTCAATTTTGATGAAATCAAACAAAAGTTTAATTTTGGACCCTTTGGGCCCCTTATTATGTTGGGACCAAAACTCCCAAAATCAAACCCAACCTTTCTTTTATGGTCATAAACCTTGTTTAAATTTCATAGATTTCTATTTACTTATACTAACGTTATGGTGCGAAAACCAAGAAAAATGCTTATTTGGGTCCCTTTTTGGCCCCTAATTCCTAAACTGTTGGGACCTAAACTCCCAAAATCAATACCAACCTTCCTTTTGTAGTCATTAACATTGTGTTTAAATTTCATTGATTTCTTTTTACTTAAACTAATGTTATTGTGCGAAAACCAAGAATAATGCTTATTTGGGCCCTTTTTTGGCCCCTAATTCCTAAACTGTTGAGACCAAAACTCCCAAAATCAATCCCAACCGTTCTTTTGTGGTCATAAACCTTGTGTCAAAATTTCATAGATTTCTATTAACTTAAACTAAAGTTATAGTGCGAAAACCAAGAAAATGCTTATTTGGGCCCTTTTTGGCCCCTAATTCCTAAAATGTTGGGACCAAAACTCCCAAAATCAATACCAACCTTCCTTTTGTGGTCATAAACCTTGTGTTAAAATTTCATAGATTTCCATTCACTTTTACTAAAGTTAGAGTGCGAAAACTAAAAGTATTCGGACGCCGGACGACGACGACGACGACGACGACGCCGACGCCAACGTGATAGCAATATACGACGAAAATTTTTTCAAAATTTGCGGTCGTATAAAAAACAGTTAAATCTACTATGTCATCAACAATAAAACCATCATCATCATCTCATCCAAAATCAATAACATCAACAGAAACCTCTTCTAAAGACTCAACAACAGGGAAACCCAATGAGGTTGAGGAGATCAAGCATTATATCAAAATTGTGTTGCTATTTGTGATATGTAAGTAATAATCAACTATCATATAACTTAAACCAACAGCCATTATTTTATAAAATGTGTCAATAAATGAACAGTTTCTTGAACTACTTTGATACATCAAATTACCAACCAAGTGACCAATTGTATTCCACTATATACAAAAGAGTGCCCGGAAAAATGAAAGATGAAATGGCTGGTAAATATTTCTTTTAAGTATCAAATTTTTATTTCTAGAATAATGCTATTATACAATAAATTCAGATTAAACATTTCCTTAAACATTTGCAACTCCTTTGATTTCATATAAAAATTCTAAGAACAGTGTATTACTTGTTACTATGTTATTAATATGAATGTTTTGGTAATTTTAGGAGTTCCAATCAAAGAATTTATAGGTGTGCGTCCAAAGATGTATAGTCTAATATATGACATTAAGAATGGTGGAGAGTTATTAGAAAAGGAAAAGCGGACTGCAAAGGGGGTTGCTAAATGTGCTATTGATAAACAAATACGACATATTAATTATAAACAATGCTTAGTTGATAACAAGATGACAATAAATGATATGGATTTAATACGAAGTGAAAATCATACTTTATACATTAATAATGTTCGAAAAGTTGGTTTATGTAACTTTGATGATAAAAGGTTTTGGAAAAACTCAATTAACAGTTATTCATATGGACATTTTAGAATACCAAATGTAAACAAATGTTGTTCGATCTATTGTTAAAACATTTATAAATAAAAAGTATATTGTCTATACGTCTTTTGTTGCCTGTATACTACATATAAAAACAACTAGTTTCCCTCAAACTGCTGCAATTGTTGGAAAAAATCAAGAGGGTTAAAATTTCCCTTTGTTGTAACAATCTGTCTCTTCGGTTTTGGTTCGTCCCCGACCGCGTCGTGCTGTCTTTTTCCCCCTGGTGTTACTATTGGCGTGGCAATGTAGGGTGGTGGTGGTGTTGGTGGGGTGAACATCTGTTCTTTTGGTTGTTGTTGTGGGTCCTTAAAAATTAAAAAAAAAAACATCACACCAGTTGTTAGAAAAAAATAACTAAAAAGTTGAAGAGATGAAAAAAGAAGGACCTTTGTGCAGTACCATATTACACCTTAACAAAATACACAACTTACCTCAAATTTTGAATGTAGCTGTTCCAACATATTACGCATCGATGTCATCTCAATAAATTCATCCCACCCTAGGGAACACCTGCCTGGGTTGCGCGGGTTATTGTTGTACAAGTTAACATAATAGAAACCGTTAACTTTTGTCAAAACAAGAGCCATGTTTCTACCAAACATGGTTCTCATCTCTAAATTCCCCTTCATGCTGTTCTTTTTGGCGAATGCGTATTGATCCATAGTTCTGGTTCTGTTGATTCAAATTGTTTTGTTAAAGTGTATCAAACACTGTCACATTTATACCCATTATTTGATTCGCTAGCTGATTATAGTCATAGAAAAGAAGACCACCTTCATTCAAGTGGTTCTGGACAAAGTGCTTGATGGAAAAAAAAAGATTAGTACGTTTTGTTAATTAATATGAGCTTAGCTGCTTCTGATTTTCACTTGATTTGGTTTTTATTTTTAGAAAATACAATCAATATGCGTGATGGGTTTGATTTTTCCGATTGTACCACCACTTGCAGGACAAAGTGCTTGATGAAAACCAAAAGATAATTTAGTTTTATCAATCAATTTGAGTTCAGATGATTTTGAGATTTTAAGAAATATAGTCGAGGTGTGTGGCGAGTTTGCTTTCTTTGATTTTATCAATACTTGAGAGACAAAATGTTTGATGAAAACCAAAGATAAGTTAGTTTTATCAACCGAGTACATGTTAGATGCTTTCTTTTTCTGATTTCGAGACAAAGTGCTCAATGAAAACCAAAAGATTGATCAATTCTATCAACCGAGTCCATGTTAGATGCTTCTGATTATCAGTTAATCACGCTTTGAAATTTGAGAAAATATGATCGAGGTTTGTGATGCTTTTTTTCAGATTTTATCAGTATGCTCAATGAATACCTATAATGATAGACATGCTCCTTATCAAAGTTTGGAGACATGTTTTCTCAATATCTAGTGTTCTAACTATTAAGACCTTCACAATTTATAGTGCATTGTGTTCCATTGTTTATGGTGTTTCGTTAACCGCTCGGTGCAGACTAGTCAAACACAGAAGTCAAAGGGTTGATGAGTTCTCAGTGTGTCCTACAACCCAATGATTCACTTAAATTTAGAAGTACACAAATGTTTTTCATCGTTGTTACATGAATTGATGGTATTTATAATATATCGGGTATAATTGAATAAATATATAAAATATATAGTTTTTAAAAGATAGTTTCACGACGACCACACTGTACATAATACAACAATTGTTCCCCTTTGAACAGTGATCACATTTACCATATAGTGTATGGGAGCTAACTCTATCATCCTTATTACGCAAACTGTACAACCATTCGTCACCATTCGGTCGATTCCGTAGGATTGCCGATTGAATGGACTTACGTAAAACAATCCCACAATGCATTTCACCTACGACTGTAAGAAATATGGCTGCTTTTGTTGTGATCCAAATTTGCTTTTTGTTTATGTTAATGCTTGGTGGTGTTACGTGTCGTTTTGAAGTACGGGATTGTGAAAAGAAGTATAGTATTATTGATTTTGTGTTGGAGGAATACAACTGCAAGTTTCGAGGAGATGGACTTTACACTTATGAGGGTGTAAAAGACAATATCATCATCAAGAAAATAACATTTGACAGGTTAACTGAGAAATCTTTTCTCTTCGTTGACGGAGATGTTGACGTTGTTGAAATTTTTGGAGAAGGCATCAGCTGTCAGTCAGTGAGATGTACATTTAAGAAAACAGAAATTTGGATCAACACACTGAAATGTGTAAGATTTTCACATGAATTTGCACTCATGCGTTGCAGTGGGGGTCTTATTCTAAACAAAAAAAAAAATCAAATCTTTAACAATCTTCAATGACTCCACTTTTTGGGTTACAAAATTACCATCGATGCAAAAGTTTAAAGTTCTTGAAACTTTTTCTTTTCAAAGCAGATCAATAGATCCTTTCATGTTATGATCAATGATAGATTCTAACCCGACAACATGTACTACAAAATGTACATTTATATATTGAAACCATCTTCAAGACTCTCTGATGAAGACCATTTTTAACCTATAATTGTTTACTTTAAAATATATTTTATGACTTGAATAATAGTCACATATATTCCAGCACACACGTTCAGCATACACAAGTTTGGTTTTTCCAACAAAGGGGATTTAGATACAGAGTTACAAGAAGTTGTCCCATTGGCACTCCTATCACCTCTTATTGATATCTATATAGTTTTGAAATATTCAATATAGCATTGTGTTACCAATATAAAAAAAGCCTCCTTTATTGACAAGATTGAGACTTTTCTAAATATATGATTACAAAGACAATCATGTTTTATTCATGCTTCATATCACATCAAAGGCTCATCATAGCATTTTGTTTTCACAGAATTCTGAGGAATCTTCAACAATCACAACTGACAAACAACCCACTACTATTTCACCCACTTCTTCAAGTTCTTCAACATCATCTGTAACTGTAACAAGCCCAAATGTTAAGAGGACATCGAGGCCTGCAACCTCAAATGTAGAAAGTAAGACAACAGGAGGAGCAGATATGAACATGTGCCCCACCACACCACCAATGGAGTCCACTACTGTGGTATGTATACATATGGTAAAAGTAATACAATATTTTGAAACCTCCAATGCTTTGCTCTGCAATTAATGAGTTTTGTTGGATATCATACTTTGGCATATAGATAGCTCAACATTGAATGACAACGAATTGTCTCATTTGTAATCATACATCATTCAATTATTTTGCTTTTAAACAAACCTTAATAAGTGTTCTTAAAAAAAATTAAAAAAAGTAGTTGATCCGAAATATATTTAATTTATATAACAAAAACAAATTTACATAATACATAATTATAATTGTTCGTCCTTGATTGAGGTACATGACGATTGTTCCTAATCTATGGATTGCACACTTTTGGTTTCTGACATCTCGTCCTCCTCTACCCCCACTTCATGATTCCATGGAGGCTGGTCTAAAAAGTTGTCTGCCATTTCAGTTCTGTAAATTAAAAAAAATAATAATATATTTGTTTTATTCTAGGTTATTTTGTTACTCGAAAAACGTAATACTTATTGCTCCTAAATATAAGACTTTATTTCGAAGATTCAGTGACAAATACATATTAACCGCTTCCAATTCTGGGATTTACAAACCATTGTGGCACGCAACACTAGACACTATGATAATGTAGAAATTATAGAGTCGTATTTGAGTGCAAAAATGCCAAACCAGTTTGAAATTTGAGGATATAGATGAAGGATTAAAGGAATCTATCAAAACGATGTATTCGTCTTTCATTAGAGGGAGTAATTGGACGGTGGATAAAGTGGTAGATCTTACCATACACATAGCATGTTATACACCCTTTAAAAAGTCCAGTTATTTTGATCTTGAAATCACGCTGAGATCAAAACATGCTATAAATATGAAAAACAAGGACAACAAATGTTTCATGTGGTCTATTGTGGCTGCAATGTACCAAGCGAAACGTGACGGAGATCGGGTTTTGAAATAAAAGGATTACGTATCCAGCATGAACTTCAAAAAAACATTCCAAAGTTTGAAAAACATAATGAAATATCTTTCAATGTCTTTGGATTAGACCAGGGTGAAGTATTCCGATATACATAACGAAAATCGGATAATGTATAACATGTAAATATACTAATGCTATCAGATAGCAAAAATCACAATATTGCTGGATCAAAGATGAAAATAGGCTATTGAGTGATCAGAATACAGTTCACAATAGGTATTGTTATTCTGTACAAGGATTTACCAAAGAAGGACTCGTGAATAATTATTTGCCAAACTGCCATGGGCTGCAAAAAAATGAACTCCCCACTAAGGACAATTAGTGGTTACATAACATACGCAACACAAACAGCTTAAGGTGCAAAACATTTTTTATGCAGATTTTGAATGTCTTCAAGAACCAATCCTAGATAGCAACGAGTGTGGTATTGTGAGGAAATAAATGTTACTTTACTTTTGGTGAAACGAACAATCCATAATTTGAGAATATTTAACAGTAAAGCGACTTTGAATTAAAGTTGTAAAGAATTGATTAAATTCATTGACAAAGGCAAGTTATTTTAATAACTTATTTTATGCAAACGATGAAAACCATTAATTCATTCTTTATGATTATTTTCATAATCCTTTGGGGAACCCCTGCATTACGCTCTTTTGACTGGATGCCCATTGGTTAGTTTCTTCACTATGTATCTTATTACACTTTCTTGCTCATCTACAGATCGATAGTTCTGTAAACAAGATTTTTATTGTGGGATTTTATAAACTTTTTTTTTAGCTATTCGGACTTTTATACCAATACAATGATTGAATATGTGTAAGAAAGGAACTAAGTAAATTTTATTTAAGCATTCGTTCGTGCATATTATTCCTTTTGAACTGATGAATGTAGTGATGATGCAGCTCTCTCGATCGCCATCTTTGATATTTTATGTGCACGAACATAGATTATGAATATGTAAACATATCGTACACTTTATAGGAACATTATGTAATAGTGTATTCCACAACATTGATCATGATGATATATACGATAAATCTTTTAAGCACTTGAATTATTGAACTTTAACCACTATTGTTGTAAGTCGGAATTTATTCAAGCTTTATACGGAAGTTGATTTGTATGTTCGTTCTCGTCGTCCTACATATTGACATCGTACCTACTGTTTTGATAATAATACACAGTATTTTTCACGTCTCAGTCAAGCTTTTTCAAATGAAACAAAGGTAACCTGTGTTTAATTACACGTCACGTAGCTATAATATGTAATGGCATTAGTGGATTTTATTCAAACTGTATTCAGAAGATGTTTCGCTGATTCGTTCTAGTCGTTCTATTAACCGACATTTTTTGTAAGGTATTGATAAACAAGAAACAAAAAATATGATTTTACGTCTCACTTAAGCTTTAACAAATTACCCAAAAGCTACAACATTTGCTTTAATTCAGCACAACGTAGTGGTAGATATATAGTTGTGAAATGGCATTGGTGGATTTATTCCAACTTTATTTTGAAAGAGTGTTGTCTGTTCATTCTCATCGTCCTATAAATTGACGTTTTATCGAATGTATTGATACTAAACAACAGCTTTATTACCTGTCTCACTCAAGCTTTAACAATGACTTGAAGTTACAACCTGACCGGAATTATGCGTCACATAGACGAGTGTGTAATGACATTGGTAGATTTTAAACATGCGCAAACTTTATCCAGAGGACGTTTCGTTTGTTCGTTCTCATCATCAAGCTTTAGCCTATAACTGAATGTTAAACCTGGCTTTAATTCAGTGCAACTTAGTGGGAATTTAATGGTATTGGTGGAGGCACAGTGGACAAGTTGCAAAATAATGCAGCCTACATTATACAGTTTAAACCCTCAGTGATAAAGTTGAAAAAGAAATGGCCTGTGCGATGCAATCTTTAAACCACATTATACAGTTTAAACCCTCAGTGATAAAGTTGAAAAAGAAATGGCCTGTGCGATGCAATCTTTAAACCACATACATGCTTAAGCATGTTGATTTGATGTGAGATTTATAAAATAAATTATAATTTTGTAAATTTTGTTTGTGTGAAAACTATTTTCATGAACAACCCCTGGTTCAGTACAGATTGAGAAGATTTTCAGCTGGACCAAATCACTACTTTCCTTTAAAATTCTGGACCCAAATTTTTTTTAGTGTAATTTCACCCCCCTTCTTGCAATTCGAGGCATTAAACATGGAGAAATAAGAAGGGGTATAAAAATTAATGGCAAGTAACCCACTGTCAACACTAGGGACTATATTCGTGAACAACGACAATCAAGGGACGACAATTGTGGTCTCAGACCTAATGAAAGATGTCAATCATACTAGTATTGTATCAATACCCAATTACCTTATCAAAATGTTTTTTAAAAAAAAAGCCTGCACATCAACATACATTAATGACATACATTCTTGAATGATCTGTTCCAAAAATATTCCACTTATTCAGTTTAGATGTGTAATTGTGTGCACATACATGAGAACAAAAGGGAACTATATTTCAATGTAAATACATTTACTAACAGAAGCTAATCTGCCGGTGCCTTAGGTAAGATTTAGAACAAGTTCTTATCTTTCCAAAAACTGTCAAAGTGACTTGGTAACTAAATGGTTTCGTTTGGCCATGAAATATATCAATCGCCTGACTTAGTTTTAACATATTTTCATTTATCAAGGCTCGTGAACAAATACCTAAACTCAGAAAGAAATAATTGTTACAATAATAAAAAATATTTCAAGTTCTGTCTTTGATGTGTACAAACTATTGACAACACATCATTTAAGACTTATGTCCTGAGAATTACAGTCCATTACTGTCGTTAAACCCCTCCAGCTTCGCTACAATCCTAAGCAGATAACGAAAATAGTCCTTAGAATACGTCATACAGGTAACAGGTAAATAATTTCGTCATTGCTAGTACTTGGCTTTTATACGTTATAATTAGTCAATACTCACAAATGTTTACTCTATCATTAGTGTATTATCGGAAATATCAATGAGTGAAACACTCGCTGTTAGCATTTATAAAACTATATCACTTTGACGTATTAGATATCTGCTTTGTGTTATTATACCATACAAGTATTGAAAATAATTTTGACGTTATTTGTAAATGAAAACTCGGTTTATTTCGCCATTAAATTCTACCTGGATACAGCAGTAATTGACAGTACAAAGTTGTTTTTTCCTTACTGTCTGTATACATTTCCGTCATTGAACAACAAGTGTTCGTCTAAATTATAATAAAGCATTATGAACTTTCCTTGAGTTTAGAGTGGTTAGGTCAAATTAATCAAAACACGCATGCGTATTTCTGTGTACACTGGGTGAACAGGATTTAATTTAAGATTTGATTACGTCACACAGGTGACAGAGAAATAATATTGTAATTGTTAGTACTACGCTTTTAAACTATATTTAACATTACTAACAATTGTAAACTCTGCATTTAGCTTATTATCTTTCAACAGCTTTAAAAAAAATATATTAGTAGAACACTCGCTTTAGTAATTGTTAAGCCCTTTTATACTGATTAAAATTAAATATCTCTACAGTGTTGTAAATTACAGGTAAATTAAAATGATTTTGTGGCTGTTAGTATCTAAATAGGGAAACGAGAAGTCAAATTATTTGTTAGGATGCACATGTTAAAGTCGCTATGTATATGCATGTGTGATCATTGATATGTTCATAATTTTAAATAAAATTAACTGTTAAAAAAATTCTGAAATAATTTATGAAATATTTAGGCTTTTCTATCCCAAGAAAAGATTACCGTAGCTGTATGTGGCACAACTTTTAGATATTTTTGGTCCTCAATGCTCTCAAACTTCGTACTTTTTTTTATTACCTTGTAACAGTTGATTCGAGCGTCACTGAATTGTCTCTTGTAGACGACACGCACGTCTGGCGTTAATATAATTTCAGTTTTGGTATACATGTGACATAATATACAAACTATTGGATTTCTAACTATGACTCAAATTAAATTAAATTGTTGCTGTTTAACTCGCCTCTCCTTCATTAGAGATGAAACAAAAACATGTATCAGTAGTACACACCAGCGTGTACACTTTTTATTTAAATGCTTTGTGATTTGTATCTAAAAGGGCATTTAAAGAATAGATGGTGGGTTGAAACTGCTTCTGTGGCATGCCAAACCTCCCCCTTTTCTGGCAATGTTTAATATATCGTAACATGACAGTACTACTATACAAATAAATGGGAGAATATATCGGACAGAGAAGCACACGATAAATAGCTTACAAAAGGTACCTGGTTTAAAGGATAATACGCCAGACGCGCGAGACTAACCAGTGACGCCCAGATGATAACAAATTTCGACAGCCAAAACAAGTTCAAAGTTGAAAAGCATTGCGGACCAAAAGTTTAAAGGTCGTGCCCAATACGGCTAGAGTTTTCTGCCTGGGATAAGAACTTGTGGATTTTTTTTATCTACAAAACTAAGAAAAGATCAATTCAATACACATCTAGAACTCTATAGAACTATTGATTGCAATATATGTCCAGGTAGCCATCTCAAATGACTCCAAAGAGAGAGAGAGGTCTGTGGAGAATATATTTTAACATGATACAGACCGAGAATTAATGTTTTTAAAGGAGCTTTTGGTCAGAGACGAAACAATCTCAGATCTCAGTGTATACACGCAACCCTAGATAGATATAGGAAGATGTGGTGTGAGTGCCAATGAGACAACTCTCCATCCAAATAACAATTTATAAAAGTTAACCATTATAGGTCAATGTACGACCTTCAACACGGAGCCTTGGATCACACCGAACGACAAGCTAGAAAGGGCTCCAAAATTACTAGTGTAAAATCATTAAAACGGGAAAACCAACGGTCCAATCTATATAAAAAAAATCGAGAAACAAGTATAAATTACATAAACAAACGACAACTACTGTACATCAGACTCCTGACTTAGGACAGGTGCAAACATTTGCAATGGGATTAGACGTTTTAATGGTATCAAACCTTCTCCCTTTTTCTGAAACAATAGCATAACATCACAACAAGGAAAAACACGATTAAATATCAATTGGCAGGCTTAACTCAATCAAAAAACGTAAAATAACACACCATGAACGAATAAATTTGATCTGGGATATCTGAATGCAAATAAACAGTTAATAAAATATTTAGGACAAACATTCAAGGCCAAAAAGCAAACAAACAAGTCCAAACAAAGATGCATGGTAAATGAAAATCCAAATCATTTAAAAGAACATGTCAAAAATGTACCTTGTTTAGCTGATGATGTACAAATTGAACGCACATTATAATATATGGGTATCTCGTATCGAGAACGCCTTCGTGTTGATGGTGAGCTGACTCAATGTCAAACAGGGGACATAATTGTTATGTGCAATTCTATTATCGAAACCCTGCCCAGGTTTATCCTAATAGGCAAATATGTTGCAACAGTTTTGAATTTCAGATTCACAAAATTGTATGCATACTACCGTTTTGAATGCTGATTAAATGTTTCAGAGTCTCAAAATTGTATGCCCAAAGTGTTCACTGACGGGACAAATGGTTATGCAATGTTCAAACGGCTGGATATGCCTACATTGCGAAAAACCTGGCCAGAGTCAAGCTGATAGTCTCGCTAGCTCAGGACGCACTTCAGCCTTCAAAATCAGATGATGTCGCTGGTGATATTCATGCTGTAGATAACGACCTATCAGAAATAATGCAGTCTGATCAAGCAAATGCGTGAAGAAAATGTTGAAAAAAAGAAACCAAAAACACAAAAAGAAGAATAATATAGAACCTGGTGTGAATATTGAACAATAATTTAATTTTTGATGTAAGGCGTCTTCTGATTGGCCAAAAAGGTAACTCATCAGATGGATAAAAATAAAATGCTATGAATACGAGTTGACGTGACCGGGTACTTGTACATCCCAACAAATGAGAGTACTCGCAGTTATTGACAGCTAGTTCAAAGTCACTGACAACTAATACAGAAACATTCAGAGTTCACTTTTCAACTATTTCCCCCAAAATTATCATGAATTTAAAAAAAGACCTTACATGTATATGGAACTTCTCTGCAATATTAATAAGATGATCTGGGCTAACCATCATAATCATTTCTTTGTATATACTAAAAGTCATAGTGTAGCTTTTAAATCCGGATTTGTTTTTCTTGGGAGTCCTCAAATGTAGATATGTATTACCACCAAAACTGTTGATTGAAACAATTTTACTTGCCCCAAAAGTTCCTCTGACTCTTAAAACTGCAGTTCCATTGGTGATGGTTGTCGAAACCTGCATTGTTGTTGGTTGTTTGTTTTATTTTTAAATGGTTGAGATAACTGACTTTTAAAGCTGTATTTAAATTGGTTTGGGAACATAATCTTTTTTTGTTAGAGTGATTACAAACATTTTCATTGGTGCACTATTATGCGTATTTTGGTGGTTACTTCCTTTCAGGGTCTTAACTATTCAAATCAGACTTTCATTGGTTGATATCTCTACCAGAGTACTAGTAATATCATTTGATGCATCACACTCAAACCATTTCTCGACAATTTACTTCATTATTATTTTTGCTGTTGATTTTTTTCATACAAGTAAGAATGCTATTTTGTTTTATTTTTTTGTGTGTTGATAGTAGCTGAGATGATTTCCAATAATTCATACACACCGATGAATATTTAACCCTACCAATTTATCATTAATAAAATACTGTCAACACATACATCAGTTGATTAAATAAGATCTCATCATAAGTCATATATTATATATGTATATAGCTCCAATACATCACAAATATTAACTTCAAAACCATTAGAAATTCAAATAGCTAGTCTATTTACCTGTAGGAACTTTAAACAATTACAAATATTTCTTGTGAAATGCAATCTATTACCAAAAACAATGCCATAATGATGAGTCCAGATGCAGCGGAATTCCAATCATTTCCAATCTTAGGTTACAGAAATTGCGCTCAGGATGGGGGACTCACAAGCCATTTAATATTGATAATTGTGTGGAAAAAATATATGAAAACAACACGTTTAATAATTCTATGCGTCCGAAGCGGCTTTCTTGATTTACCTTCCATCAGGAACGCTCGAAACCAAACATTTGAAATCCGAAGATGTATATGTACCGAAACCGTTGAAGAGCTATATGACAAAAATACCTAAATTAATAGCCGAATTCATCTAAAGTCAACTGGGAACAACCCCATAATTTCGGATCTGGATAACCCCCAAGGGTGACTGGGGTATAGAAATATGGTCATTTGGTCTTCTCCCGACCGGCAGTAAAACGCTTGCCGAAGTGGGGCGTCCGTTTGGCTGTGCGGGATGTATCAAGTTCGCAGTCACGTCCGGTCAGAAGGGGGACGTTAAATCCGATGCCTCGTGTAAAGAGAGTTCCACACTCTTTGCACGTTAAGAACCCTTGCAACAACTCTTTGAGAGGTCCGTAGGTGGCCTGTTGCAAGGCAAAATTTCTGTCTCTATCCAATATACCCTCATTTTCCAGTGGCAGTCCAAATTTCCCCGACCATCATCCTCTAATATAACAACCTACCTATTGTATTTATTGTTAAATTGTTCTCGTCCTGAATATGCATGAAATATTTGCCACTGGACGTTAAGCAACCAACAATCAATCGGATCTGGATGGAGGGGAAAGCTTGAATGTTGAATCACCGTCTCAAAATAGAGATCCTCACATTTAATTGATCTCAGATTCTACAACTTGCATGCATCATGATAACTTACCCGGTAAGTGTTTTCTCAGTAGATAAATTAAAAAAATTATCTGAATGACACATTTCATTCTTAAATTATAGCCAAAGCTTTATATTGTTCACGATTGTATCATTTGTTGATAATTATATGATAATAACTCTGATATAGAGAAAAGAAATTGGATAACATCAGCCTTTAAACCAAGAAAAGAAATAGAACATAACTATTTAAAATCCTCTTGAAAAAAAATCCCTTTCAATTATAATGAAATGGTTTTTGTCTTTTTTCTAGAATACCCTGCTGCCATTAGGGCTTCTTCATTCTCAGCCAAAAAAGCAGGTTCAAGTTTGAGACTACCTATTGAGGCAGAATTTCTTTTACAAATCTCATTGCTCCGTCATACAATGTTGGTTTGTTTTTCATAATTCATGCCTGTAAGGATTAACATTTTTCTTCTTTGAAATTTTGATATCGCATAGGGGGTCTAATAATAGACAAAATATTAAAATATGTGCTTCCTTGACTATATCATAAAACTTTATATGCAAAATTAAAGGGTTTATACATAAACATTACATTGAATATGAAGCATTTTAGGACCTCATTTATTGACAGTTATGTGTAAACTTGAAGGCAACTATCAATAAGATTAACCATTGTGACTCGTGGTTTAAAATACATTTCAGTTATATACATTTGAAATATTCATTCTTAAAAAATAAGTCTTTTTGGCACTCTACTAGACTAGAAAAATGACTTGTCATAAAGGGCCAGGCGACCTTAGTCTTAAAAGAAAACTGAAGAACGCTTCAAAACAAAAGGGGGCTTCTTCTATAGTGATGCTGAATATTGTGTACACATATCATTTTAGCCTGTCAAAGCAATTTTGAGTTATCCAATGGCGTAGAAAATGGTAATGGACGGACAGACAGACGGATTCACTATTCAATATGAAATAAATTTGAGGGGCAATATAATCTGAAATATATATTCACATTGCATAAAATTTAATGAAATCAGAAAAAACCAATGACACATGAAAAATATTATTTATACAGCGGAACTAAGGAAAATATATAATACCAAAATGGATGCGTGATTTTCTTGCTGTGTTGAAGACCCATTGGTGGCCTAAGGCTGTTTTATGGTTGTTGGTCGGCTTGTTGTCTTTTTGAGGCATTCCCCATTTCTATTCTCAAAATATTGTAAAAAAATTTTATTTTAATTTTTGGTAATTTCTGAAATAGTCTAAGATCAATTGAAACTATCTTGAGGGATTATTTATGGACTATAAAAATCCATAATGCATAATTCTTGTCATATATATATAAGTCGGAAAAATAAGCTCAACAGTGTTAGAATTAGATTTTCATGCTGACAAATTGTTGTCCCTCTAGGGGATTCGAATTCACACCTTTGATACACTGCAGCACCAATCGCTTACCCTCATTTCCAGCGCTCTAGACCACATCCGCTATATAAAATTATATAGCTTCAATAGTCGTAGTGTTACCTTGTCACGTAAGGCGAATCTAGATATAGACATAAGACACGTGTTTTAAGCGTGTGAAGATGTTATTTTATTTTTTATACACAATGTATTTTTATTTGTCAGCAATCTAACTCAACAAATTTTTATATATATATCTACAGTTTAAACATGTTTGTGCAATGAAGATATAAACACAAGTTCCAAAAACATGTGACAACCATTTTATTTTCTTAATTATCTGCTCTTCTTTGGTAGTCTTTTTTGTTTGAAGTTTAATTATAATTGACCCGTAATTTAAATGAAAATAAATCCTAAATGGCACATTTTTTGTTATTTAAAGTATATGAGATGTTTTAAAATTTTGTTTTCTTTAGGATCCACTGACTTTTGACATATTATATTAATATGATATAAGGATCTTACGTTGTATTTACGTCTACAAGAGCCCTTTCATGCTGCATAGGAGTACTTGCTCTAAACTGCACTGTAGGTGTACTTGTTGCATAATATCTTTGTTGTTCATTTCGTAAGTCCTGTAAATAAAAAAAATATAAAAATGCTCTAAGAAATCTTTCTTCCAAAAATCATGTTCAAAGTACAGTAATGGAAAGGAAACCACACACAAGAGAAGGTTTAATTATGTTGAAATTTAAAGTTAAGATAAAGCATACCTCATCTTCTCTTGGTACTGGTGTCACATCTCTTGGTACTGGTGTCACATCTCTTGGTATTGGTGATAAATCTCTTGGTACTGGTGATAAATCTCTTGGTTCTGGTGACAAATATCTTTGTAATGGCAAAGTAATATTGGTATCATCCTACAAGTTCGAAAAATACATAACTTTCCAAATGCTACGAAAAAAAATGGTTAAATGACTGATTTATTCTTCCCAAATACCTAATGTTTGCATACCTGCCAACATTTCAAAATGCCCATGGGGGTTTTATGTGCGAGAAAGCTCTCATAATCATACAAAACCCTTTAAGGGACCTTCAAAATTATTTTTATGTTGTTTTTTTACTTTTTTATAATTTAACAAACCAAATGCAATGGCAAATTGATTGTTTTGTTTTAAATTGTAGACAAAATTGCCTTTTCAAAATTTCCATTTTGGAGCCTTCATGTGGGAAATCCCCCACAAATAGTGACAGTTGGCAGGTATGTGTTTGCCAGATTACTTTAACAATGGCATTGTCTTCATTTTGGAATAGACTAAGAGGAAAGCTTATTAACCAAACTCTTATGTAGGGGCGTAACTATAAAAAGGAAGATGTGGTGTAATTGCCAATGAGACAACTCTTCACAACAGACTAAATGACACAGAAATGAACAACTATAGGTTACCGTTCAGCCTTCAGCAATGAGCAAAGCCCATATGGCATAATCAGCAAAATGACAAATGTAAAACAATTCAAACGAGAAAACTTACCGCCTAATAATGTACAAATAAATGAACAATAAACAAATATGTTACACAGCAACAAACGACAACAACTGAATTACAGGCTTCTGACTTAGGACAGTCACATACATACATAATGTGGCGGGGTAAAACATGTAAGCGGGATCCCAACCCTTCCCGAACCTGTTTTAAAAAGGATTCAACGTTAATTTGCAGAGCAGAGCATGACAAAAAAAAATAGAAGAAAAGTCTTACATTATTTCTTGCAGTTCCTGCTCCTCCCCTTCCACCTCTACCTCCTCTTGATCTTTCATTCTGAAAAAGAAACCAAATCTGCATTCATTTAGTGTATATAAATTATTAATAGTTGATGTTGCAATGATAGTCCTGTATTACAGTCCTGAAATCGGTAAGCAACATATTGGACCTTTAACTGAAGTTGCGTAACATATATAAAAATGACCTCATTATTGATATTCATGTCAACACCGAAATGTTGACTACTGGGCTGGTGATACTTAAAGTTCGTAAATAACGTGTAAGCATGCAAAAAATCTGGTACACTTTGGTCTTTTTAATTTGTGTTTATCTTATGTCTACTTTACCAACAACAGACATGTCCATTTTAAGATCCAACTGATAAGGATATGAGAACCAAAGAAAGTATTCATTCTTTTCTGATTCTTCAACCTGAACCTGCCTTTTAATACCTGTCTTTAAATCTACCTATTGATGTATTTACACACACGTAACCAAGCTTCATAAAATTTCAGTATATGACGCAAATAAAAATGGGTCTGAATGACAAAAAGCAACACACCAGACTTCACATGTAAAGTTGTAAAGTGATGACAATGGATCTTATTTCTTTTTTACTACAATTAAATTATTGTTTAAGTTTGAGAGTCATTTCAACATTTGTTAAGGCTCGGACAAATTGATCACGTGCTAATTCATCCCGTAATCCCGTCTCAATGGTAGTATATGCTTTTCTGGCCAATGTCCTTATTTTGTTACCGAGATCAAGAAGTATGTCCCCTTGCTGTTGTTTTGTTGCGTTAAATTTGGTTTTATAGAACTGGGGTTCTTTAACTGTCCTAAAGAATGGTTGTGCACAAGTTGGTTCAGTCTGGGTTTTTTTTACTGCTGCTTTAGTGTCTTGATATACTTATCTAAGGTAAAATTAAATAAATCAAGAATTCAAAATTGATAGTTAAAGCTGGAAGTGTATTAGAAAAGGATAATAAATAAGCTAAATATTTTGATAGGTCATGGAGCTCCTTTTCGAGATATTTGATTTATAAAATACTAGAACACACCCGCGAAATCGCGGGCATTCAGAGCGTAGTTTGAAGTATGTAAAGTGTTGTTGAAAGAATTTTGTGAAATATTGAATGACTCGAGAATTTCAGCAAAAGTATCATAAATCATAGGTTATTGGGGACAGGAAAACGTTTTTTTTAATCCCACCTTCCTTTATTTCCAAAATTCCCAATTTGTGGTTTTCTATCAATTTCAGTATGAATATACATTTAGTATGTTATGAACATTTAAGTAAGGAGCCTGTAATTCAGTGGTTGTCGTTTGTTTATGTGTTACATATTTGTTTTTCGTTCATTTTTGTACATAAATAAGGCCGCTAGTTTTCTCGTTCGAATTGTTTTACATTGTCATTTCGGTGCCTATTAAAGCTAAGTATGCGGTATGGTCTTTGCTCGTTGTTGAAGGCCGTACGATGACCTATAGTTGTTAATTTCTGTGTCATTTTGGTCTCTTGTGGAGAGTTGTCAACATGGCAATCATACCACATCTTCTTTTTTGTAATCAATGAATTTTGTAAAAGATTTAATGACTGGAGAATTTCAGAAAAGGTATCAAAAGTGCACATGAATAATTTTAGCGCTTATCTGTATATTTATATGAACATATATATAAATAGTGTATTTACTTTCAATTCTAAGTTTTCTAATCGATCCATGGTGGTCATTGATATAGTATACAGACCCTCTCTATTTAATAAACTCTGTGACCACCGTGGATAGTAAACTTGAAAATGATATATAGCAGATACAATTCTGAAAATACACATTATTCGTAGTATATGTATGTTTAAAGTATACAGAAAAACGCAAACCGGAAGTATAGTATGACTTAAAATTTTGTCCAATGACGGGACAATATCCGGATGCCCTTTTTCTCGTTTTTCTCCCAAAATAACTCAATCTGAATAATCATATGAATGGATGACAAATGCGACTATGCACTGTACCTATAGGACACAGAGGCGTGTTTGTTAATTTATTGTGGAAAGAAGAGAAGCGACACCCAACATGAGGTCTTCTCGTTTAATAGTATAGATGGCGGGGACTTTAAACCGTATCTTTGCATTGGTATTATTTGGGTCTCAAATCAAAAGAATCTGCTTAAATTTTGTCCTTTTATGAGCTTTTAAGTCTTCTGGTAAAAGATAAAAGGTGTTATGGGGCAACATATTTTACCTTGTGTCGTATGAAAAAACACCAAGGAGTCCGAACTTTTGACACTTAATCCAAAACCTCACCTAAGTACATCCATGAGTCCTAACTCCCATAAAGTTACATTATAATCGTCATTCCATCCATTAATCTTTGTGCACGCTTTAAAATTATCCAACCAAATCTTCCTTTATTTCACCTGTAAATGGATCTGGCATAATGACCGGCTTCTTAATCCCAGCGGGTTCTGCGTAGCCAAAGCTAACTGTTCTAAATATTGCATAAAAGTTACAAAAAACTACTGTGGTACTGTAACTTTAGTCAATGTCAAATTATATTGTCTAATTAAATATAGTTCGGAGGCAGCACACAAATTGTTTATGCCAACGTCTCTTCAAACTGTTTAGAGTGGAGGCCGTCATGCAAAAATTATTGCACACCACATTTCTTCAACCAGATCTTCGTTTTCTTATACTAACTTTTGCAATTGAATTATGCCACGATATGGTGTAACACCCCTGTATTAACCAGATTGTTTCCGTGAATTTTCAAGTTTTATGTCTGCATTAAGCAAAGTTAGGTCTTTATCTAATTTGGCCTGATCTGCCTGTAATTCCAAATCTGATGCACTACGTGTTTCACGTCCACTTATTTTATTACTCCTTGGATTTAATAGAACTCCAATTCATTGAGTGATAAAAATAATAACTGATTCAACTTTTGTCTTTGAATTTATTCTGGTCTTGTTTCTGTGTTTTCTCCTTTTATTCTAAGTGATGAATTTCCATCCTTCTGAAAAAGAACCAATAAAATCTGAAGTTATGTATAATACAAAATTGTTTGCATACATGTAGCAAAAACATGATTTTCAATAAAAAAAAGGCTATTTGGTATGGATTTTACTGATTGTTGAAGGTTGTCCAGTGTCATCAGTTGCCTCCTACATCATTTATTCTCTGGTGGAGAGTTGTCAAAAAAAGCAGTATACCACGTCTTTCTATTATAATATTAGAAATTTTGAGGGTTATTTATATAGGTTCACCTAAATAAATTGGTTATATACACACAAAACTATTTTTCACGTGCACCTTATGGTGCCTCAATAAGGTGCCTCATGCATGGAGAGTGAAGTCATATAGCACGTGACCTATGCCATTATTAATTTGCAATGGAGTAGTGTGGTCGATTCTATATAGACTAAACTCAATATCATTTCATATTCATTCATGATTAACTTTATACACAATATTCATATTAACTGGACTATCAATATTATTCCACAATGAGTAGTCGAAAGCGGCCAGCGCGGCACGATCCAAATGATCCAATGCATTGGACCAAAGAACAGTATATTACACACTTGAAAAGTATGGGAATTACAGTAAAATCTACTTGGAGATTAGACATGATTCGACAACTATATTTTGTCAATCAAAAGGACGTTGCAAATTCAACAGAAAGTGGTCCAAATGGTTCTACGGAATCAAATACTAGGAATATTGATGAAGTGACAGTTAATGCCGATGACTAACCTAACGTGGACACTGACCAACCAGTAAATGAAAACAGTACAATGTGACGTACAGCAGAAATGTTAAAGGATCGACCTCCGCGCTAAAATCGGCAAATGAAGCTATGTCGGCTATGTCATCTATGGTTGTAGGACTTCTAGCCAATAAAGATGCTTTATCAAGCAGTAGTCTGCCGAATCTAAAGTCAAACTATGACTTTGCCTCGGCATATCAAGCCACATACGGACACATTACCCCAATCTCTTATGTAAATGCTGAACAAACCTTCCACAGACAAATTGACACTTCGAAAGGGATTGTATTTGCAGAGGACTTCAAAAATGGACTACGTGTCTACTTCTTTGAGAAAGCAAATTCTAGAAGGTAAGGATGTTAACCTTTCTCTATTACTGTATCCAAACTAGAGGCTCTTTAGCGGAGTTTCAATGTCTAAGGTACAATGATGACAGGTCAAACTCTTTTTCCAGGTGCTTGTGAAATTGCCAGTTTGCCTTGTCGATCGCTCGCGCAACATCATTCCAACTACCTGTCTTGTCTGATGTTTAAATTTAAAGCGGATGGCGTAGTTGTTAAAATAGTGCCTACAGAGAGTTGACAAAATTTGGCATCTGCAGCTAAAGGTTTGGCTGGTTTTTCTTTGTTCAATTCTATTTCTGACAGTACAAGTCTTGTAGTGTTGTTGTCAAGGCTGATGAGGTCATTAATTGAGTCGCATAAGGTTGTTGGCGCTATGCTGATAGAGGATGTAGAAAATGGAGCTGACGGAACAAATGCAGTGAAATTGTCTAGATCTGTATTGTTTATTCTGAGTGATGGTTCCTGACTTGTTGGAGGCATTGGAGAAGCTGTTTCAGTGAAACATGTCAAAGGTACATCTTCGGTATTTGTAGCTGGAATTTTGCTGACGTCTGGCAAGGTACTTATTGAAGATGGATGCACAGTTTGTTGTTGTGACTTCACTTCACTGGTACATGCAGAAAGTTGTATTGGTTTGACAGACTGCCATCCAAGCAATATAGTGTGCATATCTTTTACTGTGTTCTCTATGGATAATAATCTACCTGAGTCTATTTGCTGATTTACTATACTGTCCAGCTCTGGGAATGTGAGACTTAAACGGTTCTCTTGATGTTGGTATACTGAAGAAGAAGTTGAAGCGTATTCCAAGGGTTTGTCAGGTGACAAGTGATCTCGGGAAGAAGTTGATGAGAGATCTGGTGATGAAAATCCTGATGATTTAGGATGTACTTCTGATGGCTGAATGTTGATAGTAGCAATATCTGACTTTGGTGATACGGGTGGAATGTCAATATGTTTGATTGCTGATCTGCTCAATGTGATAACTTTAGTCTGGGTGGCTATAGATCTTTTCATCTGGTGAAGTCATTTACTTTACTTTGTGTTTCAACATTTAAATTGTAACTTGGTCGTGGAGCTGGTGGGGTCAAAATGCTACTTGCTTTCGGTGGCGAAATTGATGCTATGCATTTGTGCTTTAATGCAGCTTTGGAAGGTTAAGTTGAACTGACAATAGGCTGTACTGCTTCACTTTCTGTAACTGCAATCAAAAAATTAAACAAAAATGTCATATTTGTTTACTTTTTATACTTTTGTATATATATGAAGTGGGCCAATGTTTTTTTTTCATTAACATTAATCTAACCCTTATATTATGCTTCATAAATATTTGGTTTCAAAATCCATTACAATTATTGAGCATTTTATAAATCTGTTTTTTTTTTTATTATACACTGACTTCCACAATCGTGACAAATTTGTCTATTTTAGTCTAAATAATGTTTACCGTGTGACATTCATTCTTCTTTTGTTCACCATGTTTAACTAATTTTTTACAAAGTTGTAAACATTGCCCATTCTTCAAATGTTTAAAATTTTGATTTAAACCGCTCATTTGGCAAACAATGAACATGTGTACCCTTGTGTACTGTAAATCTAGAAATTATTAGGATTTTTTTATTATTGCGAAAAATGTGACAGGTTTATATTTATATTATTTATATACAGGCAGTAATTTTAACTCACATTTTGATTTTTTTTAAGAAAAAGAAATTCACAAGTTGTCCCGCCAAAGTGAGGAAGTCGCAGTGAAACCATTTTTGACATTGCAGAATCGCATTGGCATGAACATACACTTAAATTTAACTTTTACATCTTTGAGAAACTTTGGGGTATTAAACAATGATTCTTTTCACCATATATGTTGGATTAACTAAAGGAATAAGAAGATTTTGACAAATGATAGAATCATTAATTGTTAATAATCAAGATCTGATTCATGCACAACCAAATATTGAAAATAATCAAAATCTGCAGAATGAACATCTGAATATTGAGAATAATCATAATCCACAGATTGAACAACCGAATATAAGGAATAATCTAAGGGAGCTACCATTTGATTTTTATGGGGGGGGGGGGGGGGGGGGGGGGGGGATTGGGAGGGAGGCTAGGATGAAAAATTTTGTCCTGCATTTTTTTAGCTGTAATCTCTGTCCTGCCTTTTTATTTTTCACTCTGTTCGGTCCTGCTTTTTTTTGTTTAGTTTATCCTGACTTTTTATTACCTAAATTGTAGTCCTGACTTTTTTTTGCAAGTGTCTCATCCTGCCTTTTCTTTTTTTACTAAAAACTCCTGTCCTGCCTATTTTTTTCAAATTTCATCCTAGCCCCCCCCACCCCACCCCCCATAAAAATCAAATGGTAGCTCCCTAAAACCACAGAATGAACAAAATTTGAGGCGAAGCTGTAGGAAAGTGTATGTTCCTGAGCGATTGAACAACCGAATATAAGGAATAATCTAAAACCACAGAATGAACAAAATTTGAGGCGAAGCTGTAGGAAAATGTATGTTCCAGAGCGATATGGTTATGACGTTTGAGGTTTTTAGGTCATTTGTAGGATTTCAATATATACTCATGGCAAATTTTTGTTTCGTAATTCTTGTATTAAGACATGTGCAATGTAAGTGTAAAAGTGCTGCAACTATTTTATGATGCATGATTTTTTTCAAAACATTAAAACATTGGATGCTTTATTTTAGTTACAATTAATTCCACACATATTCGATATCTTCAAGCACGATGAAAAAAGTGTGGAAAACTGATTTGTAGGACTGACGGATGGACAGACAGACTTATACTTTGAAGTGTAGTCAGAGATGGTTTTTTTTATAAAAGTTTGATCGAAAATGAGACAACTATCCAGTTCAAAAAAAGCAATGCATGTACATTAACCATAAACCATTCTTCTCTTATGTCAGACATACCTGGAAACGTTGCTTTCAGAGCTTACTTTGAACCAGTATGTATATTTCCCAACTGTAAGGTTTGTTCCTCTTGTATTAAGACATGTGCAATGTAAGTGTAAAAGTGCTGCAACTATTTTATGATGCATGATTTTTTTTCAAAACATTAAAACATTGGATGCTTTATTTTAGTTACAATTTACAATTAATTCCCCACATACTTGTCTTTAAATTTAAGGCTAAGGGAGGTATAGATCTTGCTTATGTCATTTAACTGAATACTTGCCTTATTTCGCGTAAAAAGTCTATTTAAATTTATTACAGGTAAGGTGTACATACCTGCTTCCCAAAGCATGAATAATCATGATGGATTTGTTGTCCTTTCCACATGCTTCTTAATCATGGCATTTGTTAAGTCCAAAAGACTCTTCTGTATCCTACATTTATAGTCAGACCTCCTGATCATTTGATTGGCCAAGTTTTTTGGTGAATGCAGCATTGAGTGGAATATTGAAATTAATATATTGTTCAACGACAGCGAAGTGTCTGAAGTTCATCATACACAACAGATTCGATCTGATGTACAGTAGTTGTCGTTTGTTTATTTAATTTATACGTGTTTCTCGTTTTTTATATAGATTAGACCGTTGGGTTTCCTGTTAGAATGATTTTACACTAGTAATTTTGTAGGCCTTTATAGCTTTTCGTTCGGTGTGAGCCAAGGCTCCGTTTTGAAAGCCGTATATTGAACTATAATGGTTTACTTTTATAAATTGTTATTTGGATGGAGAGTCGTCTCATTGGCACTCTCACCACATCTTCCAGTATCTATTTAGAACTTTACGATAAACCCAGAAGTACGACAGATCTCTCTCATAACATCAGTTGACCTGTCCTTAGCAATGTCTATATCGGAAAAAGTAGTACAACACACATACACACTGTCTGCCGTCTCTTCGACCACGACCACTGTAATTTCCTGCGATTATTGCTTCAAACTACGAGGGCACCCCAATGTACAATGTTTTCAACATCAGGTATGTCGACGCCCATACCAAAAGCCACAGTGGCAAATAACAGACGTAAGTTACTGTCCTGTTTTGGGAATTCAGACAGCATCTGCTGTTTATTTTCTTCTGATCCGAGACCACAATTGTCGTCCCTTGATTTTCGTTGTTCACAAATATAGTCCCTAGTGTTGACAGTGGGTTACTTGCCATTAATTTTTATACCCCTTTCAAATTTATTTCTCCATGTTCAATGCCTCAAATTGCAAGTAGGGAGGGGGGGGGGGGGGTGAAATTATACTGTAATTTTTTTAAAGAAAAGTAGTGGTTCAGCTGAAAAAGGTAAAAAATTAGCACTTCGGAAGCTGTCAAAAGATTTCAAGACGTCCTAAACATAAAATTGTCCATATTTTGAGTTAGAGCCGTTTTCTATAATTTTGATATAATTTGTCCCAAATTGCCAAAAGTAGTACAACACACTGTAAAAGTTTCTTTGAGAAAGCGCTGGTGGGATTTTTTTTTATTTTCATTATGTTTTAAAAGAAATGCACTCCGAAATAATTGTGGTCTCGGACCTTCTGTCATGGAGCGATGGAACATTGCAATCAATCTGCTATCAAAATTCAGAGTATCATCAATGTTGATATAAAAATGTTCATATAAATTAGCCCATGCCGCTATATTTCTGCAATTAATTATTGTTTTCTTTGCATTTTCCTTGTTTTCTAGTAAGTCTGATAGGATCATATGAAGTTCATCTGTTTGTTTTCTTGATTTGTTTCCCACATAAGTAAGATATTTCCTTTCAGGCAATATACATAGCTTGTGTCTCTGATTGGATCATACCAAGGTCTTTAATTATCCTTCTTTTCATTTCTTTGGTTGCAGTGGCTGTCATCGCTATAAAAACTGTATTGTCAGGAACAATAGAACGGAGGTGTGCAAGGTTTCCTTATTCTGGTCTGCAATCATCACTCCTGAAAAAATATATACTAACACCATAAATATTTGTTATGCCAAAATTGAAACTTAAATATATATGTATCATACATTGTACTATGTTAAACATGTAACCAAATATTTCAGCGGTTTTATACCAACTCAAATTGTTTTTCTTTAAATTTAAAGACATATTTCATGTCTATTGTTTTGAATGCATTAACGACATCCATTGTGTTTGTTTATAAATTGCGGACTGAAATTGATTTGGTAGATTTGCGCAGACTCACAATCTGATCGTCGCCGATTGGCTCTCTCTCGCAGAGATCCACTGAAGCGAGCAATGATCATAAAGAGGTTATGCTCTCGCGTGGAAGAAAATTGGCCACCGAGAGGAATTGAATTATTCGAGTTTAACCAAAATAATTCAGTCGTTGTATTCCGCTGATCAACGATGGCTACATTAACGCATGAACGCCTTCTTCGATAAAGTCCATCAACCGGAAATTTTACTTCGCATTGAAATGTGGAAGTTGAAAACAATTTGGCGGAAAATTAAGCAGCTATCGATGTTTGTATTTATATGTAAATATGTTAAATGGATCATTGTAATCGTTGTTGAGCTTGATGAAGATAAATATCCTGCCATCCACACCATTACAGAACTAGAGGCTCTAAAGAGCCTGTGTCGCTCACCTTGGTCTATGTGCATATTAAACAAAGGACACAGATGGATTCATGACAAAATTGTGTTTTGCTGATAGTGATGTGTTTGTAGATCTTACTTTACTGAACATTCTTCACGCCTGGTAAACCATCTAATCTCAACCAAAATGTTGAGACGGAAAAAAGTATTCTGGCACTTCCTGTTGAGTCTTTCTGGTTCAAAATATCCAAAATAAACACATTGTAGGTCGACTTTTCGTCAATTTACTGAAAATCAATGACTTTTTTTGTAAAATAGGAGAATGTCATGCCATAGATAATTGAATTAGGATTTGTTTCGTGTATAACACGGACCAATATGATTTAAAATGACATTGGAATGACTTTTCTCCTGCAGATAAATGTGGCCAGTGCAGTCGGCTATTGACAAAATTACAGTGAAATCATTGATAAACTACGTATATATCAGTAAATTAGTATTTTTCTAAAACCTTATAATCATAAAATTACAGCTTGCTCCTTTTCTTTACTAATATAATTTAATTAAGCTAAATATGTTATGAAGTAGATCGTGTTGAGATTTTCTGGTATCGGTTGAGATATTCTGGAACAATGTTGAGATCTTCTGGTGATTGAAATTTTCAACTAGCTTTGTATCAATTATACATACAAATGTACAACCGCCAAAATTCATAAACTTGCCGTATATTGTTTGACATTTCAACTGTCATTTTAATCTTATCTTTTTCAACTGTCATTTTATTCGTGTCTGTATAGTTATGACAGGCAGCTTCTAAAGAGACCTTTGGTTGTACTAAAGTGAATAGTTAATAGTGAATAGCTGTGTTTTTTCTGGCGCTGGAGATTAATAGTCTAGCGTTTGAGAAGCAGTTTTGCACAGAAGCTATAAAGTCAATAATGTTGTACTTCATATCTCCAGCGCTAAAATTTATTCCTACATCGCTTAACTTGACATCGCAATAGCTAGCTTTTCGAAATCTACATCGCTATACTTTACATTTGCAGTGCTGGGGGTTAACATCAGCACTAAACTTTAACTATACACAGCTACTTTTGCATAGGTACTGTTTCTAGCAATTTCACAAAGTAAAAAGTCAGTGGGTCAGTTATTTTTCTATTACGTTTTTTTTCTATGTTTTTAATCAACATGAACAGGAGTAAAACTGCGCAGATTGTAGTATTGATGTTTTAATGAGTCATTAAAATACTCATTTTCTAACTAAATGCATATTCAGGACGAGTACATGAAATGTAAACATGAATGTTATATGAACATAAACCCTCCTTTGTACTAGATTGACACGCCGTGTGTGCTTTTGTAAATGAAATTGATATATACGTCCACTTGTATTTTTGTCCATCTGATGAATTAAGCATTTTCCAACTGATTTTTATAGTTCGTTCCTATGTTGTACTGTTATTCTACTGTCCAATGTTAGGGGAGGGTTGGAATCCCGCTAAAATGTTTAACCCCGCAATATTATGTATGTATGTGTCTGTACCAAGTTAAGAGCCTGTAATTCAGTGGTTGTCGTTTGTTTTTGTGTTACATATTTGTTTTTCGTTCATTTATTTTTATATAAATAAGGTCGTTAGTTTTCTCGTTACTATTGTCATTTCGGGGCCTTTTATAGCTGACTATGCAGTATGGGCTTTGTTCATTGTTGAAGGCCGTACGTTGACCTATAGTTGTTAATCTCTGTGTCATTTTGGTCTCTTGTGAATAGTTGTCTCATTGGCAATCATACTCTATTTATATATATATTTATAGTATACAAGGTATTATCCCGCAGCTAAGATTTGTCACTCTTTAAGAACGCATGCACATCCGTAAAAAAAACCGGACGACTACCGGATGTACAACGGACACTTCATCAGTTGAATGTCCGTTAATTCAAAGTATTGAACATGCTCGAAATTCTCCAAGATAAGATAAGATGAGATAAGAAAACTTTATTTTGATTCGGCATAGATACAAATAAGCAACACAAGCTCTAAGGAGCTTTTGATCGAATATAAAAACAGTGCATTTTGACATATAAAAAATTGTCCACCGGACAGAAGGGACATTGATGGATATCACGGATGTTGAACGGACATGAAACGGAAATTAACGGACGTCTTACGGACATGAACAAATTGTAAAAAGTATAATCCGTTTGCGCTATCCGTTAAGGTGTAACATGCAATACAAAATTTGTTATCGTTAAAAATAAAAAAAAAAAAAAAAAAAAAAGGTGTAACATGTGCTTAAATCTCCGGTCACACCTTACCAGATAGCGGACGCCGCACGGATAACTTTTTTTCAATTCGTTCGTTACGTGAAACAAGTGTTGTTATCCGTTATAGACGACCGTACATATCTGTTTCATTCCGTTCAGTATCAACTTTATCAGTTGACGTCCGGCTGGTCTGGTGGAAAAACTTTAGCATGTTAAAAACCTTTGAACGGACGTTCAACGGATGAAGTGTCCAGTAGGCGTCTGTTTTTTGTTCACAATACTCGTCCGTTCTGTGTTCGTTTTGTATCTGTTACTCGTCCGTTAAACATCCGTTGGAGGTCCGGTAGACAGGTTCACTAACAATCTTTACCGGACATATAAAGCATAAAACGGATGCGAGACGGACATGAACAGAAGGATAACAGAACGATAATTGATTATAAAACGGATACACACCAATTGAAAATCGCGTCAGGAAATTTTTTTTATTGGTATGTTGGTTTTCTTTAGTATCATGCATATTTACGGCTTTTTATAGCTGACTACATGTATGAGGTATGGGCTTTGATCATTAATGAAGGCCGTATGGTTACCTATAGTTGTTAATTTCTGTGTCATGTTGGTCTCATGTGGAGAATTATCTCATTAGCAATCATACCACATCTTCTTTTTTATATGATCTTCTAAATCATGATCAGGCAAAGTTATTGGCTTTTTATTCTGATATTTGTTTTCTAATTCTTTTCAACCCCTACCATTTCTCGGCATACTACAAGTCCGTTTTATTTGTTCATTACATAACGGACATAAAATGAAAATTCACATTAAATATCTGCATTCCTGCATCAAATTTTGCTGACTTAATAGAAAGTCTGGACCTTTGGTTCTCTGTTTTTTTACGATCCAAGATGGAGGAAGACACCCATACCACCTTAAAATCGTTTTGAGTTACTCTTAAATTTCCTAGCTGTTAGTTCCCTTTTTTTAATAAATGTCGGGCGGATATTGAAAATACCCTCGGCACACTAGACCACGATCGCACAACGCTCACGGCGATCTAAAATAAATTCAAATCGTGTTGAGGTCGTGGTATAAGTGGCATAAAATGTCACGGACAATTCGTTATTTTCATGTTTTTTTTCTGCTACAACGTCCTCATTCCGCTTCTATACAACGATCCTGCTACGATTATACCACGTTCTCTTCTCACCACCTTTATTCTGCGCATAAGTTCTTGTGGACAGGCCCCCCTTTTTTCAACCAAAATCCGGTATTTTTTTCGTTTTGTATTGATTTCAATAATTTTATCGTTTTTCTGTTTCATTGGAACAAAAACATACTAGTAGAAGTAGTAGTAATATATATAGTGGTAGAGACAGAGGTCCTCGGGCGTTATCCTGATCCAGTAAAAATGTTGGACCGACCAATCCAACCTGAATCACAACATATTGCTGGTCAATGTAGATCAAATAACGATGTTTTAATAATTACATTAGATGTATGTTTCATTACTATACGTTATTCTGATTGGCTAACGGCACATCATGTGTTATTCCTTAAGCTGTTGTATCACTCATTAAAACTTCTCATTCATGATGACACGAGGTCCCACAATAAAGTGCACAGGTAAATGAAATAAAAACTTGATAAAAGGCGTGTTTTCATGATCCTATAGGTAAAAATGTAATTATAAGTATTGAATGCTTTTTTGTAACTTTATAGGGTTGTAAAAGCGTTGACCGTGCGCACATTTTAAGTACTTCGGTCAACGCTTTTACACCCCAATAAATTCACAAAAAAGAGCATTCAATTCTTAAATGAAAGATAGTGGAAATGACACAATGAAATGTGTCATTCATGGTTGGGCCCGTTGGAAAAAAGAGACACGAGGTCCAAAATACATACATACAAAACCTATAGAGCTTTTATACCTTTATGTGAAAATGACAATGAGAACGACTATAGAGCTGGAAATCGTCGTAGTAATATGATCGCAGTCAGGTCTTAAGAATAGCGTGATGAGGACACCGGGCTTGATCGTACTAGAATCGACTTTTGTAAAGGATACGGTCTTCGGAACTGCTAAGCATAACCGTAGAATAGTCGTAGTGGTTGGGTCGCATTAATACGGTATAGTCTGGTGGTTCAGGGGCGGATCCAGCCATTTAAAAAAAGGGGGGGGGGTCCCAACCCAGAGTAAAGGGCGGGTTCCAGCTATATGCTCCCTTTCAAATGCATTGATCGGCCAAAAAAAAAAGGGGGGGTTCCAACCCCCGGAACCCCCCCCCCCCCTCTGGATCCGCGCCTGTGGTTGTATTAAGGTAGCAGTAACATCGACGTTAGATCGTATAGCGCAGTAAATGTATTTGCGACTTGAATCGCGCTCAAGATACGATGGCACAGCGATCATTGTGGACTACGACCTTTACGCGCTCCTACTTAGACATGATTTCGCAACGACATATCACGATTGTTTTGAACATGTTGGCTACTCTCAATACGATCTTCTAGACCTCAAGACCGTACCACGACAATACTGCGATCTACACAATCGTAGTACAATCGTCAAAAGCATTATTTTTTATAGTCTAGAGATCGTAGTGCGATCATGTCCTAGTGTGACGGGGCCTGGGGTATACTATAAATGTTGCTTAATATTACCAAATATTAAGGATGTGCCCTGAATACAGTTGTAAACAAACAATCTAAGTTATAATCATTTCAATACAACACGTGTTATTACGCTAAGTTGGACTGCATAAAGCGGCAGTTTCAAAATCGATAATTTTTTTTGTGATAAGTAATATAATGACAAAAATGACATATTTTACTAACAAATAGATTATCACCACCATTAAGAAGTCATCCTGTATGAAAAATTAAACCTAGAAAAGGGGGTCTGTTCGATTGAATAGTTTTTAACTATTTTATTTCTAATCATTTCTTTATAAATGTAAGCATTTTCGACATTAAATAAAGTCTTTTAGGAATCGAAATCATCTAAAACATAATAATAAATAAATATTGTAAAATAATCTTATTTATACTTGTAAAGCATGCATTTTTCTATCGGCAATTCTTGAAATTGTATCAGTATTTAGATTTTAACTTACCACAGACAGAAAACATATATATCACGTTAACCGCAAAAAGGTAAACTCGAATAGTACCGCTCACTGATAAAGTTGGAAAATAACTTTATTTTTACAACAGAAATTACATTTAATTATTTAAATTAAACTTTAGCATAGCTATTTTAGCAGTTTTTGTCGTTATATAGTAATATTGCATGCGTTTAGGATTGCTAGTCGTAGTTAATTTGAACTTTGAAACCTCAGCGCCAATATTTTAACAATAATATACTTTATGACACAAAGTTACCAGAAAGTCTCAACATTGTGACAGAAAGACTCAACCAGTACCTTTATATCTCAACCATTTAGAATTTTTCATTTTTCTGCTTAGAATAGGCTTGACAAAAAATGTTTTTGCAATTTACAGACGTGGTTATCGTAAAGCATAAAAAAAACACAAATAATTGACATATTTTCTTGCTAGGTCATTAATATCATAGCAGTTTTATCGGATTCAAAGAAAGTAAACATGATAATCCGTAGGAGAAAAGTGATTGTGACTTCAATTTCAGATATTTTGAACCAAACAGAGACATATTAGCTACAATTATCATTTATCTATGGCATGACATTCTCCTATTTTACAAAAAAGTCATTGATTTTCAGTAAATTGACGAAAAATCGACCTACCCTGTGTTTATTTTGGATATTTTGAACCAGAAAGACTCAACAGGAAGTGCCAGAATACTTTTTTCCGTCTCAACATTTTGGTTGAGATTAGACGGTTTACCAGGCGTGTTCTTGGTACTTAGAATTTTCTCTATCTATAATAAACTTGGACCTTTAGATACAGTGAAAAATATTTTGTAAAAATTTACAAAAATTTACCAAATTAGTGAAAATTGTTAAAAATTGAATAAAATGGGCAACAACTCCTTAAGGGGTCAACTGACGATTTTGGTCATGTTGACTTATTTCTAGATCTTACTTAGCTGAACATTATTGCTGTTTACAAGTTATCTCTATCTATAACAATATTCAAGATAATAACCAAAAACAGCAAAATTTCCTTAAAATTACTAATTCAGGGGCAGCAACCCAACAACAGGTTATCCGATTTATCTGAAAATTTCAGGGCAGATAGATCTTGACCTGTTACACAAGTTTACCCCATGTCAGATTTGCTCTAAATGCTTTGGTTTTTGAGTTATAAGCCAAAAACTGCATTTTACCCCTATGTTCTATTTTTAGCCATGGCGGCCATCTTGGATGGTTGGCCGGGTCACCGGACACATTTTTTAAACTAGATACCCCAATGATGATTTTGGCCAAGTTTGGTGTAATTTGGCCTAGTAGTTTCAGAGGAGAAGATGTAAAAGATTACTAAGATTTACGAAAAATGGTTAAAAATTGACTATTAAGGGCAATAACTCCTAAAGGGGTCAACTGACCATTTCGGTCATGTTGACTTATTTGTAAATCTTTTTTTGCTGAACATTATTGCTGTTTACAGTTTATCTCTATCTATAATAATATTCAAGATAATAACCAAAAACAGCAAAATTTCATTAAAATTACTTATTCTTGGGCAGCAACCCAAAACCGGGTTGTCCAATTCATCTGAAAATTTCAGGGCAGGTAGATCTTGACCTGATAAACAAATTTACCTCTGTCAGATTTACTCTAAATGCTTTGGTTTTCGAGTTATAAGCCAAAAAACTGCATTTTACCCAAGGTTCTATTTTTAGCCATGGCGGCTATCTTGATTGGATGGCTGGGTCACTGGACACATTTTTCAAACTACATACCCGAAAGATGGTTGTGACCAAGTTTGGATTGATTTGGCCAAGTAGTTTCAGAGGAGAAGATTTTTGTAAAAGATTACTAAGATTTACGAAAAATGGTTAAAAATTGACTATAAAGGGCAATAACTCCTAAAGGGGTCAACTGACCATTTCGGTCATGTTGACTTATTTGTAAATATTACTTTGCTGAACATTATTGCTGTTAGTTTATCTCTATCTATCATGTCTATAATAATATTCAAGATAATAACCAAAAACAGCAAAATTTCCTTAAAATTACTAATTCCGGGGCAGCAACCCAACAACAGGTTATCCGATTTATCTGAAAATTTCAGGGCAGATAGATCTTGACCTGTTACACAAGTTTACCCCATGTCAGATTTGCTCTAAATGCTTTGGTTTTTGAGTTATAAGCCAAAAACTGCATTTTACCCCTATGTTCTATTTTTAGCCATGGCGGCCATCTTGGATGGTTGGCCGGGTCACCGGACACATTTTTTAAACTAGATACCCCAATGATGATTTTGGCCAAGTTTGGTGTAATTTGGCCTAGTAGTTTCAGAGGAGAAGATTTTTGTAAAAGTTAACGACGCCGGACGACAGACGACGGACGACGGACGCCAAGTGATGGGAAAAGCTCACTTGGCCCTTTGGGCCAGGTTAGCTAAAAATGCCCAACCACGACAAAGAAGATGGCATTACATGCACTCACATCGTTTAAATCAGGGTGCACCCCCAGGGGAAAGAGAAACAAAATTTCGACTCCAAGTAAGGGGGTCAGAAATAGCCAAGACCAAAAAGTGAAGGAAAGTAGAGACACAACACTTTACTCAAATGTTCATGAATAATTCTATAAAAATAAATGAATATGTATATAGAAATATATTTGTTTTCATCTTGATCTTAGCAACAAAGGAAAAGAGGCGAAATTTGAAAAACGAAATAAAAGAAGTTAATGCAGTAAAACTACAGTCAGAGTGTTATGAAATAGATGAAGAACAAATTCGCAATGTTGTTGACTTGAGAGTTGATGATATTTTAATTTGTAACCAATGTGTTAAAATTTCAAAGACCGTATTGACGTGTGAAACTAAGTTGAAGAACTTATTGAACAATATTAAGAAAAGTGCTTCACCACAATTCATCGAATTCGCTAATAACTTACAAACAGTTGTTGAACTTGATGAAGATGAATATCCTGCCATCCACACCATTACAGAAAAATGCCCAGCCACGACAAAGAAGATGACATTACATGCACTCACATCGTCTAAATCAGGGTGCACCCCCAGGGGAAAGAGAAACAGAATTTCGACTCCAAGTAAGGGGTTAGAAATTGCCAAGAGCATTGTGAAGGTAAGTAGAGACACAAAACTTTACTTAAATGTTCATGAATAATTCTATAAAAATAAATGAATATGTGAAAAATTGTACATGTACCCTTTATTTGTTTTAGAAAAATACTGCTCATTTCAATACAAACTCATAAGTATTTCATTATAGTTCACACTTGCATTAATACTGTTGTGTATTTACATTTGTAAGATTATGTAAAAGTATATATTTTCTTTAGAATTGTGTTACATGTAGTAACAAAAAATCCATTCCAAATCATCTATAACATATACGTACATGTAACTTCCAAACAATATTTATTGTATATATTTGATGATCTGTATATGGTTGTTCCTTTATCGTTTTAATTTTCAGACCATTTAATCTATTCTTATCTTTGATATGTTGTCTATTATTTTTTCTGTTCACGAAACCCAGACCTACATACATGTACAATAAAACCCTTGATTTTATAAAAAAAAAAAATGCACAATTATTCGAATGTTAAAAGATACATGTACATAGACAATAAATCCTTTTTATAAAAATGAACTTCTGAAATTCTTTTCAATAGGTCTTCTTTGTTTTTGCAGGTTTAAATAGGTTTCAAGACTAGTTAGCGAAACTCACTCTTACAAGGTCTTGATAAACTTGTGATGAAACAAAACAAAACAGCATTAAATCACCTGCTTCAAATATACAAGGTAAAGAAGGATTTGGCAACCACTGTGAAAAAGGCACTTGACGATGAAGCAGAACAAATATATAGATTGCAAAGATCAGTAATCAACATTTCATAATTCACATGGAGGTCAGCAAAAGAGTACAAGCCAAACAACAAAAACACTGTGCGGGACAAATTTGCCATTCCGGTATCGGCAAATCTGACTTTGTCGGTTTACAAGATATCAAAAAAATAATTTGCCCAGTGATAGATTATTGAAAAATTAAAAAAATACCATATGTCCCAACTTGTCACTGTTGTCACTCTTGTCACTGCAGCTGATTAAAAGTACATTTTCCATGGGAAATTTGATATTTCCCATGGGAATATTAGAATTTCCCATGGGAACATTGAAAGTTCCCATGGGAAAAATTACTTTTCCCATGGGAAGTTTAGAGTTCCCATAGGAACTTTAAAGTTCCCATGGGAACATAAGTAAATTGTTTGTTCCCATGGGAAGTTCTAAATTTCCCAAGGGAAACTTTAAATTTCCCAAGGGAACTTTTCTTCCCAAGGGAACTCCTTTTCTTCCCATGGGAAAATACTTTTCCCATGGGAACAATATTTTTTCCCATGGGAACAATAATTTTTCCCTTGGGAACAATAATTTTTCCCTTGGGAACAATATGTTTTCCCATGGGAACAATAATTGTTCGCATGGGAAGTGATATAACTAAAAAGAAAACATAAAAAAATCCTCTAATTGCATGAGTGAAGCAATTTCACAAAACGGACTAAGTTATTATGGGTACAAGTATTTCTTTGAATCTTAATTGTAGAAATATATAATTGTGTGTTCTACGATTTTTGTCTAGGCATGCTTAATTGAAAGTAAATCACTATGTGTCAAAAATTTAACTACTATAAATTCAGAAATTATTGCTGTTTTTATTATTGTGAAAATAGTGACAGGGTTATAATCACAATAATGTACACTTGCATATTGAAATTTTTTATGAACTTAACAGGATTATTCTAAATTTTGCACACAAAAAAATGATGAAATTGAGAAAAATCGCACTTACAATTGCTAGCAATAATTTCTGAATTTTCAGTATATAGTTTTGCATATATAGCTTTCACACCATTGCACACAGTGTCTTATGTTTATCCATTTGAATGTTTTTGTGTTTTCTTCATGCAGACATTTAAATGTTGATAGGTCTTGCTCATTGTTGACGGCTGTTCAGTCACTGGCTGAAAATACCTTTATCTCTGGTTTTTAGTTGTCTCATTGGCAATCACATACCATATCCTTACTTAATTTCAACACTTCTTAATTTAAGTTATGTACATTTGAGAATATCATTTTCAAAAAGACAAAACATTACAATTGGTATAACAAATAAGGCACTTGTGTTTTAATATTTCATCTTTCACTGAGATAACACCATCAAGTAAAATGTGTGAAACAAAAACAGAAAATTAAACAAACAGCAATAAAATAACTTAAGCAAGTGTCAATAAACCTGCACAAATAACATGAATAATATATCTAAGGTCATAAGCAAGTGACAATAAACATACAGTAATAATATATCTAAGGTCATAAGCATAAACATGCAGCAATATTATACATTGTATATCTAAGGTCATAAGCAGAAGACAATCAGCAAACAGCAATAGTATATCTAACATGTCTAAGGTCATAAGCAAAAGACAATCAACATACAGCAATAGTATATCTAAGGTCATAAGCATAAACATGCAGCAATAATATATCTAAGGTCATAAGCAAGTGACAATCAACATACAGCAATAATGTATCTAACATGTCTAAGGTCATAAGCATTTAAAAAAAAAACATGCAGCAATAATATATCTAAGGTCATAAGCAAGTGACAATCAACATACAGCAATAATGTATCTAAGGTCAAAAGTATAAACATGCAGCAATAATATATCTAATTTCATAAGCATTAACATACAGCAATAATATATCTAAGGTCATAAGCATAAACATACAGCATTAATAATATATCTAAGGTCATAAGCAAGAGTCAATAAACATACAGCAATAATATATCTAAGGTCATAAGCATAAACATGCAGCAATATTATACATTGTATATCTAAGGTCATAAGCAGAAGACAATCAGCAAACAGCAATAGTATATCTAACATGTCTAAGGTCATAAGCAAAAGACAATCAACATACAGCAATAGTATATCTAAGGTCATAAGCATAAACATGCAGCAATAATATATCTAAGGTCATAAGCAAGTGACAATCAACATACAGCAATAATGTATCTAACATGTCTAAGGTCATAAGCATTTAAAAAAAAAACATGCAGCAATAATATATCTAAGGTCATAAGCAAGTGACAATCAACATACAGCAACAATGTATCTAAGGTCAAAAGTATAAACATGCAGCAATAATATATCTAATTTCATAAGCATTAACATACAGCAATAATATATCTAAGGTCATAAGCATAAACATACAGCATTAATAATATATCTAAGGTCATAAGCAAGAGAAAATAAACAGGTCTTGTATAAGAATATTAATAGTATCCGGGACAAGTTTGCAATTCCGTTGAGTGCAAAAGTTGTCACCTTAATTTTTGGAGTTAAGTCAAAATGAAGTTGATAACTTGATTGGTATTGGTTCTCTGATATTTGTCCTAAATATGTTTGGCTCTAGCACCACTGTTGAAAAAGTAATGCCCCTTTTTTCAACAATTTCCTCAGAGGAAAAAGAGTTTTCCTCAAGGGAAAAAGATTTCCCTTAGGCATTGTTAGGGAATTTGCTGCATAATTATTTCCTTTGAGGAAATTCTTTTTCTTTTGAGGAAATTTGCCGCTTCAAATTTTCCTTTGAGGAAATTTCCTCTAAGGAAATCATTGTTCTTCAAATTTCCCCTAAGGAAATTTCTGAACATCAAATTTCCCTTAAGGAAATGTTTTTCCTCTATAAAAATTTCATAACAGTACAAACATTGACAAACAGTATAAATATATTTTCTCCTAGACTGAATTATTGATCATGTTGATACAAAAGATTATATAAAATAAACACTTTTCATGTCAAATTAACTTGTCTTCTGTTTCAGCTGCTGTGTATAATTATTCTACCCCCTACATAACAGTTCAGTGCATAAATAATTCCATTCACAAGACATCTTCCTTTAATTGGTTGAATAAATTTTGGCAACTTGTTCTTCAAACATCTTCTCTGTATATTTGATATGATGGAGAGCCATGTACATAATATTATGTACATGAATGGATAACGCATGTGTTTATTTCAACAACAAACATGACAAAGATACTATTTTTTTTCTTAATTTCTCCATAATTCATCAGTGAATATGTAGGTTGTTACATTTTACACCATTGTGTCCTTGTGCATTTTTGATAGTACTCCATTTTGTTTATAGCAATTTTGTAGAATATTTTCTATTTCTTTTTCCAGAAAAACACACAATTGAGTTCATTTCACATTAATTAATCCAATTAGCACATTATGTAGAAAAATATTAACAAATAAGTTTCCTCTTCAGTATAGACTTGCAGGACCTGACGATGATCATAAAAACCAAGATATCTGACCTATAAATACACAAAATAAACAAAAGAAGTTATAAACATGATAAATGGAGAAAAAAACAGCAATATAAATAGGCTTATTTTATCATGTTTTAATTAAAGTCATAAGAAACCTAAAATTAAAAAAAAAATATGTATAATAATTATGTTTTTTATAACTAAATGGATAGTTTTCATTATGCAACTTAAGTACATATACTTTTTTCTGAGGAAAATTCTTTAATTTGTCCACATTTAGAAGAAGTTTACTTATTTTTAATTGCTTGCTTCCAGGAAGCAATTCGCCGATACATATTTTCCATATACATAGTGACCCGAGCGTAACCCTCCTCGTAAAAATCCGGTGACCACAATATGCAAGGATCTGTCATTGAAATAAACAAATAGCTGATTATACATGTTAAACACGTGCTCAATACCCATGCTTTTTGAGATTTGTTTACTATAAGGTGGCAATCGGTAAAACTCAACTTCAAAACACGGCATTTAATGAGCAGCATTATTTGTTAAATCATAACAAACAGAGAGAAAAAAAAATTGACGATTTATATGATATACTTGTGAAAATAATGATAAAATCGTGCACAGAGGACTAAGTTTATGATGTATACATGCATTGGTTCAAAAGTTGGACAAACTTTATTTTTCATCACTCACTCGTTTCATATGACTTTAACATTTGAGAAACTTTCATTTGATATTCTTACTTGTCATGCTTTATATGAGTTCTCTTATTTCAGTGCTTTGTGTCCAAGATTAAATATTCGTTGTTTAGTGCCTTGCAGTGATATTTAAAGTTTAGCCACTTGCAAAAGTTGTTATAGAATGTTCATATGCTGTGTTATTTGAACCACTGTCCTATATTATGGTCAGGTAAGAGGTTGAGTGCTCACAGACATGATATTTTTTTATTAATTGTTATTGTTTTTGAACATGTTGAACTAAATTGGATTGTTTAAATCTTTTCATGTTTGGATCTTTATTGGCTGACCTATAAAGGAAGTGTTGTCTCATTATTGAAGGCCAGCTCATCATTGGCCTTTAATTTCTTGCATCCACTTCTTTGAACTCTGGTGGATAAGTCACTCATTTACCATACCACATCTTCTTATTTTTATAAGAGTCATCATTCAAAGGCAATTACTTTTATCATGTTTATTACTGTAATTCAGATATTATCCAGAGGTTTTTAGTAATGCGATTAATGCGACTGGGTGAGTATCGCAAAAATAAGAAATCATATTTTGATAACAGAAACATATATATATCATGTATATATAATTGATGCAGATTTTTTTTGTAATCACAATAAGTTGTCCATTCCCTGAAAAATAATAAATGCAAGCAATAATTTCTGAATTTACAGTATATAGAAGTGGTCTTACCATTTAGGCCTTGTTGTATTCTGTTTATCTTGTTTTGTCGCTCATTTCTATTGAAACTGTTTATATTTTTCATTATTTTTCTATATTTCTTGTCCTATAAAACATAAAAAGGGTAAAAACTATTATTAAAAATCAGTATTTTCTTTATATACAATAATATTTAATAAGAATGGAATATTTGTGCTATTTCATTTCACAAACTTTTGGTCAGTCATGACTTTCAAAGACTTTCACCCTGGTCAATAGTTTAAAAAACAAACATTCCCATACTTTTTCTTGGTGTTCGTACTAATTTTTCATTGGACAACAAAAACATGATTAAACTATTCTTCTATGATTTGTTTTGCTTGACTACGTTAAACTCTGAAATATTGTTTACAGTATAATCTTTATGTGTCTAACTCATCAAAATTTCAAATTAATATATAAATAACCAATAAGAATGCTATGCATGGCTCAGCTTGATACAAACGTACACTTTAAAACCTGAACAGTTGGAGCAAGTATGGACACAACATTCAATTCAAACTTTTCTACATTGGTTAGAGGTATAGGGGGAGGTTGAGATCTCACAAACATGTTTAACCCCGCCGCATTTTGCGCCTGTCCCAAGTCAGGAGCATCTGGCCTTTGTAAGTCTTGTTTTATTTTAATTTTAGTTTCTTATGAACACTTTGGAAATTAGTATGGCGTTCATTATCACTGAACTAGTATATATTTGTTTAGGGGCCAGCTGAAGGACGCTTCCGGGTGCGGGAATTTCTCGCTACATTGAAGACCTGTTGGTGACCTTCTGCTGTTGTTTTTTTATTTGGTCGGGTTGTTGTCTCTTTGACAAATTCCCCATTTCCATTCTCAATTTTATGGATACAACTCTGAATTGTAAATTTGGATTGTGATTCAATAGTTGATGCAGCATAGGTTTCTGACATTGAATGAATGTGGTCCAAGTACTTAAAAATTTTAAATTGACAATTAACCTCTAAAATGGTCCAATATTCAAAATCTTAATACATGGTTAGATGCAGCATATCAACATGATCAAAGAACCCAAATAATTCATTATTTGATGAAATCAAAGTTCAATTTTGGACCCTTTAGATCTCAATGTGGACCAATTTGTTAACGGGCCAAAATATCAAAAATCTAAATGAATGGTTAGATTCAGCATATCAAAGAACCCCCTATATATATATATATATATTCATTTTTTTTGAAATCAAACAAAGTAAAATATTGGACCCCAATTTGGACCAACTTGAAATTTGGGCCCATACTAAAAATCTAAGTAAATATTCAGATTCAGAATATTAACATGATTAAAGAACACCAAGAATTTAAATATTATTAAAATCAAAATAAGTTTAATTTTGGACCCTTTGAACCTGAAGATAGACCAATTTAAACAGGACCAAAAAAACTAGGAATCTAAATACACAGTTAGATTTGGAATATATATATATATCAAAGAACCCCAATAATTCAATTTTCTATAAAATCAAACAAAGTTTAATATTGGCCCCTTTTGGCCCCTAATTCAAGTAATTTCTAAACTCTGGACAAAAACTCTGGTCACAAACCCTGTGTTTGAGTTTCATAGATTTCTGTTAACTTATACTAAATGTAATTATGCGAAAACTAAGTGTCTTCGGACTACGACAACTACATGATAAAATTGAGAATTTGAATGGGGAATGTGTCAAAGACCCCCCTTTTTTGGACTATCAATGCATTTGAATGGGGACATGTAATTACCCCCCCCCCCTTTTTGTCCTGGGTTAGGAAACCCCTTTTTAAAATGACTGGATCCGCCCCTGAAGGGTCTATCATTAAGTTTGACAACTTCAGACATACTACTTTACCAAAAAAATTGACACATTTCATCCAATTTAATTTCATTCTTTACTTGCTATTTCATCCATAATATTTTAAAGAAAGAAATTTGGAAGGAGTATGATTTTAATTTGCAAGTTATACACTATCCAAACTAGAGACCTAATAGAGTAGATATATACTTGACTAAGGGAGGTACCGTTTGATTTTTATGGGGGGGGGGGGGGGGGGGGGCTAGGATGAAAATTTTTATCCTGCCTTTTTTTTTTAGCTGTAATCTCTGTCCTGCCTTTTTATTTTTCACTCTGTTCGTTCCTGCCTTTCTTTTTTTAGTTTATCAAGCTCTAGATTCGCGCCTACACATTGTGAATTATATTTCTTACATCATGATGCTTATTACATTATAAAATAAAATGATATTCATCTTCAATTGTTGAAATAAAGATGAATTGTTAAAAAAAAGCATTGACATCAGTTTTAAAGTTATTGTTCATAGGAAACAGTTATGATTTATAGTCTCTTTTTAAAACGTAATATAATTTTACCTCTTGGAGTTTTTCTATATTACTTCTGTAATCGGATTTTGAAGAACCCACGGACACCACATACTCTCATGCATATGTCACTCATTCAAGGTATAATGATAATATATGTAAACTCTTGTGTTGTTAACAAGAAAACGAATTCTCAAAAGCATTTTTGTCCCAATTTGTATCTCAAAATAGGTTCCTTTAATTTAAAAATAAGCTTGCATAGCAATTTCCTTAAAAACAAAATATAACAAAGGCAAAGTTTTAAAACACAAAATTCATTTTTTTTTATTTTTCTTTCATAAACTTGAAATTTTACCACGCTAAACCGTTAGGTTTATTCAACAACAACCATTAATTAATCAATAAGTAACGATAAAAAGACAATTGTGTATTGGATTAGGTTGATTGAACATGATGATTAGTGAATTTGCAATAAGCCGTTGGTCACGTGCCGAGTGGCACGCGTTGATTAAAAAGTCATTTAACTTCAAAATTACAATATCTATTGATACCTAACTTTACAGATATGAGGTATTTAATCATATCCTCCTATATATCCATATTCTCTGTGATCTTAAAACATCGTTTTAGTGTCCTCAGAGACATATATACACATATGTATATATGTCTCTGGTGTCCTTCATGCAAAAACTTTCTTCTTAGTCAGCACCATTAAGAATTCCTTTGCGGTATTTCTACACACCGAAATGTATGGCCTTATTGGTAAAATACCCACTGAAAATACCACAGTACTTAGTGTCACTAATAGTCAAATTATTGTGCCGTGAAAACTGGAAATGAAGTTTAGCGGGACATAGGAAATTACAAAAATATTAGAATTGTTTACTTACATAGTGTAAGCGGGATGCGGGAATCTAAAAAAAATAAATAGTAACTATAAAGCGAGATCCGTGAACAGAACCCCCAATGAGACCCCATTAGTTGTGGCTTATTTTAGGTCTTTTTAGCTAGTTTCCTTCCCCTACATTACTTGTAAGTTGATCGTTTTTGTAAAGCAGCACTCGAGGTCTGACAGTATATGAAATGCACAAAATATTGAAAAAGAAGGTTTAGAAAATTTAAATAATGGTATGCACACACACTCCCCTGTCAGCACAGAGAATTATATTTTTGTAAACGCGCCAAACTCATTTCTTCCACAGTGAGACAAGCTTTACAATGTTGATGGTGGTGAAAATCTAGTCCAAATAATTATGACTTCTTGCAAGGCTATTTTATTTCTGGAACGCTTTCCTCTGACGAAGCCGAAATGTGAAACCAAATCAACAAGAAGTCTAACATTTATAATAGAACTGAATATAAATTCGAAATGTAAATGGGGAATGTATCAAAAGACCAAAGAGCAGATAGCAGCCAAAGGGCACCAATGGGTCTTCAATGCAACGAGAAAATCCCACAACCCGAGGAGGGGTTCCTAACCAAAGACAAATGGGGGGGGGGGGTCCAACTACATGTCCCCATTCAATACAATACAATACAATATGCTTTATTTGAAAAACACTCCGAAACAAGAGGTAAATTAAAAAATACAATCACATACAATTAAAAAAAAAAAAAAACAACTTAGAAATAAAATGTATGGAAAATTACTTTATATTATAATATTTTAACATTATAATATTTTAGTTAACTTTGAAATGAATATAGACACATTTTTAAATAATAAGTTAATATTTGTCAATGACAGTTAGTCCTTTCATTTTTGCTTAATTCTGATATATATTTCACATAGTACTCTGGAATATGCTGATTTCTGATGTTTTTTAACTAATAAAGAATTGCATTCAAATAAATAATGGAATTTATTGCCAATTGCAGTTAAACACAGATTGCATGTCCTTTCTTCTTTTGGAATGGCTTATACCATCTTCCTAGCTCTACTGGGATTGTACATTGCAGCATCTTAATTTTGAAATATATTTACGTTCGAATGGTGTTAATTTTAAAATTCAAATGCATTGATCGTCCAATAAAGAACAATGTAGAAAGGGGGGTTCCAACATGTCCAACCCTCAGACCCTCCTGGATCACTGCCTGTGAGGCATGCTTTAGCTTGCCATTAAACAAAAATGTATACTAGTTGAGTGATAATGGACGTCATATTAAACTCTTTGATATTAAAAAAGAAACTAAAATAAAAATCATACAAAGGTCACAAAGGCCATAACTTCTGGCTCCTGACGTGGGAAAAGTGCAAAATGCAGTGGGGATGAAAGCCTTTTCTGTAAATTCCTGAAATTACAATTATATAAATCATCTCACATCTTTGCGCATTTCTTGAAATTGGTCATATTAATAAATGCATGCAATATTTTCAGAAAATTTCAATATATAGGCTTTTTAAAAAAAGTCAATCTTGTGCATGATTTATCAATGATTATACTTGCACAATTAACGCATGTTGTTCTCAAAACTAAGAGGTGTCTATGCTATTTATGACAATTGTCATGGTTCAGTGGTTATAGTTAAGTTTTTGTGTTTTGGTCTGTTTTTCTCATACTTTATGCAATAGGTCTACTATATTTGTTGTATGAAATGATTGTAAGGTGTACATGTCTAGTGGGATGATGTCATCTGACCTTGACCTCATTTTCATGGTTCAGTGGTCAAAATTAAGTTTTTGAGTTTTGGTCTTTATCTATTAAATACTATAAGCCATAGGTCAACTGTATTTGGTGTATAGAAATATTCTTTGATCTATATGTCAGTGGAACAGGTTTTATTTGACCTTGATCTCATTTTCACGGTTCATTGATCAGTGTTTTGGTCTATTTTTCTTAAACTATAAGTAATAGGTCAACTATAATTGTTGCATTGAAGCCTTGTTAGCTGTATATGTCTGCCTGGCATGGTTCATCTAACATTGACCTCATTCTCATGGTTCATTAGTCTTTATTTATTTATCTTGGTTAATGTTAAGTTTATGTGACAGTTGTGATAAAGCTTTATACTTAGGACTATCAACATATTATCAATGATTAGTAAAAGAAGGCGAGACATTTCAGCGTGTGCACTCTTCTTATTAAACACACATTAATATACATCATGTACATTAAACAGCAAAAAAAAATATTGATGCAAGATGCCATTCAATAATAACTTTTACTCTTTTATGTATAGGACAAGAACTATAGAAGATACAGAGAAATTATAAACAGCAGAAATGATAGGCAATTTAAAATTTGCAGAAGCAAACTAAACCTAAATGGTAAGGCCACTTTTATTTATTTTTTAAAGTTGTTGAACTTGAAAGATGATAATCATGATTACTATAACAATTAAAAGATGTGGTATATTAAATATGAAAACTATCATGGCTTTAAGAAAGCAATTGTAGGCCTGTGACGACCTTCAATAATGAGAAAATCCATACCCTATAGTCAAAGAAGGCAGCTATAAAAGACCCAAAGATGAAAAATTGAAACAATCCAACATGTCCAAACTGTAAAACTAATTGCCTAGTTTATTACAAAATAAATTACAAAAAATAAATATAACCGGTATGAAACAACAACAACAACAACCACTAAATTTTAGTGTCAGACTAAACTTACAAAAACTACAGGCTCTGAACTTTGGACAGGCACAATAGGAATATGGCAACCTATGATGTAAATTTCCTGCAAACACAGACTGGACTAATGTAAATCAACTAATTTTTCGCGACTACTTTATTTTGCGTTTTATACTTTCTAGTCTTACATCACAGCTAATTATTTTTCGCAAGGTTCAAGTTTACTTAATGAATTTTAATAAAGAAAGATACATATGAAAAACATTTATTGTTGTTTCTCTCTCCATTTATAACATTTTATTTGTTTATTTTGTGTATTTATAGGTGATCAGACATCTTGGTTTTCATGATCAATAGGTCATTACTGAAGAGGAAACTTAAAGTTGAAATTTATTTACAAAGTGCATAATTGGATTAATTTGAACTGGAATGTGTGCTTTCCTGCAAAAAAGAAACAGGAAATTTCATCATTATCAAATGATAATGTCAATAAACAAAATGGAGTTCTATCATAGATACACAAAAACACTATTGCATAAAAGCAACAACATATTATATATATTATTCGAAAGAAAGGAGAATGCAGAACAAAGGAACACCAGTTTTATCCACTCATTTATATCGCTCCCTCATATCACATATATACGGAAGAAGATCATTGAAGAACAATTTGCAAAAATGTTTTCTCTTAGAATTGAAGGAAAATGTTATAAAGTGAATGGAATAATGTATTCACTGAATTCTTACGTAGTGGATTGAAAACAGTACACAAGCTGAAACAGAAGAAAATTTTAATCTAAAATAACACGAAAAGTGTATATTTTATTATTTAATCTGCAAATATATAAACAAATTCTTTAGAACACCACAAATGGTATGACATTCAAATTGGTTGCTTATTAATGTATTGCATTGAAAAAATTACAAAGAAAACAGAATCATTTGCTACGATTTTTTTGTATAAATCATAGTTAAATTTTATAAAAAGTATGAACAATACCTAGATCTAAACAGTCAGACTTTATCAATTTTCAATGTCATTAAAATGTTGAGTCAAACATTTTTGAAAGTTTTGAATATCATTTGCATCAACTATACAGTCTTGTAATAATTATATTCATACTGTTTGTATACATGGTATAGCGAAGAAATGTTTAACAAGAACAAATAAGGGAAATTTGATGTTCAGAAATTTCTTTAGAGGAAATTTGAAGAACAATGATTTCATTAGAGGAAATTTGTTGTCTTGAAGGAAATCTTTTTCCCTTGAAAAAACAATTTCCCTTGAGGAAAAAACAATTTCCCTTTGAGGAAAAATCTTTTTCCTTTAGGGAAATTTGATTTCCCTTGAGGAAAACAACTATTCCTCTAAGGAAATTGTTGAAAAAAGGGGCATAACTTTTTAAAAGTGGTGCTAGAGCCAAACAATTTTAGGACAAATATCAGGGAACCAATACCAACCAAGTTATCAACTTCATTTTGACTTAACTCCAAAAATTGGGGTGAACAACTTTTGCACTCAGCGGAATTGCAAACTTGTCCCGAGACAAATCTACTTTTCTGAGATGTTTCACAAGGTTCCAAAAATGTGTTATGCCCTACAGCTTTCCATCCAGCTAAGGCAGAAGTATATTCTCTTTTATTCTCATATATCCAGTATTTGCAACAAATTGTAATTTTTCTGAAGAAAAAAATTCAAATGGAAAATAATGTTTGTATTGTAATATAGTATGTTCCCATGGGAAGAAAAATTGTTCCTATGTGAAAAAAAATTGTTCCCATGGGAAGAAAAATTGTTCCCATGGGAAGAAATATTGTTCCCATGGGAAGAAAATTTGTTCCCATGGGAAGAATTAATTCCCATGGGAACTTTTTGTATTCATCTTTTCCCATGGGAACTTTAAAGTTCCTATGGGAACTTCCGATGTTCCCATGGGAAATTATAATATTCCCATTGGAATTATCAAATTTCCCATGGGAAATGTACTTTTAATCAGCTGCAGTGACAAGAGTGACAACAGTGACAAGTTGGGACATATGGCATTTTTTTAATTTTTCAATAATCTATCACTGGGCAAATTTTTTTTTGGATATCTTGTAAACCGACAAAGTCAGATTTGCCGATACCGGAATGGCAAATTTGTCCCGAACAGTGTTAATGGATATTTTAAGTGCTTTGATTGGAAATAGTAAAAAGGACAAATTAGCGAAGACCCAAAGAATGGTGACCAATATGGGTGTAATACTTCTCAGTAGAAACTGGCAGATGAACACCTTACAAACAATTAATAGTGTCATGATGTACAGAGGACATGTAAGAGCAAGGGTAAGTACAATACATTTAGTATACATGTACATGTGTATCTACATTTATTATATCAGAGGTAACCTTACAATCTTGTTGTTAACTACTAAGGTTCATGTACATGTATTGTGTTTGAGGTATTTAGTATTCACTCACAGGAGTAACTGCATGCACAATTTAAGAGTAAATGTATGAAAGTATAGGGTACAGAAATCTAGCACTATTCAGGTACACAGAAGATGTATATTTCATGTCTCCAAATGACAACACAGATAAAAAAAACTTCATATCAAGGACTCGTATGCAGTGGTGGAGGCCTATAACAAGATGGGGATTTATAAAAGTGAAGATGACAAAGGCCACTTGCCAGGAATCTGGTAATAAAAAGAGTGACGAAAGATGGGAGAAGATAGAGAAAGTTCTTGATAAAATGGCAGAAGATGGTGAAATTGCTCTTGACATTAGGTTTAAGAGCAAAACAAAAATGCTTTAATTTTTCAGGACCGGATTTCATGTTTGGTTTTGGTCAGCGGATTGCGGATGATTTCAGTAAGTCAGCAATTGGAGACAGCCCAACCCTAGCTGAACCTCAATGATTGCAGACATTGGATACCGGTAACATCAATGCACATAACATAAAAATATTATGACAGACATTGTTGCTAATGATGATTAAGTAAAACATTTATTTCAGGTATGTTTCTAATGATGATTAAGTAAAAACATTTATTTCAGGTATGTTTCTAATGATGATTAAGTAAAAACATTTATTTCAGTTATGTTGCTAATGATGATTAAGTAAAACATTTATTTCAGGTATGTTTCTAATGATGATTAAGTAAAAACATTTATTTCAGGTATGTTTCTAATGATGATTAAGTAGAAACATTTATTTCAGTTATGTTGCTAATGATGATTAAGTAAAACATTTATTTCAGGTATGTAGACTATAACAAATAAGCAAGTTACGTGCTAGTCCTTTTCATGCAATGTGTAATGGACTTTGTGAAAAGTTCTATGGCGTTTTGAAGAAAATGCTGAAAGCATGTGCACGATTTAAGCTACAAACATCAGATGAATATATAGCCTACTTATTATTTGCATAGAGAGAGGTGCCAAATGAGAGCACCAGTTATTCACCAATTGAGTTGTTATACAGTCAACACATGGCCATTGAGTAAATCACACGCTTGTGCGGAGTTTTATGAGATGTTAAAAGTATGGTGTGCGTACAGAACGTAGTAAATACCGTCGACTGGTCGGTGATAAATGGTGTCGGAGATACAAATGGTGTATTATTAGTAATATGGTTACAATAAGTCATCTAAATATATGTACTAGAATATAAAATTAACAGACTAGACAAATATTTAGAAAAAGCATGCATTATATCCCAACAAATTGCATTTACATAGCTTTTTCTTTTACATTTAATAAATTATTTGTAAACTACGAGTTGTGCTGTTCAATAAAGGGACCACAGTTACAGGCAATGGGTCAAATTATATGTATTATATATTTTAATTATTACAAATTACTTACTTCATTTGCTTTGATATTTTATATTAATCGATTGAATCAAAAAATCAATCATATTATGTACTTTTAACCTAATTTTAATTTACTTAACATTATTTTTGAAAAATATATTGTAATTATTCTGCTAAGTTTTGGGCGCCATGAAAATATATTTGTTTGTTTGTTGTTCTATTTTTAAAGATTATTAGAGTCTATGTAGATGAAGCGCGCGTCTGGCGTACTAAATTATGCGTACTCAATTATAATCCTTGCAGCTTTCATAACTAATAAGATCTTGATGTGTCATTATTCTGCGGGTTTTTTTTTTATTTCGAGAAATCAAAATTTAATTTTGTACCTATTTAATTAATGATATCTTTTCACGTTAAGAACCCTTGCAGCACCTCTGTGAGGGGTCCGTATGTGGATTGTTGCAAGGCAAACTTGCTGTCCCTATCCAACATAACCTTATTTTCCAGTGGCAATCCAAATTTCCCCGACCATCAGCCCAAATGGCCTCTAATATGACAAGACCTACCTATTGTATTTATTGTGAACTTGTTCTCGTCCTGAAAATGCATGAAATATTTGCCCCTGGACGTTAAGCAACCAACAATCAATCAATATTGAATTATGATGGGGCCAAAATCAGTTGATTATACCCACACCAGTCGTACAACACTCAGCAGACATCTCTGATTCCTTCTGTTTGGGAAGGTGAACAATTTACAGAAAACACTCTATATGATAATGCAGTAATCTCAGATAAAGATGACATCAAACCCCAAGTTTTACATTTTCTTCGCTTTTGAATGTACTCAAGACGATTTGATTGAATGTGTCGATCGGTATAACCCGGAAAGAGACACCTTCATATGCAATAATTGCAGAAAATCAATATGTGGAACTGATTAACACAGACCTAACTTGTGCGTTGTTCATAAATTGTCTGTAGAATGCTTGAAACAGGATCTTACACCACATAGCGTATATACTGAATGTGGTAAGAATGAACTTGAAATTAGAGGCATCAATACGACATATGATTTTTGTCGATAGCTTTTTTCTGGAGAAACAACGGAGCCACTGACAATGCTCTGTCATATCCGCTTGTGTATATGCTGTCAGATCTAAATGCTTTTTCAAAACTGTTTTCAAATTTGATACATTTATTTGACCTTTTGGGCACAGTGTTAGATGTCTAACTGTCATCTTTATGGCTTCCAAAGTAGCGAGTCGACAACACAACCATCAATGTCAGTATCCATTTGTAAAAGCATGTGTTGTTCGGCTAGTGTTAGAGCTATACTTCTAGCATATATACGTTCACTTCGGTGTAAAAATCCGACAATAGAGTCATAATTATCAAAAGTATTTGCAAAATGTGCATTTTCTTCAACGGTATCTAAGAAGTCCTGCTCTTCATCGTTGATCTCCATCTGAAATATCAAAAATACAGTTAGAGTTTACTGTAAACATTGCAAACATAATTTTGTTCGCAAACATAACGATTATTACAATTTAGACATTACAATTCGTTGTTTGTAGGATCTAAAGTAATATCAGGATGACCGTAGGTGATGTATCATATTGTATTTTATACCAAATGCGGTGAATTATCCAGTATTGATAGCGTCTGAATAATGGTGAGAAATGGGGAGTAGGTAATAGTGAGTAAACCAATGTTGATAATGGCTAATATAGGTCAGAATGAAAACGTGCGAGTAAAAGTTCCGATGGGGAAACGACAGGATGTTAACATCTGTCAATGGTGGATGAAGTGTTGTGAGTTCATGCATGGGATTTGCCGACTGCAGGATTGGTGATTAGGGTTGTTGTAATGGTGAGTTAAAGGTTATGGGTTAAAAACAGGGTAAGGGTGAACAAAGGTGTAAGGGTTAAGCACTGGGTAATGGTGAGTAAAAGGTTAAAGTAATATGTAATGGTGGGTAAAAATTGCACATTGGTATAACTAAACAGCTAATAAACTTTTACAATATATTTATCTTGACATATGTACTGTTTATGTAGTAGAAATTTGCAATTAAAAGGTCCGAGATATTGCGTCATTACTAAATACGTGTTAGTCTTTAATGACAATTGAATTGCATCATCACTATTAGTGGTCTCTGGATGGAAATTTCCTAGTGATTTTCAGTTCACGCTTGATATTATATTGGCCGACGAAACATATCTGATGCATTCTTACTAGATAATCATGGAGGAAAGCAAGTAGACAAATTGAACGTTGCCCTTGAAATGAGACAGAGCGAAATCCATGGAACCATTAAATTGCCAAGAATTAAACGTTTTAGCTTGAACCGAGTAACAGTGCGTGGGTATGAACGATCTGGAAAGAGAAATAGAATGGTGTTCAGAACATTACAGGTGACGAATAGATTTGTTACACAGTTGGAGAAAACAGTCACCTATTGTGAAGGACCCTACCTTAATGAAAAGGATACCTGTTTGGTTTGTTGACTTAAATGAAAATACATGTACATTGCTTGGCTGATGGTAGTTTCGTAAACACAATGGGTCATGTAGATTTACCTATCAAAATAGGAAATTATACCATTATTCAAAAATTTACTGTAGCAGAGATTGACGTGCCAGCAGTAATTGGTTACGATTTTTTACATAAAAATAACTGTACCATAGACATGGGCAAGGGTGTACTATTATTGAAGGACCTAAAAAATAGATTGTATAAAAGAGAGTCAAATGAGTTCAACTTTTAAAATAAAACTTAGTGACAAACTCACTATTCCACCCAATAAAGAAGTTATCATATCAGGAATTGTTGAAGGTGATTCTAGTAGTATAATGAATGCTATAGTTGAACCAATACCATCAAAACATACTGATACTTTACTAGTTGCTAAAGCACTAGTGGACCCCAGTTGTGGTCAAGTACCTATACGAATGGTTAACTTAAGAAAATATGAACAAATAATGCAGCCTTTCACGCATGTTGCAACATGTGAACTTATTGACACAGGTTCAGTCTCCAACGAACCAAGGTCAGAAAAACTCAGGCGGTTGAGTTCATCATCATGTGACGAAGTAAATGAATTACCTAGTCTTTTGCAAGGTTTGAAATTAAGGAGCAGTGAACTTTTGAATGAGGGTCAAATTGATCAGTTAGAGTCTCTTTTAAAAAGACACATTCAAACATTTTCTAAAAATAAAGATGATTTTGGAAGGGCTACTGCCATTAAACATAAAATTGACACTGGTAATGCCAAACCAGTTAAGCAACCCCCTAGGCGTTTACCTCTCACAAAAAGGGATGAAGTCGATAAAGAAATTCAACGTCTTTTGGACGGTAAAATAATTGAGCCTTCAAAAAGTCCCTGGGCATCTTGTATAGTGCCTGTGACTAACAAAGATGGCTCCACGAAAATTTGTATAGATTTTAGACCCATAAATAGCCTTACAATTAAGGACTCGTACCCTTTATGCCGCATAGACGACTCTCTGGATGCTCTGAGAGGCTCTAAATGGCTGAGTGTACTTGATCTTTCAAGTGGATATTGGCAAGTTGAGATGGACGAAAATGATAAGGAGAAAACAGCTTTTACCAGCACAAAAGGGCTATTTCATTTTAACGTAATGCCTATCGGTCTTTGTAATGGGGTTGCCACTTTTCAACGCCTAATGGAGTATACTTTGGCTGGCCTTAATTGGCAGACATGTCTGATTTATATTGATGATATAATAGTGTTTTCAGATTCATTTGAATCTCATTTATCAAGACTAAGTGATGTATTAGATAGAATAGCACTACAAGGACTAAAAGTCTCACCTAAAAATGTAGTTTGTTTCAGAAACAAGTTTCTTTCCTAGGACATATTGTCTCAAGTGAGGGTATAGCAACAGACCCTGATAAAATTGCTTGTGTAAAAACATGGCCATTGCCAAAATCAATGACAGATGTTCGAAGTTTTCTAGGAACATGTTCGTATTACCGCAAATTTATTAAAAGTTTTGCTGAAATTGCAAGACCACTTCATAAATTAACAGAGAAATATTGTACTTTTGATTGGACCAATGAATGTAATGAAGCTTTTGAGAAACTCCAAATGACTTTAATGTCTGCACCAATTTTAGGCTACCCTGATATGACAAAACAATTCATACTAGATACGGATGCTAGTGGTTTCGGAATTGGTGCAGTCCTTTCTCAAATTCATGAAGGCAAAGAGGTTGTAGTAGCATATTACAGTAAATCCCTCAGTAAAGCGCAAAGACAATACTGTGTAACAAGACGAGAACTTTTGGCTGTAATATTAAGCATTAAACATTTTCATCACTATCTCTATGGTACACATTTTAAAGTACGAACAGATCATGGAGCTTTAACTTGGCTTCTCAGGTTCAAAAATCCTGAAGGTCAAATGGCCAGATGGCTTGAGACTTTAAACACATATAATTTTGAAATTCGTCACCGCCCTGGTGTAAACAACATAGTAATGCAGACGGTTTGTCTTGCAGACAATGTTTTCCATGTAGTCATTGTTCAAAACAGGATCAAAAAGAAATTGATAATTCCGATGAAACTTTTGAAACGGTTGACTTTTTAAGAATGGCTAAAGTGCAGGACTTTCAAGAGGCTTCTTGTTCAAATAAAACAGACTCAGCTATGTGGTATGAGCATAAAACAAATGAAGAAATGTTTGAAGCTCAAAAGAGCGACAATGTGTTGTTCAATTTATTCCGTCTGAAGTCTCATAATAATAACAGACCTGAATGGGCCGATGTGGCTTTACACGATGTAAAACTTAAGAAATACTGGTCTCAGTGGGATCGCATTGTACTAATAAACAATCTGTTGTACCGAAAGTGGATAAACACTACCACTGAAGAAAGTAATTTACAATTCATAGTCCCTGAAATCTGGAAAGAAAATATTATGAAAATGTTACATGATGACATACAAGTTGGCCATTTTGGCATTCACAAAACTGTAGCCAGAGCACAGAATAGATTTTATTGGGTTAATCATAAAGATGAAATAACCAAATGGGTGCAAAACTGTATTGTTTGCAATTCACGCAAACAGCCTCCCAGAAAAGCTAAAAGCAAAATGAAACAATATAATGTGGGTGCTCCAATAGAAAGAGTTGCCTTAGATATAATAGGACCCTTACCGATTTCATATAAAAATAACAAATATGCTTTGATTGTAACAGATTATTTTACTAAATGGGTAGAAGGCTTTCCCATGCCAGATATGGAAACTACTACCATAGTTGATAATTTAGTTAACCATTTCTTCTGTAGATTTGGAATACCTTGTCAAATGCACTCAGATCAAGGGAGACAATTTGAGTCTGGTTTATTTAAGGAACTTTGTGCTAAGTTAAAAATTGACAAAACAAGGACTACGTCATTTAGGCCACAGAGCAATGGTCTTGTGGAGCGTTACAATAGAACTCTTGAAAATACAATTAGTAAATATATCAGCAAACATCAAAGGGATTGGGATGAGCAACTTCCTTGGGCTTTAATGGCTTACAACTCATCAGAACATGAAACGACTAAGTTTAGTCCTAGTATGTTTATGCTAGGCAGAGAAATACAATTCGCAGTTGACTTGATATATGGTCCCCACCCCCAGGAAATTGAATATCCCGACGAAACAGTATCACACAATGATGATGTTAAAAATATGCAGGAAGGCATATGGAAAGTGTCTGCTAAAGCACGACAAAATATTTCTAAAAATAGTGACAAACAAAAACGTCAGTATGATGTTAAGGCACATGAGAACACATACAAGACAGGCGATGTAGTATGGCTTTATACTTTTAATCGAAAGCCAAAACTGAGTCCAAAGTTACAAAGGAATTGGGATGGGCCATACTTTGTTGTAGAAGTTATATCGGATTTAATATATAAGATTAAAGACAGCAACGTCTAAAATGCAAATTGTGCATCATGATAGGCTAAAACCATTCTTTGGTGATGTTCAAAAAAGGGTCAACGAACAAGAAAATCAAAGAACTGACAATACTGTTAACACTGTGATTGCCGCTGGTATCTGAAAAATAAATAAAATGTGTTTCAAATTCGTATTTGAAATTTGAAAGTTAGTAAATGTGTTTGAATAAATGAAGAATGCATTTTGTGTGTTCATATATATTAATCATAGAGAGGTTTATTGCTGTGTGTTAATAAAAAGTAATGTGTTTCATTTTTTTTAATAAAATGAAAAACAGAAATTTAAGTATAAATACTTACCAAAGTATGCAAGCAAAATTATGGGTACTGGTCAACTGTGCTGTATGTTTAAATTGAATATATTCTCAGAACAGTATTTTTATACTTCAGATGGTTTTCTTCTGCTTTCACTGTGGTGCTCAGTACAACCTAAGAAGTCGATTAACAAGACATGTAAGGGACAAACATCCTAAGAAGATGCTTCAGTGCAGATTTTGCTCTTACTTGGTACCAACAAGTAAGAGGTTCCGCCTGATTGAGCATGAAAAGAATGTCCATAGACATATCCTGAATCCAAGAACCAACAACAGAGAACTTGTAATCCCAGAAACTCCGACAAGAAATCCAGTGCCAACCTCTAATTTTAATACAAGACAAAGTTGCACAGTCACTAGACCAAGAGAAGTAACACCACCAACAACACCTATATTGACAAGGTCTATTAAACCTATTTCTCCATTGTCCGAAATATCCCCTTGTAGCATTTCCTTGGGAATTGAGGATTACAGCTCCGTGTCACCTGTCAAGAACTTAGTAGATCTTTTGACTCTCCTACAAGACAGGCTGTGGAAGAGCCCAGAGAAGAAACTAGTATGGTACCTGAGAAACCAACACCAGAACCATCCACAGTTACTACTACTTTGAGGGATAGTAGGCATTTGGCTTTGCCAGCTATTGGGGATGAAGTCTGTCCTGAAGACAGATTTCAGGCTCCACCCTCCCGCTTCCAGTGTTCCTATGAAGCTTCCAAGTGCATGCTAATGGCCGAGAAGGCAAATAAGACAGGAAAATATACAGGCAGTGTATTGCCAGTAGGATATGGATGTGTTAAGAAAGAGGAAATGTGTATTCTGCCAGATGGGACAGTTTACAAACTGTCTGCTACATGGGTACCAGATCCATCTTTCCAAATTTTGAAGTCAGAAGACACACAGACAGAAGAGCGTCAAGTTCAACAAACCAGTACGCAAACAGATGATAAGCTTGTTGTGCTTACAACAACAGCCACCCAGACGAGGAGAGTTATTAAGAAAGAGAGTGAGGTCCAAACAGAAGATTGTAGAGTGGTAATGGGAAAAGACACAGAAGAAGAACTAGAGCTGGACATAGAGGAAGAATACATGGATTTTGACTTTTATCATTAAAACAGTTTTATATTCGGACAATTATAGGCTTTTAGAAATTAGTTATTATGTAAAAATTTATATTTAAGGAAGAGTAATTAGGAAACTTTTTTGGGTTGGGTAAAGTTTTTTTGATAGTTTGGGAAGGGATTGGTTATTACGAACATATTAATGAAACTTAGATGTTTCATTCCAGTTTAGAGTGTTGTGTGTTGAGAATATGCAAAGTTGTATATAAAGTGCATTTATTTATTGTATTTATTGAATCAATTTTGAAGAAATGTGTATTATAAAGGTATTTATATTTATTAATGCTAAAAAAATATTTTAGTAAATCAACTTGTCCGAGGTCGGACAATTTTTTTAAAGAAGGGGGCAATGTAACGGATTTCGGCCTCGTTGTTCAACAGTTTGAGTCCCCTCCCCCTTTTCATCAAGTTAAATCTGTTTAAACCGTATTGGATACTTATAAATTTTTGAATATGTTTCTTTTTATTAGAATAAGTTATATTAGATATGAACAGTAACTTGAGCAAAGATAAATATAACGTCAAGTCCCACCTGAAACTGAGTCGCCTTTCTATTTATTTTTGTAGTGTAAATACAGAATTTCCTTATACTGGACCTACCTTTATATATTTGTTGATGATTGTATTATGTTGTTTTAATCTCTATGTATAATTATATTGAGTGAATTAGTTAACCTGGTCAAGTTTCTAGAGACTCAGAGTCTCTCTTTTTCCTTGTAATGTCCGCCATGTTTACTTGAGTCGCTTTACCGTAAACCTTCAAAGTGCACTGTCGTGAACGGCAATACTGTCGTGAACGGCAATATTACGCTGAAATAGAGTCTTTCGAGTCGCTTTTGACGTCAATATGAAGTCTTTTAAGTCTTTTTGTTGTATATATATTGCACTACCAGTGAGCGCGTTAGTCGTGATCGGACTACCGTGGCAAAAGGTTGCTTACAATCACAAGCCTAATAATAAATCCTTTTTCACTGTAACTTACAACTTGAGACTTGCACTTTTGAAAGGTTAGGAAATATTTTGTCAGAGTTTGACTTTATGTAAAACATAGATTTATAATTTTATATTATAAGAGACTCTAAAGATTAGAGATCATTAGACGTACAAAAAGTTATATACTGAAAAGTACAGAAAAGTCAGAAATTACAGACTCACCGACGCAGTCTCGAGTCTTAAAGTCGCTATTCAATAAGACGTCTATATAGTTTTTCTTCAGAGAAAGTAACAGTTAAAGTTATTCTTGTATTATTTACTCGATATACCAATAGTATAGAAACTGCAATTATTAACGATTCTTTACATATATATTACGAAGTCAAATATTAACAAAAAGTACAGTAAAACCCGGAGTAGCATCTTATACATTTGAGAAGTCGACATAACTTATATAATTATAGAGATTTCTATAATTACTTGTTAATAAGATTGTTTATTTAATACATGTGTGTATAGAACTTGACCAGAGTACTCACTGGCTTGCATACTATTTAAGTGTTATTTATTGTGTTGATCTGATGTAAAAAGAGATACAATATTGAAATTGTCTGAATTACATATATATATAACTGATCATAGTAACACTTCATTAAATCATTAACTTTAAACGAATTATTTATTTCTGTCTTCTGAATCAACGCATCTTAAAATACACCTATTGGATTACAGGGTTGAGTTAACCCAAGGGAGCAGTCATTTGAAACAGTATTTATTGCCGAGTATTAGTTTGTCTGGCGAATTGTCTAGTTTTGTCAGTGGGTCAGAGTTTCACTTCAGGGTAACGAAAACGCTATATCAACACAGCGAAAACGTTACAATATATATACTTAATGTGACATTTTTAGTGTTCATATACATTAACTTTTATTTTAGTGGGTAATTACTCATCAATTGAGGTGCTCCTTAATTGGAGAAAGATTCTAAAAACATAACTTTACAGAAAGAATGAAAACTGCAGTTGCTCTCCCCAATCTCAATAGGTATAAACTACAAAAAGCAACATTTTTTTTAAACCATTTCAATAATTTTGTTGGTACACATTTTTTTTATATAGAAGACTACTTATCATTTACTAAATGTCACATTTTAAATGTTCAGAAACATTTACTTTGATTTTAGTGTAAAATAACTCATCAATTGAGGTGCTCCTGAATTGGAGGAAGATTCTAAAAACAGAATTTTACGAGACAATGAAAACTGCCGTTTCTCTCCCCAATTTCATATATCCCCATTGACATTGTTTACCGCGAAAGTTGATCTACATATTATCTGATTATAGCCTCAGATTCAAGCATTTTCATGTTGGTGTGTGAATCATCTACAGTACAGCAAACATCATTAGGTTTATATTTAACAAATACGGATTTTAAATTAGTATACAAGTACTGTGAATGATTTTTATAATGATTCTGAACAAAGGATATCCCTGTGTAGCATTCCAACAATGACGTCACTAGGTTAGATATATTTAGAATATTTCGTAATACTGATTTTTCCGGACTGTAAAAGAAACGTATATAGTGTAAGGAAAAGCTCAATATACGATAATTTCATGAGAAACAGAAGGGAAATGTGTAAAAAATGTATTTAAAGTCAATCTGTTCTCCTTGTCATCAATTTCAGTATGACATTTTGAGGGGGTTTCCAAACTATCAAAACAAAATGATTGACGTGAGGGAATGATACTCTGGCCAACCCCATTAGTGAATTGACGGCTTGAAGCCGTCTTTCCCCAAAAATCTAGTTCAAATATTGAAACCAACAAACATGATGGCCGACCGGTTACATAGACATTCAAATTATTGAGCTTAGGGAGCTACCATTTGATTTTTAAGGGGGGGGGGGGGCTAGGGTAAAAAATTTTGTCCTGCATTTTTTTAATTGTAATCTCTGTCCTGCCTTTTTATTTTTCACTCTATTCGGTCCTGCCTTTTTTTTTAGTTTATCCTGACTTTTTTTTACCTAAATTGTCATCCTGACTTTTTTTTTGCAAGTGTCTCATCCTGCCTTTTTTTTTAAACTCAAAATTCCTGTCCTGCCTATTTTTTTCAAATTTCATCCTAGCCTAAAATGGTCGTTGTTTGTGAAAGAGTAGCAAAATATACTAGAAGGATATAGTAGCTATGATAAGGTAAACGGACTCAAAATATGAAGTGAAAAATGCAATAAATGCTCCTATGGAAATAAACTCATCATAGATACCAGGACTAAATTTAGTATATACGCCAGACGCGCGTTTCGTCTACAAAAGACTCATCAGTGACGCTCGAATCCAAAAAAGTTAAAAAGGCCAAAGGGAAACAAGTCACGTGTATGTTCATTTAACTGACAGAACTTTTTTCGAAATTTGTTCCACCATTTCTTCATATATACTACAGCAACAAGAAACAGAAATTCGCAGTTGAAAGTTGTGTTTGCCTCATCGTCTTTCAATGCCACTCTTTCATACTATTTGTCTGTTACATGTAATGAGGGCTCATTATGCCTTTCTTAAGTAACAGTGTCTCGTTAGAGTGTGCAAAACATCTGAAACTTAAAGGTACATTTCTTTGTACACAGAGTGAGAAACTTGTTTACGTCACACAGGTGACAGAAATATAATTTTGTCATTGTAAGTACTTAGTTTTTAAACCTATTTTCATTAATAACAATTGTAAACTTCGCATTTAGTTAATTTACCCTTAACAGAATGGAAACATCACTTATTGGTACACTCGATTTAATGTTGTTGTATCCATTTTTATAATTGTATTATTATTTCTCTGTATTATTGGAAATAACAGGTAAATAAAAATAATTTTGTCGCTGTTAGTATTATGGTAGTTAAGACAAGTTGGTTCATACATTCAGGCACACATTGTGCATTGTGCGCAACAAGAGCTACATAATGGGGTCCGAGACCACACTTGTCATCCCTTGAATGTAGTCCCAGAGTGGACAGTGTGTTACTTCCATTTTTTTTTATACTCCTTCGAAATGTATTCCTTCATGTTTAAGCCTCAATAAGTAGGTCACGGGATGAAATGACACCTTTTTAAAAAAAATATTGGGTAATGAATTTTAAAGTAAAGATTTGGTCCAGTTACAAATTAGCACTTCGGAAGCTGTCAAAAGATTTCTAGACCCACTTAACATTAAATTGTCCACATTTGAGTTGGAGCCGATGAAGTTTTCTATAATTATCAACTTTCGGTTGTTGAAGCGGAAACACGTTTTCTGAACTGCTCCTGATATTTTTTTAGCAATATACCCACTACATCTGTGTATTCATATAGCCTACCTTGTCAGTCATTTCTATCATAGACCTTAATGACAAGAATGCTTTAAAACTTTAAACAACGGCTATATATGGATGTTGGGACGAACTTTCTACGTGTAAACAAACAAAATGGCGAACGAGTTTAAATCTCGTGTAACGAAACTACCTGATAAATATGCAGACTGCATTACCGGTGATGAGATTGATAATATTGACAATGAATTAACAGATGCAAACGCATGGGAAATTCCTGTCAAGCATGTTCAATGCGGCAACAAAACCAATAATGTTACTTTCAAAACCACAAGGCAAAGCGTGTGCAACGTGGAAAACCGCAATTATCGAACATTTTGGGAAGTCCTAAATCAACTGCAAACCACAACAAACCTGCAATGTAATCAGGGTAAATTTATATTGGTTCAGACAGAAATAATTCTGTCAAAGTTAATATTTTTCCACTCTGGATCTGTCGTCTTTCAAGGGGCAAAATGTGGCAAATTCTCAGACCATTTCTTTGAAACATTAAAGCGAAAATGTGACTTGCTCGACTCCGCCGATGACATAATTGTCAAATGGGACTTCAATGACTCTGCTGATGACACAATTGTTAAATTTAACAAAATCAAAAAGTTATGAAGATCTCCAACAGATTACAAGTAGCCCATACGTGCACGTGTGTCAAATACAATATCTGGAAAATCAAATCATATTGAAAATTCAACAAAACATAGGAGTCCTGCAACACAGCAAAATGACATACACTAAGCAACTATGAAAACACCAGATGCCTTACCAGCCAAAATTAGCGAGATGCTAAACAATCATAAAACAAAGGTAACTGAAACGTTATCCACAATAGAAGCAAAAATCAAACATTGTGCCACTGGAATTGATTCTCTTCAAACAAAAGCAAATGTAGCCGACAATCTTGTAAAAGACTTAAAAGCTAATCAAGTAGAACACAAATTCACTATAGATAATTGTAAAATTAGTTGATCGTATCGAATCACTTGAACACAGTATCATAATGAATCTACACAAAATTGAAGAATCAGATGCAGATATTACTTTGAGGCGAACAACCGACAATGATAAAAATATGTTCACTAAAAGTGTTAGCCATGATTCAAACATATTATCTGACATCTCAACTGATCAGATTGAAACTGACAATAAATGGACAGAAGTTACGGGAAAGAAAAGGCAACTTGAACCTACAAATAATGAATCGACAGAAGTTGTAAGAAACAAAAAGCAACCCGAACCTAAAAATAAACCGCCACACAAACATCCATATAATTGTGACCACTTGATCCTGAGCGATTCAGTCATTCGAAGAATTCAAACAGAACACTTTACACCTGGCGCCAGGTGTGACAAGCGGTTCATTCGAGGAGGTGCCTCTACATGTACCAACTTTATAGAAAAGAAGAGGTCAGAATTTAATACCAAAAACGCACTTCTACAAATTGGAACTAGAGACCTACAAAAAAATGGTATTAAAGATGATGAATTTGTTAAACTTCTCGATATGTGTACAAAAACCTGGATACATGCCAAAGTATATGTGTCTCTTATTACAAGCCGAAGAGACTTTTCCGATAAAATGGTGACCGAAGCAAATCAAATCATAGGCAGTGTATGCACGAACTATTCAAATGTTACTGTTATTGAGCAATTTAGACCATCTGATAACATGTTTCATGACCAAGTTCATCTCAACAATCTTGGACTCTCGGTCATTATCAAACATTTGAAAGCTGCTATGAATCACCGCCATCTTCCAGACCATTACGACACCAGTATGGTCAACCAAATGGGTCTTGGAACGATCGACCTTCATCTGCGCCTCCATTTCAAAATATTCAATTGCCAATGAATAACATGGACATGACAAGACCATTATCCAATCCGTCCGCTATCATAAGTCCTCAAATGACCAACCATATTTCACATATGAACATGTTGACCTCGCCGCCAGCAAATCCTTTTAAGCAATGGTTTCCTCATTAAATCCCTATGAACATGTGTGTTCCATGACGTCAACCATGGAATGTACCACCCTATACATCTTGGCCACCGAATATTGCAACATTTCATCCTGATGCGCAAAACCCCAAGGGTGACTGGGGTATAGAAATATGGTCACTTGGTCTTCTCCCGACCGGCAGTAAAACGCTTGCTGAAGTGGGGCGTCCGTTTGGCTGTATCAAGTTCGCAGTCACGTCCGTCAGAAGGGGACGTTAAATCCGATGCCTCGTGTAAAGAGAGTGCCACGCTCTTTGCACGTTAAGAACCCTTGCAACAACTCTTTGAGGGTTCCGTAGGTGGCCTGTTGCAAGGCAAAATTTCTGTCCCTATCCAATATACCCTCATTTTCCAGTGGCAGTCCAAATTTCCCCGACCATCATCCTAGATGGCCTCTATTACAACAACCTACCTATTGTATTTATTGTGAACTTGTTCTCGTCCTGAATATGCATGAAGTATTTGCCACTGGACGTTAAGCAACCAACAATCAATCAATCAATCCTGATGCTCAACAAAACATTCACAACTAACCAATGATAAACAAATTATGAATCTAATCTATTTATGATAGAAAGTATTTTGTTGTAACTGTTTATTATTATTAGTTTTTATAATTATTGTTCCCTTTTACAGCACATACATATCTTATGTAGCTTGTTATTTTATTTTTATAGAACAGCTTTACAAATTCGTCCATTGATAAATTTATCTGGAGTCTTACATCAGATTCCTTACTCTATTTTTAATGAAGAGTTTCTATAGTTTGGAATCAATACCATATTAAGATTGATATCTTTACCTGTAATGTTATCGTTTATTAGTTCAGGGGAAATCATGTCAACAGTTGAAAACGAGGAAGCTGGGAATCCGAATTTTCCTGGAGTTGAAGAATTAATAGAATAAACGGAAATAGTGGAATTAAAAGACGGCGCAATGCCTAGTGAAGTTGAACCATGTCCTAAAGCTGTTGATACTTGGCTGTATCTGCTCTCCTTGTTTATTCATTTGTTGCATATATTGCTTGAAGAGTTGAATTGTATTCATCAAGAGGTTTTGCATGTGTTATTGTTTACGGTTACGTGCGCAGATGCAGCAGTGGGCGGAAGCTGAGGAATTGCGTGCGCATATGATGTTGACGGCGTAGTAATCTCCTGTTGAACGGTTGAAATAGGAATTGAGTGAACATCGCGATCGGGAGTATTTATGTCAATAGGATCACGTATAGTAGCATCACTTACATTTAACGAATAGTTTCCATCAGTAACTGTATTCCGTTCAGCTAAATTATCGGAATTATCAATCCTAGCGGAACTATTTCCATTTGATTGATTGTCCAAAAACAGTCTTTTTTAACTACTGTTAGATAAATTACTGGTAATCTTAATCCCTATTTTACCGAGGGCAGCCTTAAGTTGAGACGCAGTCCAATTAGAAGGATTTTGGTCGTCTAATGTTTCTGTTTGAACACGACTTGCCGATTTCCTCCTTGTAGCCATTTTGATTCCACAAGGAACGTTTGTTATTTAAGAAACGGGACAGTTACCATGAATTCGTTCTAAAGTCTTAGATCACACAGACTAATTTGAAAATGAAGCTACCATGATCGAGAGGTACAAAAAAATGAAGCTACCATGATCGAGAGGTACAAATGGGGAAACCCTATCTTTGACTAAAACTGAGTTTATCCTTTATATAAATATCATTTATCCAAAAAATTGTTAAATACAAAAAAAACACATTAAATTTACCTCTTTGTGTCAATTTCACACTGATCTAGTTCGTATTTCGTTTGTTTACTGACAAGGGAGATAACCAAATAAAAAAGTTTAAACCTAAAAACTAGCACGTATCACCTTCGTTACAGTTATATTTATTTGATAACAGCACACAATATAAATGTATCATTGTCGAGTTCTGATCAGAATTTAGTGTAAATTTCTTTATAATTGAAAATGCTCTCCCACAGTCAGAATTGATATTTGACTGAACTTAATTGCTTGAGAAGGCTTTGAAAGAATGTCGTGCAGTATTTTTTTGCAATGTAAAATGTCATCTTTTATCTCTGCCTATCTCCCATATTGCTTTTGCCTGGGCAAAACTGTGTAGTTCATCAGAAGATAGTTAGTACTATGAGAACTGATCCAACTGTTCCGTGATATTTCCATCCCCTGTGGGCTGTTGAACTCTGTTGGCTAGATTGGGAACTAAGAAAGACAAATGTATTATATTTGATTTCCATTAAATAATCATGTTAAATACTTATTCAAATAGAAACATTGTAGTTTTCCTCTCACATGTATTGTTTATATCATTGCAACATAGGATGAAGTTGGACAAAGCTTTACTCGTCATTCGATCATTTAAAACTCGACCTCCAAAATATAAGATTTATTTTGGTACGTTCACATCGCTTCGCCTGACAATCAGCACATTAGACGACGGTTCAGGCCCTGAAAACGACCTTTTGCTGTTGACATATCACCATTAAAATGAATTTGAAAGAAATCGTAAAAACTAATCACAAACTACTTGCGTAAGGAGCTTTGTCTGTTCGACCATACAGAAAAAAATAAACAATATGGTGACAGAACAAATGCTTCGAATTTTTCGGTATGTATCGCCAAATAAGGGAAAAAACGAGAATCGCGATATCACTAACGACCAAAAAACAAATGAAAACAACGACAAAAGCCTGTTATTGCGTGTAAAAAGTAAAATCACAAAAATACTGAACTTAGAGGAAGATCAATTGGGAAAGTCCATAATCACATGGCAAAATCAAATAACAAAACGCATCAAAAACGAATGGACAAGAACTGTCATATTCCTGACTTGGTACAGGCATTTTCAAATGTAGAAAATGGTGGATTAAACCTGGTTCTATAGCGCTAACCCTCTCACTTTTGTAATGACAGTCTCATCAATTTCCGATATTTTTACATTGATGCGTTAAATAAACAGACACAATAAATATAATAGTCAAAATATGGGTACATCAGTCATCATCGTTTAACAATTTTAAAAGGAACAATTTAACAGTGGTGAAAAGTAAAATCACAAAAATACTGAACTTGAGAGGAAAATCAATTCGGAAAGTCCATAATTACATGGCAAAATCAAATAACAAAACAGTTAAATACAAATGTAGCTAATACATTTTTATCCAACCATTTTTTAACTCTTAAATAAGAATAGATTTTTTGTATGATTTTAATAAAACAAGGAAATTCTTTTACAAAATTTGTATGCTACAAAATTCATGAAATTGTAAAAAGTAAAATTTCAGTACATATTTGTTTGTGTATCTTAATGAAAGCAACCTAAATTAAAAACAAAAATTAATCATAAAGGATTTAAATTCTATTACTGAGAGCCCTGAGGAATTAACTGTTCAACAAATATAACATTGATTATAATACAATGAAGTCATCCATTCATAGTTAGTTATTGCACAGAGAAACTATGTACATGTACTATGAAGAAGGTCAATTTCAGCAATTTGATTGGTCGAGAAGTTGTTAATATGTTCTAAAGATCCAAAGATTGTAGGATTGAATCCCACAGTATGGTTTATATATAATTGTGTAATAATCTGATAGATATAGTTGATGTATGTAATAATTAGAATAGAATGTTAAATCTGTTTGACACCTTCATGGGGGTGTCAGATGGAAATGGAGTGTATGAAAAGCAAGACAGTTTTAAAATTTGTTTATCCCCCCCCCCCCCCCCCAAAAAAAAAAGAAGACATGCCCCCATATTTTATACAGCTCCTTAAAAAAAACATTTTAGAAAATTTTCTAATCCAGAATTATACATTTTTGGGTGGGTGTGCCATATGAAACTCTTTCCGAATCTCCCACTCTCAGAGATTTTAACCTGCAAAGACTCGCATTCAAGCCTTGCTACACTGTATCATATTTGTTGTTGCTTCAAAGAACAAAATGTTGAATGACTTCTTAAATGAGATACATCTCGTAACAGAGGAAAAAGAGGGGGAAAATTCCAAAAGGACTAACCATTCACCAATTTTTACTTGCTAAAAGCTCAGAATTTCTGCCGCAAATAACAGAGTTGGACAGGCTAACAAGAAATGGACTGGGTGTGTATGATATTTCAGTCTCTTATCCATATTTTCATCTTAGATTGCATATATTCATTATCCCACACAGCAATACAGAGTGGTGGACAACAACATTAGGGTCTATACTTCTGTGCAATTGGATTATGAGAACTCTTATCGTGTTTATTTTTTCCTTTATTTAAATTTGGTTATACATATACATGGAGGGGTCATTTTGCCCTTTTCTCAGATCTGTATAACCTGTTTCAGTACGTCCATTGTTCATGGAACCAGTACGCTCTTATATGTCATTAAAGGTAAACTTTTATACCCCAAAAAACAAAGTTTTGGGGGGTATATAGGAATCACCCCGTCTGTGCGTCCGTCTATCTGTCCATCTTATGTTTCGGAAGCGCTACTCCTCCCTAATGGATGGACCAATATTGATGAAACTTTTCACAGTTGTAGTACACAACCTGAGGATGTGCATGAAGGAAAATATTTCTGGTCAGAATTATTTCAAGGGAGATAATTAAATTGACTTAGTTAAATACAGCAATAAATGGCTACAAGTCTAGTAAGCCCAACTACTCCTAAACAGATTAATTAATATTGATGAAACTTTACACAGTTGTTGCACACAACCTGTAGATGTGCATGAAGGAGGATATTTCTGGTCAGATTTTTTCAAAGGAAATAATTGAAATTACTTAGTTTAAATACCACAATATGTAGCATTAGGTCTTGTAAGCACAACTCCTCCTAAATGACGGTAGCAATAATAATGAAACTTTACAGAACTCCAGTACATGACCAGAGAATGTGCATAAAGGAAGATATTCTTTATCAGAAATATTTAAAGGGAGATAATTAACTTACTATATATAGATGAAGTTACTATTTTTTTGTTTCCACACACACTTACTTAAAATATGCAAAGGGAGATAACTCTAATCTTTATTCATTTTAACTGTTCTCCAAGTTTAATTTAACGATATGTAAATGTATGTGTATTCTTTTTATTAAAAGTCATTAGTAGTAGTAGTTACACATTCATGCTGTGTCAGAAACCTATTCTGTGTTAAATATTTAGTCACAATCCAAATTCAGAGCTGTATCAAGCTTGAATGTATGGTAGTAAATATGCCATAATGGGGATATCCTTAGTGAGTTGACTCACAGTTTTATGCAATACTATCATAATGCCTAATACTATCCACAATCATCTGTGTCCACTCTTGTTTTAGCACCAGTCACAAACAGATTTTGCTTTGAACTTAAGATGAAAGAGCCACAAAGTCCTAAAGTTGACTAATTTAACATAGAGCAAAAAACGGGGTTGGGGGTTGGTCTTATTATATGTACATAATCATGTTAAGGTTCATCATAACATTTTTATACAACAATCTTTAGTCAGCAACAGGCAGATTGAAATATATGTAAGAAAACTTAGAAGTTTGAAATAGTGTGAAATAATGGCAAAATACCACACATATGACTAGATCAATTATTTGAAGAAATTAAGAAAGTTTTAAATAGCCAAACATGAAATTTTGAGTTTTATAATGAAATATGAGAAATTTTCACATGAACAAGCACACCATAACTGTAATATATTTTTTTTTCAGGTTCTCCAAAGCATGAACTTCCAGGGTTATTGAAAACTGTCACAAAAAAGACCAGTATTGACTTGTCCAAAACAATCGCAGATTTAGAGGACCTCATCATTTCGTGTAACCAGAGTAAGTAGGTCAGAAAGGCATCTTTTTATGATGATGTTTGTTTCTGAGATACTTTTAGCAATAGGTTTATGTATTTCTTGTACAGCCTATATGTTCATCATTTTGACCTCATGTGCATTGATCATTATAAAGTGTGCATTTAATTTAATGCTTGTTGTATAATAATTTTTCTTTTAATTTCAACATGAATTCAATTATGCTCTCTAAAACAGTCAAGACATTTCAGTGTGCCCACTCTTGTAAAATATAACAAGATTCTGCTGATGGGAAGGGTATCATACTGTACCTCAATGACATGTGTTTCAGAGATTTGCTTGCAATATTAGTTAAACATTTGTTTTATAAATATTATGAAACTTTTACACAATGCTTATTATCCAAAAGAACAGGTCATGATAGAAATTGGGCAGCATCATTCTTACCTTTCATGAGTTATGCCCTTTATTATAACATTATTTACAAGTGGGGACATCTCTGTTGCATGGACACATTCTTCCATTTTTTTCCCCGATGTTTCCTTGGGGCAGATTGGTTTTCTGTTAGAAAGAGATAATGAAGGGAAACGACCTGAGGAGATTAAGCCAGCATTAACTAACTTAAAGGACATTTTGAAGAAAGGAAAGCTTTGGGTGATTCCCAAAAGGGAAATATTCTTACCACTTTCAAGTTCTTAGTTTTAAACATTTATAGTATTTTTAGGTCAATTTTGTTAAGTTAATTTAAAGCATATGGCAAAGAATTTAAATATTATAAATTTTTAAAGTATGGTTCTTGGAGAACATTCATTTATTTATCAATTTAAAGTTTGTACATAAAAATCTGTTATACATGAATATATACTTAACTTCGCAAATGTTAATACAAAACAGCATATACAATGGACCAATTATAATTTACTTCAACTATGGATGTCTGCCCGTTTAAAGCAGTTACACTTATCATGTTCAGCAGGATCATATTTATTTCATCAAACTACTCATTATTGTGTGTTTTGATACATGTTTAACAATTTCATATTTGTTACTGTTTTTGTATTGGAAACATTGTGAAAAGATTAAACAGTGTTTTGGAGAACACATAAATAAGCAAAGAAGGGTCTTATACAAACTATGATAGGAAACATAAATAAACAGCAATCACCAAAATCTATGACATTTCTCATTACTAGCATAATTTTTATTTTTATAGATTTCTTTTTCAAAAATAGTATCATTCACTTGTAAAAATTTCTATTGCCTTCATGTTTTTCAATATTTTCTGGTTAGAACAGGGTATCATTTGGCAAGTGCTATCGGCACAAAATGATGGCCAGAAGCACCCACCCCCACCCCCGGACCCCGACGTACGATAGTAACAGGAAAGTATAGAGAGAAAAAAGATTGTTAGTTACTGTACAACGTATATAATATACATTAGAAAATTAATATACCAGTTCTTATCAGTGGTGCCTGAAATTTGACAGCCTCCTTTTTCTCTGCAATTTTTACATCTAACTGGCGATGAAGTGCATCTAGACTGGCTTCGATTTCCCGAGCTCTGTTTGCCTCCTATAGATAAACCCCTTTTAACACAGCTAATATGTCTTTGGTGCGTTTAATTTCCAGGACAACCAATTCTGGACGAAGATCGTCATTCTTAATACACCTGTCTGCCTTCTGGATAACATCGCGAATATTTAATAGTAACCGATTCTTCTCTGTATCATCTGCCATTTTGGAAAGTGCAATCACATGATCTATTTACTGCCGTGTAGTTCCGGTAGGAGCGTTCATTGTTTTAATTATTCATAATGTCATTTTAAATAAGATATCTTATAAACTAATAGATTTATCTTATTAACTTATAGAGATATCTTATTTAATTGGTTATAAAGATATCTTATTTAATATATAAGATATCTCCATACGTTAATAAGACATCTTTATTAATTAATAAGATATCTTATAAAGTATGTATTTAAAAGATATCTTTATAATGAAGTAAGATATCTTATAAGATATCTTATTAATTAATAGATATATCTTATTAACTTATAGAGATATCTTATAAAACTAATAGAGATATTTTATTTACTTTCAAATTAAATAAGATATCTTATAAAAATTAAAGATATATAGATTCTTACATTTCTAATGACCAAAAAACCTATTTTAGTTTCATAAAAAAATAAATTCTCCCAACCATGCCTTAAACTACGTCATCCGGTGTTACGCGCCAGCATATTTATACGCACATAAGTCTTTTGTTTAATTTCAAGTATTATCTAAAAAAAACACAATCCAATTCAATTTGAATTCCAACATATTCATATTTAATCACAAAAAGAACATTAAAATAGTTTTTATCAATTGAACGTTGATAAGAAAAAAGAACTTTTTTCGCGTAGAATGAAGTTCACCGCTCACTGAAATAAACACGAGGAGAATGAATGAAGTTGAAAACGGCTGACCACAGTAGTTTATTCATCTTGTGAACTGTCACTCTCGATAACAAATCGGCGTTTCTTCTGAGGAGGCTGAACTGATGGTGATGTATTGTTAATATTGATATTAAATGTCCCCCCATAAATAGGTGCCCCAAAGATATAGTTCATTCCTGAACGCGGTGCATCGTGACTTTGGCTTTGCCCAACCACGAGTTGTGTCTCTGTTTGATGAACTGCTTGACGTCCCATCGTAACCGTCCTCGTTGTCTGCGAAGACTGTATTTGTTGCTCATTTTCATCCTGGTTACCTAAGATGCATTGACGTCCCATCGTAACCGTCCTCGTTGTCTGTGAAGACTGTATTTGTTGTTCACTTTCAGCCTCATGATCCTGGTTACCTAAGATGCATTGGGCTATCTGTTTATGTTTCTGAGGGTTCAGTTTTGATTAAGTGGTGATACTCTGTATGTTTTTGTGTCCAGATATCTAAAAAATCAGTAAAAAAATCATAAACTTTCTAGTATGAACCATATGTGAATTTTTATGAAATAGTGTGGATCTGAGGAAGAAGTAAAGGTGGACTAGAATTTAGAATTGTGAAATATTAAATAAGGGTGTCTCATTGACAGATTGAGGGGTTCTGATCCTGGATCCAACTTACTGTTTTGTCAAATTCCTGTATCCGCTTACACTATGTATGTAACTTTGTAAGCAATTCTCATTTTTTGTAAATTCTTGTGTCCCCCCTAGTCCAAATAATTATGACGTCTCGTTAGGCTATTTTTTTATATTTTTTTTGGGACGCTGTACATTGATGTACGGCGTCCAAAAAATTATAAAAAAATAGCCTTTCAAGACGTCATAATTATTTGGACTAGTGTCCCCCTAGACTTCCTAACACAGTACAGTACAATAATTTGACTAACATGTGTCATGCTCTCAAAGAATTAGCAATTCAGGGTTGCACTTAGACCCTAATGAGATCCACAAATAAAAAATAAATAATCCGACAATTTTAAAAAGGATTTCTTCAATTTTTGTGCTATTTTTACATTTCCTGACCGGTGTGAGAAAAAATATTTCTCCTCACTAGTGAAAAATCTGTTCTTGGCAAGTGATTAATTGAATTTCAATGGTTCAAATTTTGCCGTTATATAGCCTTTTTGTGCTAATGCGGCGTCAGCTGTGTGGCGTAAAGCAACTAACAATGAATCAATGAATTTAATCTTTGATAAAATTAGAGAAACAAATTCCACCGATATGTGTTTCCACTTTCAACAGTTAAATTTTTAATATTGAAAAGCTCAGCAAGCCTTGTGTTTTAAATTGTAAAATTTAACGTTAACTGTCTCGAGTGGAGAATTTCGTAACACTCTGTGAAATCTATATTTTCATATCTCCAGTTACAAAATTTTCTTATCAGATGATTGTTCAAAATTCAATCATGACAAAAATTGAGTGGATGAAAACTGTAATTAATGTAGTCAAGTGGTGTTGTAGTAATATTTTTATGATTAATAACCTGTTTGATATGATTATGTTCAATTCCCTCATCGTCAAGCTTCTGAAGCATAAACCTTCTAGCTGAATGGTTGGTTAGGCGCCTGTTTGTATTGTCATCTAGAGGTTGGTTCTCATCATTTTGATTGTGTTCTTTAATAATACCTACAAGTATATGTACAGTATTAATAATTAAAAGCAGTGATTAAAAGAACATGCTGGTTATACACATGTACAGTGTTTATATGGGGAAATTCAAATATGGTATCAAATTTTCTTGATTTCTTCTGAATTTCCTATTGTGACGTCATGAAAAAAGACAACCATGATGACGTCACTTACATGTATGCCTTCAAATTGATATTTTATTGTGTGTTTTTCTATGTTGTGATGTTATACTATTCAGTTTTGTGTCAGTAAAAGGGAGAAGGTTTGGTACCATTAAAACATTTAATCCCTCTGCAAATGTTTGCACCTGTCCTAAGTCAGGAATCTGATGAACACAACAGTAGTTGTTGTTTGTTTATGCAATTTATACATGTTGCTTGTTTCACTTGTTTTTATAAAAGACCATTGGTTTTCCCGTTTGAATGAATTTACACTTTAAATTTGGGCTCTTTATAGCTTGTGTTATCCAAGGCTACATGTTGAAGGCTGTACCGTGACCTGTAATGGTTTACTTTTATAAATTGTAATTGGATTGAGAGTTGTTTCTCTAGTTTTCGTGCAATTTTCACCTTTCTCGACCGGTGTGAAAAAAATATTTCTCGTCTCTTGAGAGAAATTAGTTCTCAGCAAATGATTGGTTGAATTTCAATTATGACATCAAAATTTCTTGCATTCTTCTGAATTTTATATTGTGACGTCATGAAAAAAGGTGATTGGGTTGAGAGTTGTTTCTCTAGTTGTCGTGTTATTTTCACCTTTCTCGACCGGTGTGAGAAAAATATTTCTCGTCTCTAGAGAGAAATTTGTTCTTGTTCTCAGCAAATGATTGGTTGAATTTCAATTATGACATCAATTTTTTTTGCTTTCTTCTGAATTTTCTATTGTGACATCAGGAAACTAGGTGAATTTAAAAATTTAACTGTTTGAGTGGAGAAATATTGTAATACAGTCTTGATGCAGTTGTGAAATCTATATCTCATTGGCACTCATACCATATCTTCCTATGCATGTACATTGTACCAATAAAGAGCACAACTTTCAGCAAATCTCTCAAAAGGAATATCTCGTGTATTATATTTCTCCAGTCTTGACAGTTAAATTTTAAATATATTCAAAATCTTGGCACGCCTTGCATTTTAAATTTTAAAATTTAACTGTCTCTCGTGGAGAAATATAACACGTAATATGTGTCTTTGTGGCATGTACAAATGTTTTATGCTTGCGTTAAAACTTACATGTAATCTTTTTTTTTAGGTTAAAGGATAGAGTTTATTTTGGATTTTTATCAACCTTAAACAAAATTTTAAGACGGCAGGGTTGATGAATTTTCTGGATATATCGAGAATTTTTTATAAAAAAAGGGGGGAAACATATCAACCAAAGTATTGAGTATTTGACACAGATTATTCTACATGTACATGTATTTAAACTATCCTTGTTAGTACAATGGTCAGTACACTCATCTACAGATGAGGGATCTGGGTTCGATTCCTGGACTTGGAGTTTACATGTAGAGTCAAAATGTGTCTATTTACTCTTGCTTAAATTTGAATAAAAATGTACAAGTAACTTAATTTGACCATTGTTGAAATTTTAATTATCAACATGTTGTTCACAGTTCTACCTTCATATTGGTAAATACTCAATGATGACTTTCATTTTTTTTTTAATTTCAAAACTAAACTGATTTATAAAAGAAACAGATTAAACAGTTATCGGTCACTGTTGACAAATAGGTTTCTCAAATCTTTCTCCAATCAATGAATTTGGGAAAACCTGCACATTTCTTGAGTGGTGTGAGTAAACTATTTTTCACCACTAGTAAAATATCTGTTCTAAATCAAAATTGATTATGACGTCATCATGTTTTGTTTTTTTCAGAATTTTCATATTGTGACGTGGGGGAAAAAGCGACCTTGCCTGATGACATTGCATAAAGGAACACAAGTTTCTAAAAATCTTTGAAAAAGAATGATACAAATCATTAAACAAACTAATTTCGACACTATAAGTTATAACTCGTGTATTACAATATTTCTCCACTCTCGACAGTTAAATTTAATTATTTAAAAAGCTCGGCAAGCCTCGCTCTTTAAATAATAAAATTTAACTGTCTCGAGTGGAGAAATATTGTAATACACTTGTTGCAGTGTATGAATCAATATATACATTAATAACAAGTAAATGTACCTGTTTACAATATTTTATTACCTGTATTTAAAGCCATTTTCTTCATGAATTTTCCTAATTTATTGATACCAATTCTTTGTGCCTTAAACCAAAGGGCTGACTTGTCAGGGTTGTTGTTCTCCTGAATGTAGAAGGGATCTTCAGGCTTACTATATTTTGTAGGTCTTTTTGACTTGTAAAGCTTTTATGCAGCTACAGGACATTTTGTTTGATCAGTTGTGGCCCAGGCCCTTTGAGGAATTTCTCTTGTGTTTTTCAGATTTGCTCCAGTTCTTGTTTTAGTATTTCTCTCGTTCATTTGCAAGTATTCCTGACTTTTAGAGTCTTTACATAGTTGGACATCCCCCCATGTCATCTGATAATGTTCAGTTACACCACGTAGGCCAAAATATATTGTGTTAAAAAACCAGAGAGTGTGCAATAGAGTTGTAGGATTGGACAAGCCCAGCTGCCCAGTTTTAAACATTGCTTCAATGTCATCATCAGTGAGTGTTTCAGCTCTTTTATCACCATTTCCTTTACCCATTTTTTTTAACGCTATCTGTTTTGCCGTAAGAACATCTCTGGTTTTAGCAAATTCTACACTTTTACTTAATTCATAGCCATAATCATTGCTCCTCAGTATTCTATCAAATGAACACATCATTCCACGTAGTGAGGATGGCTCATACTCTTCTCCATCAGTTTTTCTCACAGAGAAAAAGTACTGACATAAAAGACTGTTTAATTCTTCAGGTGGAATTTTATAAATTTCTCTTTTTTCATTTTTCTGTTGTAGGAACTGTGTAAGTGTGCGCATATCACTTATATTTTTTCTGGCAGTGCCTTGATTTTCCTGATCTTTAACAAATTGTTCTACAGTTGATTCATCAACTGGAACAAACTGTCTTGGTTTTGATGCTTTTGAACTAGGCTTTTGTGTAGGTGCTTGAGGTGGTGCTGACACATTTACAGGAGCTTCATTTGGCGTTTTATCAACTTCATTCAACTCTGGCTCAAACAGATACAGGAGTTCATCAGGAACATGTGGTGAGGAGTCATGTTCTAATGGGTGTGTGACTGTTCTGTCAGGCTCAGAAATAATGTCAAACCTGTATCTGGCCTCAGTTACAAGTTTACCACCTTCTAGCTGAATTTCCCACAACGGAAACCCAAAGTTGTCTGTTTTACCTTTTATAACTCCCATTTGCCCCCCCCTACAAGTCTGACTTTTTGTCCCCTTGTCAAGTTTTCGTTGAGCGACATTTCTTTCTTATAATGAAAATTGCAGACGACGAGTTCTCGATAGTTTGTTTACACGTTACTAAGATGTTTATCGAAGAAGGCCGAGAATTCTTGTTAACCTTGAAAAAGTAGTTCCGACAGGTCACGAACTTTGATTATCCAATCAATTGCTGAGAACAAATTTCTCTCTAGAGACGAGAAATATTTTTCTCACACCGGTTGAGAAGTGTGAAAATAGCTCGAAAATTAGAGAAATCTTAATACTTACTAAGATATCTTGTTAAATAAATAAGATATCTTCAAATTTGAATAAATATAAAAACGGCGTGCCATAACCGTCAAGCGTTATCGTGTGGTAAGTTTGTCTGATTAACCAAACAATAACCAGTTAAGTGCCAGCAAAATGAGTGTAGCGAGGGATATATTCCCAATGATAAAATGTTGAAACACGCTGATTAGACATTGAACATCTCCGGAAAATGTCCCAGAAATCAACGAAAACGAGATCAAACACACTGTTTTATCTTCCATCTCAAGTTTCAATGGTGTAAATGGTGTAGCTTTGACATTTAGATGAGGCTGTCGAACTGTGAATCCATGCGGTTCATTATTGTCATTTATTTATGAATGCACTCAAAAGAGGTTCTCGCGGAGAAGGCTTAAAATTTGGAAATTTAAGTGGCTGTCGAATGAGAGTAGAATCTTGTTTTTTTTTTCTCTCCATTTTTTAGATTAAGTGAAAACATACAGAACCAAGGAACAAATGGTGCAGAAATGAAAGAAGATACAAATGGTAAGTTTAAATAAAAGTATTGATGAATCGACATGATTGACGGTTTTTAATGTCCAGTGGCATATTCATGACATGTAAGACTTGGCAATAATGAGATATATTTCAGAAACTGCTTTTAAATAGACTAACAATCTAGCTAAGTTTTGATGTATTACAATTTTTCTTTGAAGAGCCATTTGTATCCTTGCTTCTTGTTTTGCATATCTTTACTTAGTATGTGCCAAACGTCCTTTGGTAATTGAGACCAATTTGGTACTGTTTTGTGCGTTCAGCTGTGTCTACAACCTGAGCAACATTATATTCTGCAATTCTCTCTGACTTACATCGCTTTCTTCCAATTCGAGGGCTGCTAGTTCTGCTTTTGTTTGCCCCAGCTGCTTCCTTCTGTTGTGCAATAAGCCCCATATCTGCCTTTTGACGTGTTACGTTAGCATTATAAACATCTTGCTGTTCCTCCAAAAGAGCACGTTGCTTTAGTATCATAGCTTCCTGTTCAGCATATTTAATTTTTGCTTTGCTGCCTCAACTTCGGCTCTCAAGTTATTGCATCAGATGATGAGTTTGATTATGAACTACTTATGATTTTTGAAGATGATGAAAATATTATGAAGAGGAGGTTAATTTTTCTCATCAGAAAAAGTATTATAGTTGGTGTCAACCACCTGCTCATCAGCTACAGATCATTCTCTGAAAATTCCATGTCAACATTACTATCTGGTCTTGGTGACTTTTCATTATTCTAACTTAATGTGGATACCAAAGTGTCTAATAAACGGTGACCTATAGTTGTTAATGTCTGTGTCATTTTGGTCTCTTGTGGACAGTCTCATTGGCAAAAGAAAATGCAGATAATCCCGACACAATGAACGAGGTACTTAATAGTAATTTATCTATTGTCTACACTAGCTGCCTTCTTATCATGCGATTTCTCTCGACTTTGAGTCTGTATCATAGGCGCCATTGTTTACTTTATTTAAATCTCAAACCCACATGTCACCAAATTGCTTCTCATCTAATTGCGGATGTTATATGAGGTAATAGAATCCTACCGTATCACTTCAACATCTGCCTGACATCTAGGTATTCTAAACTTCATTTGAACCCGATACACTCCTACACTTGATGCTTTTTGAAAAGTAAAATTGAGAATAGAAATGGGGAATGTGTCAAAGAGAACAATCCGACAATAGAGCAGACAACAGCCAAAGGTCACCAATAGGTCTTCAATGCAGCGAGAAACTGCCGTTCCCGGAGGCGTCACTCAGCTGGTCCCTAAACAAATATGTATACTAGTTCGGTGATAATGAATGTCATACTAAACTACGAATTACACACAAGAAACTAAAAATCATACAAGACTTACAAAGGAAAGTTGCTCCTGACTTGGGACAGGCGCAAAATTGCGGCGGGGTTGAGTTCTCAACCCTCCCCTATACCTCTAGCCAATGTAGAATACGCTGGCTCTATTTGTTTCTCTGGAGAATTACCAGAAACATTGATAAATTTGTATACTGTCAAACTTGTTTTACAATGTTAAACATGAAATTAGACTGTATTCAAATGTATTTCAGATACCAGTCAGTGTTGTGCGGTTATAGGTATTGCTGTTCTTTATAGAGAGAAAACAGAGAGGATACTATTCTTTGGAGATGACACTGCAGAAGATACTCAGCTTGAGCTCCATGTTAGACAGGGGGTCCTTACAGTGGACAAGGCCTTTTTTAAAGTTAGAGGGTTCTATCTTATTTGAGTGTGACACTTTCCTGGAACTTATTTGTGGCTAAATAGCCACAATTTATGCATTTAATTTGGTGTATCCCAATGTTTGGGAGAAATCTCTAACATTTATTCAAAATGTAATTCTCGGCCTGAAAGATGGTGATAATGTAGATAAAATAATTGTATCTTACATAAAACAAATTCATGTATATACTTTTCCAGTATAAATCTTATTGAAAAAAAATAAACGAAATGTCTCCTCCGAGACTGAAAAAAACCTGCTGGCTCTATTGTTTTCTCTGAAGAATAACCAGAAACATTGATAAATTTGTATACTGTCAAACTTGTTTTACAATGTTAAACATGAAATTAGACTGTATTCAAATGTATTTCAGATACCAGTCAGTGTTGTGCGGTTATAGGTATTGCTGTTCTTTATAGAGAGAAAACAGAGAGGATACTATTCTTTGGAGATGACACTGCAGAAGAGACTCAGCTGGAGCTCCATGTTAGACAGGGGGTTCTTACAGTGGTCAATAAGGCCTTATTTTTAAAGTTGGAGGGTTCCATCTTATTTGAGTGTGACACTTTCCTGGAACTTATTTTTGGCTTAATAGCCACAATTTATGCATTTAATTTGGTGTATCCCAAGGTTTGGGAGAAAACTCTTAACATTTATTCAAAATGTAATTCTAACATTTATTCAAAATGTAATTCTAACATTTATTCAAAATGTAATTCTCGGCCTGAAAGATGGTGATAACGTAGATAAAAGAATTGTATGTTTTGACCGACATAAATAGAGAATCTCAGTCTTTTGAAATAAAATCTTTAATTGTCACTATCCATTAGCTATTCAAAGGGCAAGGTGAAATATGCAATATTGATCATTTAGCCAATGAACAAGCATGGTGAGAGACTAAACATGTGCAGGGAACAAAAATCTACCAATAATGCTCAATATAAATATTGTGAATACTAATAATAATACTAAAAAGACAAAATATATCTGATTACAACTTTTTGTTATTAAATTTATTAAATACTGATTGAAATAATTTTTTTTATGCACATATAAATTGAGTCTTGTGTTTTGTAAATATTTTTCATTATCATCAAGAAGTTTGTTCACGAAATTTATATACAGAGTGCAGTAAAATAAAGCATGAAATTGGCCTTGCTGTAAATATTCTTTCATTTACTTACATTGTATATATATATATATATATATATTTTTAGTTTTAGTGTTTTGATTTGTGTTTAATTAATTTGTTTTTGTCTTGCCTTTGTACTTATTTTATAAGTACATTCTATTCAGTTTCAAGATTGGGTCATGTTGTGTAAACACTGTTGAGAAAAATAAAGAACTTTTTTATTTGAATGTGATTCTTTCAATATCATTATTACTGTTGAGTGAAATAAAATTAATATTTTTATTAAACAATCAATGCTTCACACTGTTTGCCTCATTTTGATACTTTGTATTATTGTTTCTTGTTTGAGTACATAGTACAAAATAAATGATGTTTTGACTGTTGATACTGTTGTTATAAAGCCTATAATTTTGCCTCGTGTTTTTAATGTTTTACAAATAATAAAGTTCCTTAATAATATGTGGTATATAAAGAAAACGGAGATGAAGTGTGATTGCCAATGGAACAACTATCCACAACTATGTCTGTTTTATATTCCTTTTAAAGTTTTGATATTTGGATTTCATACATAAAGACGCATAGTTGGAATATGTTCGTTTGAAAATTGCATCCTGCACTGATCAGTATTACGTGCGATCTTGTTTTGTCACTGTTTAGGTTAAGTAGTTTCATAAAGGATTGGTTTTTCAATTTTAATCGATCCATTTGACCAACATAAAGTTAATTTGACTATTTATATTAGTTTGATAGACTAATATACAAGTCAGTACGACTGTGACCAAGAGTAGATATTGAAGTTGGTCATCTTAACTTTAACCATCAGTCAACTTTACCATTTCAAGAAGCCTGTTTGACTATTATATTTAGTTACATATGCTTTCAGGGTTAGTCAAAATGCCTTTTAGAATAGTTGTTGAATGGAAAGTCAAGATAACTATTTTAAATAGTGATACTGACTAATTATTTCTGTCAGTGAGGGCAACATGACAGCCGCCCCAACTCATTCCAACTTCACTTATTCTCCATCACCAACAAACATACCTACTAGTAACTCCTGTATCATCACCTAGTATTAGACTAACAACTTCCACTAGATTAGTTCCATCAAGCAACATGTTCAATGTAATAGACAGTAAAGTTCAGCACACGCCATCAGAGTACAAGATAACCACATGTAATCTAGTTAGGGAATTCAATTCATCTTCGGGACCGGTTTATTTTGAAAAAGATTTGTTGGAATTTATTTTCCCAGAACTTTATACCCAAAATTGTCTGAGACGCCACTTTTCCTACCATAGCGACTTTAAGAACAGAATTCCCTTGGACCCGGTTCGCACAGAGTTCATCGTGCATAATAGCTGCCACTTCTATCCATCCTGAGGTTAAGCAGCCACACGCTTGGAACTCATGGTAGTAACAAAAATTAATCAAGCCCTGAGACGTCCAGTAAAACAGCAAAAAGAAGATCATGTTTCAGTTGACTTTTGATTTGACTATTACATATTTGTGCTAACACACTTGGGGTTGAATGAAAACTATATATTGTTTTGTTAAAATGACAATTAATTATGACAATGTTTAATGCTTATCTTATTTACCATCAGATTAAAATTATATAGTTTAATGAATATTACATACTAGTATTATTAAATTATAACACATATCATTTTCTTTTTTTATGAAACTGTTTCAGACGAGCAGGAACTGCAACAGTTCCACCATCTTGTCATTTTCAATCTTTTTGGCCAATACTGTCCAGTAAGTAGATGCACCCCATCATCGTGTAAGTGAACAATATGTGGAAAATTATGTTAAAATTATTATCACTCATAATATAATTATACAGAACCAGAGACATTCTAACGTTGACAGTAGTAATTGGGGAAACTGGCAATTGTTTTTTAATGGAAGGCTATTCATTTTTGCAATTTAAAGCATATTTTTAAAATGAGACAAAAGGTCCTCCAATAAACTTTAGTTCTAGACTAAAAAACAAAGTTAACAGTAAGATCAAAACGTGATCAAAATTAAAATCGATTCAAATATAATAACATTTTAATATTTTATAATAATTTCAATTTCTTTTAAGAATGATACAATATTTGTAACTGAAACATTATTAAATAAATCAAACATATTATTGACATTGAATATCAGCTATGTCAATACAATTAAAACATGTAAGGGGGAGAAAGCCAATGCCGGTGCTAGTAAAAAAGAGCGAACTGGATAACGAGAGACAGAAGGTTTCAGAAAAGTTATCCCATGTCATTTTAAGTACGCCTGATACAAAATCATGCAGCTGTCATCCAAAAACTATCCAAAGAATATAGAATAAGGTGTGTATGCTGTTCACTTTTTTTTTTTTTTTACATTGGACAACATTTCATGTGAGATTTCCATTTCTTTAGCAATGTTGGTTTATGGACTTTCTTATACCAGAGTTATGATTCACATGAAAATGATGGATATTGGATCCATTTCTATGAACATATGTCAAGGATATAATCACAAATTGTATAGAAATAAACCATAATTAAAGATGCACATTTTTTGCCTTGTATCATATCACATGCTTATTACTATATAAACTTGCCTGTCGCAATAATAAATATTATTGTTTTAGTATTTCCTTAGTTTCATAGAAACTGCTAAGCGTTGTAAGTTGGCTGTTATTAAAATGACCTCAGATCTAATTGAAATTTAGATGTTACATTTAGTGAGACACTCGCTTAACTCGTTTAATACTATCACCTGTCTAATTAGATTTTTTACATATATGGAAGTTTTTAACGACCTTGATTTTAGTGTCAGTTTATTGATGACTCTTTCTTCAGATAACTTTTCGTTTAAAGTGTGCAATACACCTGAAACGTGAAGGCACAGAATGTGAATATTTTTCCTACAGAGGAATACGTCACACAGGTGACAGAAAATTATTTTGTCATTGCAAGTACTTAGGTTTAAACTATTTTTAGTGTCATTACTAACAATTGTAAACCCCCGCATTTAATTTAATTACCCTTTACAGAATTGACACATGAGTAAGTGGATGTTTTAATATATCTATTTAAATTTATCTGTATTATTGTAAATAAAAATGATTTTGTCGCTGCTAGTATTGTGGTAGTGAGGGCAGGGACTTTGAATGGGTAAACGGACAGTCCGTGACTTTTTGTCTGTAACTTTCTGTCCTAAATACGTTAATATGGATACATTTAGCTTACCTCAATAAATAAAATCAGATATATTTTATTGTCAATTAGAGACGCCCATTACAGACAGAATAACTCACAAGTTAAATTTGGTACAAATGATTACAATTATTTGATTACAATTACATCAATGATTACAACGAAGAGAAAAGAAAGACAAACTAATATATATTTAACTTCACTTTCAATAAGTTTATCAACAATATCTGGTAGAGTAATAGCTGATCTTAGATTTCGACATTCTTTAGTAGGAACATCTGTATTAGAAATTAAGGTATCGAAACCAAAAGCAAGGCCATTGCATAAATAGTTTACAAATTGTTTATCCGGATGATAATGTAACTGTTGCTTTAACTCATCTACATTTATTGGAGTATCAACTTTTTCTCTCTGGTTAAAATCTAGTCATTTATTTATATTGTCTGTGTTGTTTTGTTTTAAATTTTTCTTTCCTGAACACCTGAATGCTGCATGGTTATTAGAAGAACAAATATGTGCATATTGACAAGGTTGCCTATTACACCTCCTATCATTGAAGTTATTACAGATTTCAGTTTCATTGTGAGTAACTCTTTTCCTACCATAACGGTATATCCTTAACAGCAAAATTTGAACTCTTAAAATAATTAGCTGTGTTGGCCACTTTGTTTGTTCCTGTATTTTGAAGTTGTGGACAAAATGATGATAAATGCATGGTAGATGAGCAATTAGAGCATGAATTGACCTTGGCATTCCCCGCAATCATATTGAGCATAGTTGTATCTTTGATTGACCAATCAACTTTAATGTTGCAGTCTCTCAATGCTGCTGCTGCCATGGCTGAAAACTGACAATGATAGTCATAAAATATAGCCCCATATACATTGTATATATCAATAATGTTGGCTTCATATCTGTCCAACTCAATTCTCCTATTAGTAAATTTTGAACACATCACTCTTTTGTATTTTCCAAAGGCAGTTATGAATTCACTAATGGTCAAAGATTTGAGAAGTCTTGTGTCTTCGTGGTTGGACTAGTTGACTGTAATAGACCCTTGTTGTTGAACAATGTTCTTGTCTGCTTCATGTTTCGGAATTAACAGGGCCGTTAAATTAACATCTTTTCCCTCCCAAATACGTTTCTTTATAACACCAGAAACAGTGTCAACATGTGAGATGCATTCTGATGGTACCCTAAATTCTGAAATAGGGAAACGATACCCACCATTCAGTGAAAAAGTCTGGCTACATGTAGATTCAGCTCCTGAACTAGTGCTTGGCCTTGGACCGAGATCGTTGTTTCTCATGGCTGCGTATGCAGTGCTCAGGTTGTTATCATTAACGCCAACGGTTACTGGTCTGTCATTGATATTTGTTTTTGCCATGACCATACCATAGAAGATTTAGAACAAATTTTTCTGCCATCTGGCTCTGTTCCTCACACCTAGACAAATCTGCTGCATTCATTTTTTTCCGTATCTCGTCTCTCCCAGACATACTAATGATGTAAAGAAATAAACCACAATAACAGTATGATTAAATTACATATACATGATGAAGTACTGTAACAGATAAGTGGACATTACCAAAATTTGTATCCAATATGAAAAGGATATTTATGAGAATATCTTGACTGTAATTTCATTGATGAAATATTCGATTTCCCAATGCATTGATACTTTAAACCTGATGATTTTTTTAATGAAAAAATCCTATGCGAATCAAGTGTGTAAAAAAAATGTCCATGGAGGAAAGGGATAATATTGAACTCACCATCAGTGTTACTTTCCAAATGTTCTAACGGTTCACCAGCATCATCTAGTGCAGTCTTGTCCTGTTCATTCTCTGTAAAGACAATGTTGCTTCATTTACACATAAAATGTTACAACATATATCCAGATACAAAGCGGCCGAAGGACTGTGATCTGTAATGCATTGCACATAAACTATTTCAAATAAAAAACATTAGTGTCATAATAAGTTTTCTTCTTTCGTCGATCTTGAAATAATAGTTATCATAAGTACCAGGATTATAATTTTATACGCCAGACGCGCGTTTCGTCTACATAAGACTCATCAGTGACGCTCAGATCAAAATAGTTAAAAAGCCAAACAATACAAAGTTGAAGAGCATTAAGGACGATTCCCCGGTAATATTATAATTTAACTGAAAAAATTATATTGTTGGTTGCTTAACGTCCAGTTGCAGTTATTTCATGCAAATTCAGGACGAGAACAAGTTAACAATAAATATAATAGGTAGGTCTTGACATAAAAGAGGCCATCTGAAATAATGGTCGGCGAAATTTGGACTGCCACTGGAAAATGAGGGTATCTGGAATAAGCACAGACATTTTGCCTTGAAACAGGCCACCTACGGACCCCTCAAAGAGTCGATTCAAGGGTTCTTAACGTTCAAAGAGTGTGACACTCTCTTTACAAAAGGCATCGGATGTAACGTCCCTATTCTGACCAGACGTGACTGCGAACTTGATACATCCCGCACAGCCAAACGGACGCCCCACTTCGACAAACGATTTACTGCCGGTCGGGAGAAGATCAAGTGACCATATTTCGTTTCTCCAGTAACCCTTGGGGATTAAAAATTAAAAAAAAAAGTACAGCAAAATCTGAAATTAGTACATTCCACAATAATGATTTTTGGATTTTTTTTTTACAAAAAATGCGAGATTAATCATTTTGATTACAGGCTAAACTTTCATTTGAATAATGTTTAAAGTTTAAGATAGCAAGTACATATTATCGAGATTGATAACTTATCACAAAATTTGGAATAAAAACATTTGTTATTTTTTTAATTCACAAGATATTTACTTTTAAAATTGGCAATTACAACGAAATTATCCAGATCTTGTACAATTTTAAATCTTGGTAGACATCCATACACTAATCGAGGCACAGAGATGATACTGGGAATGAAGAAAGTGCAATTAGAAAGAAAAAAATTAAAATGTACAGTTAAAACGTTTCAGAATAATCTGATTGAATTGTTTTATAAATCCAGTTGAAACAGTCTGTTTTGGTAATTATATTTGCTTTAGCACTACTGCTAATTAAGATTTAAATTATTCAATAGCTGTTCCATTTGTATTTTGTTCCTTTTAAACAATTTTTGTGTTATCAATTCCTTCATTCTTGAATACTTTGAAAAATTATTGTTAATACAGACTTATAAAAAGAAAATAGTGGACTTAAGTGTTATCTTGAAAAGGAAATGTTTAATCTTCAAATAAAAAAATTTCTGAAAGAAGTTTCTTTTCAGATTGGGTCCACAATATCTTCTACGCGTACTGGTCAAGGAAATGAGAGTTGTGATGTATATGGCCACACATAATTCACAATATAACAAGACCAATAAATTGTGTCAAGAAACAGAAACAAATTTGACAACAGAATGTAGAAAGCTGAAAAAACAGAAATGAACTATTAATTGAACAAAGATTTGACTGTTTGTGGTGTTAGGTTGACTAGTTGGGGTGTCAGGTTGACTGGTTGGGTGTCAGAGTGAATGGTTGGGATGTCAGTTTGACTGGTTCGGGTGTCAATTTGACTGAGGTATTAGGTTGACTATATGACGCAGTTTTGTAATTTAGGAAAAGTGTTCACCTCTATACTTAATTCAAGACTTAATGCTCTATCAGACGAGATCGGAAATATAACTGATGCCCAGGTGGTTTTCGTAAGGGGTATTCTGTCCAAGATAGTATGTTTATCATGCATGCTTTAATTTCACTATATTTGAGTTCGGGAAAGAAACTACTTTGCGCGTTTGTATATTTTAAAAAAGCTTTTAACACAGTGTGGAGGGTGGGACTATGGCAAACATTATTAAATACCATTGGTTGGAAAATGTTTAAAGTTATATTGAGCATGTTTACGGATATTAAGTCTTGTGTTAAATATGGAGAACTAAGAACAGATTTCTTCCCGTGTGAGGTAGGTGTAAGACAGGGAGAAAAAAATGTCACCTTTTATCTTTGCCTTATACCAGAATGACTTGGAGGAATATCTGGATGAAAACTCTGTGGAAGGTCCAACATTTATGAATGAAAAATTTACAAAGAATCTTGGTTTATATATCAAGCTATGTATTTTTGCGGAGTCGGCAGAAGGGTTGCAGAAGGCTCTGAATGTTTTGGAGCAATATTGTTTTGAGTGGAAACTCTCACTGTGAATGTATCAAAAACTAAGATTGTAATTTTTTCAAAGAGAAAGTTTAATAAGAATGTTACTTTTCAACTATGTAATGAAATTAAAGATTCATATGTTTATCTTGGTCTGCTGTTTAATTATAATGGAAACTTCTTTCAAGCTCGAATTAACTAGTAGACCAAGCTCAAAAAGCACTTTATGCCTTTATCAAGAAGATACAAAATATCTCACTCCCGATTGATTTACAGTTACAATTATATGATGCAGAGGTGGTTCCTATTTTGACCTATTCTTCGGAAATATGGGCGTTTGAAAATAAAAATAATACTGAAAAATTACATCTACAATTTTGTTAGCGCATTTTGGGGGTGCGATCCTCTACGCCAAATTTGATGGTGTATGGAGAACTTGGAAGATGTTTGAACTGCAGATCAAGTTAAAAATGGAATGACACGCAAATTCGTGAAGCGTTCAATATTTTAACAAGTGAAAAGTATGTACAGTATTGTCAACTCAAAAACACAATAATGGAATGCAATAGGAAAATACTGGTTAACGTCACTAGACGAAAAATATGATACAGACTTTTTTTAAATGTTCTTGTTCGGACACTACATGTTTTAGGCGTATACAAATGTCCAAATATTATAAAGAACTTTTAATTTCCAGGACTGAATTACAGAAAATCCAAAAATCGGTCACGAAAGGGGACTTTTAAGAAGAAAATATATTCGGCAATAGTAAATTTAAGTTCAAGGGACATGCATTATATGATACAAATTTTGCCTCCAGTGGAATAAAAAAAATTAAAGATATATTTTTTCCCAAACTTCAGCCTGGTATTGTTACCGTATCTCCCAGGTGAAGCATCGGAAAACAAAGATGAAGCGCCTACATTTGATCAACCATCAGAAAAATCAAAGGCCCACTGTAGTACCACAGCACAAGTGTATAGCGCAATAGCAATTCCGACAGCCTCCGCCGATGAATTGGTCTCAATTGAAAATGAAGAGCAAGCGTGAACCATGTCAGAGGCTGGTGATTTCGTACAACCAGAAATTGAGGATTGATTGATTGATGGTTGCTTAACGTCCAGTGGCAAATATTTCATGCATACTCAGGACGAAATCAAGTTCACAATAAATACAAAAGGTAGGTTTATACAATAGAGGCCATCTGGGATGATGGTCGGAGAAATTTGGACTGCCACTGGAAAATGAGGGTATATTGGATAGGAACAGAAATTTTGCCTTGCAACATGCCACCTACGGACCCCTCAAAGAGTTGTTGCAAGGGTTCTTAACGTGCTAAGAGCGTTGCACTCTCTTTACACGAGGCATTGGATTTAACTTCCCCCTTCTGACCGGACGTGACTGCGAACTTGATGCATCCCGCACGGCCAAACGGACGCCCCACTTCGGCAAGCGTTTTACTGCCGGTCGGGAGAAGACCAAGTGACCATATTTCTATACCCTTGAGGTTATTCGTTTAAGAAGAATTAATTGTTTCTTGCAGGAAGGCACTGGACCTAACGAACCGCTGTCCATACTTATAGTTGATGCTAGGCCTAATGAATCAATACAATATTCTATTGATCGCTACTTCCATCAGGAAATAATGAAAGGAAGTGAATCCGTGTAAGATATTTAACTTATTCATCAAGGTGAAAATGTCAGAAATATTGTATTTGTCTTGATCATAAGGGTTCCTTATGACAAGATAGTTAATCATAACAACATATAATTCTATTTGTAAAGTGTAAGATCAAGGTCACACGATCACTTCAATTAATAAACTACTGTGAAAGTACTTTTATTCGTGGGGTACCAATTTTCGTGGTTTTCGTGGATGACTTTATCCACGAATTCAAGTGTCCAACGAAATAAAAACAACCATTGTCCAAATCAAGACACGGACAATCCCCATCGGGAGGTTTGAATACTGATATGATCTAGGGAATATATTGAATAACGCCAAATCTGAAAATACTTTAATGGCAGTCACAGAATTACAACCGCATGCAAGATTATACCCATTTAATCTCTAAGAACCCAAACTGCACAACTTTGGATCTTTAAATTCTCATAAAAATATTTTGATCGATAAAAGTCAGATTTCCGGTATTGATATGCTAGTATGATAAAGTATTCATTTTATATCCTCATTGTTCTCGTTCATATGGGAAATAATACTTTCATGCTGGGCTTGATTTTGATAAGAAATATTTGACAATTCAATTGACATTTATTGCATTTGTTTATGTTACTGTTTTCTTAAGGTGACATGTTTATGATCTCATTAACACCTTTGATGGTCCTCAATCCGGTGATCACTTTATCATGGGTTAATTAGTGTTATCACTACGATTTACACGGTCAATGTTTACTTTGCAATTTCTTTCAATCCAGACTATTTGTAACCTACTTTTTCATATATTTTTTTTAAAGAAAACTAAAATCCACGAATTTAAAAACCCACGAACATGTAAATATTGCTCAAACAACGAAAATTGATACCCACGAATTAAAGTACTTTCACAGTAACAGGCATCTATGGAATTTTTTACAATAACATCTCTCTGAAGGGATGATGTTACAAGTATCCTGGCCGTTATTTTAAAAAGAGAAATAAACTGTTGTAGATTTGTTAATTTTTCATTTCATGTCTTCTTGCTGGACCAACAACTGGTTTAAAAAAATAAATGTCACTTCGAACATATAAATAACTTTTATTTCACATCATCTTTCTAACTTCGCACAAATCAATCAATATATTGCAATTGCATACGTTTTCATTTTACACTGCAAACATAAATATAACAAAATCCATCATTTCAACAATTCAAATTTAATGCAATTATTTCATGCTGTTCTTTGCAAAGTACTTCCATTTACACATTAAAATATTTAATTTAATTTAAATCTCTGTGCAAACTCAAGACGGACTCTGGTCAGGGATATAAGCGAATTTCCGAACAAAAGTTCAAATTCTGATGGTCGGAGAAATTTGGACTGCCACCGGGAAAGGAGGATATATTTGTTAGGAACAGAAATTTTGCCTTGCAACAGGCCACCTACGGACCCCTCAAAGAGTTGTTGCAAGGGTTCTTAACGTGCAAAGAGCGTGGCACTCTCTTTACACGAGGCATCGAATTTAACGTCCCCTTTCTGACCGGACGTGACGTGCCCCACTTCGGCAAACGTTTTACTGCTTGTCGGGAGAACACCAAGTGACCATATTTCTATACTCCAGTCACCCTTGGGGATCATAACACATTTTGAAAATTAAATTAGGATAGTAGGCTATCAACCTTTAAATGAGCGAGCTCAAAACGTATTCATGATACAGTTTTCCATTGTTATTTCCAATTTATATGAAGGCAACCCTGTTTGCTAAGACTTCAAAATTTTCAGGTACTTTAATAATCCTTTCTAATATCTGTGAATATTTGCCACTGGACGTTAAGCAACTAACAATCAATCAATAATATCTGTGAACATCCTGTTTTGGTGATTGTTATCCATTTAATGAATTATACCCACTCATAAAGTAGATTAAAGAAGGAAGAAAGATACCAAAGGGACAGTCAAACTCATAAATCTAAAATAAACTGACAACGCCATGTCATAATCTGTATATTACACGATGCAAATACACGGTTGAATAACACTGCGTTTATAATCATTTTGTTAGGCCGCTAGTCAAAATATCACATGGGTACATAGTCTGTAAGATAAATTCGCTACATGGTATGCTAGTTACCAAAAACGAGATTTGCTCTCGCGCCATATGGAATTTACGGAACCCATACATCTCATATTAAGTCACTAACACACCATGTAACTAATATTATATATAGTATAGTGGGACCTAAGTGAGTAAACACTAATATTTGACTTTGTAGGCCGTGTAAAATTTAAAGTGGACGAAATAATATCAGTTGTATTAGAAGAAGATGGTATTGGAGTTGATGCTGACTATTTCGCGCTTGTCCCGGACAACACCATGATAATGATTTTGTGTCCGAGACACGCCTGAAGGAAGGATAGTGCAGGACAGACATCAAATGGAGAAAGTAAGTCTGAATACTATAGTCTGATTTTAAACTCACCTGATCAGAAGGGCCCAGTGTGACCTGATATGCCATCACTTAGCGTCTTCAGTTGCCTGTCATTGGCGTAAACTATTTCGAAAATCTTGTCCTGATCTGAAACTACTGGAGTAGATACCTTTAAACTTTAAATGAATGTTCTTAAGGGTATCTAGTTTATAAATTATATCTGAAGTTATGATCCATCAACATTACCATTCCACCTGGAATCCTGCTAAATTAAAGCAGAATCCACCTAAATTTTTGAGTCGACATGAGGGTCATAATGGGGGTACCTTCATGACGATTAAAATTAACCCTATTCCATGAAGGCAAGACAAATTGCTGCCAGTTTCACTGAAGAAGTTCATGCAGTACAGGTTGTTCCTATACCAGCTACACAAAAAGATATGCAGGCAATAACGACTTCAGGAGATGTCATACAGTCACTTGGACAATCAGTAGATGCTGGGAGTTCAGCATCTTCACCATTGGTATGTACAGTATGTTTAAATTAAAAACTTCGAATACATGTGCTGTCTGAATGTATAAAGTTTTAAAAAAATATCCTGACCAGATTTTGGATTTCATGGACTGTCATGATGAGTTCATCCATCTGGTTATCGCCGATTCATTTGTTTATATTCAATAGAAAATTATAATCCGTCATTTTTTAAAGTTACAATAATTTACTGGATGTTTAGTTTTCTACTATAGGGCCTCAGGGGAAATTAGTTTTTGTTACAAACTGGGTTTTCCTCTTTAAATGAAGAATTTATAATTATTTTTATTATAAGATTCAGTATTTGCCTGGCATTTTTTTTTGTATACTTGTATGCCTTTTAGATTGATATGCCAACAAAATCCACAAACTGATTTTAACTTCCCTAGTACGTACTGTCCTCTGTATATATTTGTCTGTTTTATCCATTTGCAGGGCAGTGATCTGGTATGTTGACAAGTAGTGTGAACGACTCCACCAGTTGAGTGAATCATCACATTTGCAGACAATGGAATATTCAGGACACTGGGTGCAATCACCATCATAGCAACGGAGGGTAGCATCGATCACTTTTGGTAAGTCTTTGCTTATTTCATTAATGTTTTTGTCATATTTCTACATCAGTTTCTTTAATATCATGGAGCATCTGCACTTTAGATCTTTGCTAAACACCGTCTTAAGATGTTTATTTTCCTCTTTGGTTTTACCATGGAACATTCCCGGGCTGTATTGAGCTCGCAAAGAGGCCCTGAATTGAGAGTGCCAATTGTTCATGGTCTGCCAGTCTTTCTACTTCCACAGCTGTAAGGGCTTCTTCAATACCTTTAGCTGAACGTCCATTTCCATCTGTGTTCACACCGTACCAGACATTTCTGGAGTCCTATCTGGTTTCCCATCTCTTTTCCAAGCTCGTACTCTGACAGGGCAGCAGCTCTGTATAAATTTGCTGTACATTCTTCATGACCAGGACATTCTATTGGGAAGCCTTTCCCTCTTAGCCAAGCTCCTTTCCAACACATCTTATTCTGTACAACATCAGCTACAATAAACATTCTATCTGTTATTGTTTCTATTCCCAGTGCAAAAACTTGAGTCGCATTCTGACCAGGCTTCTTTTTACTAACTATTGTGTTGCTGTGGTATCGTGCATCCACAGTTATGTTAATCTCATTTTCTTGGACACCTCGCCTCCTGTTCACTTCTTTTACAAGTTCCAGTTTCTGTGCACTGTCTGTTTTGTTCAGTTTGACCATTTCAGCTGCTACTCTGCTGGATGTGCGTTGCATACTGCTTCTACATGGTGTCGGTGTGTCCATTCCTGCAAGTAGTTGATGCACTGTTGTATTTCCAATTGGGCAGTTCTGTCCTGAGTTGGGTCCTGGTTTGGCATTAGCTATTTCCTTGTACATCTTTATTCTGTCTCCAATAAAACCACAGGCTATGCATTTTAAGGTCAACTGCCAGCAAGTTCCCTACTTTTTCTGTTCATTATAGTCAGCAATAAACTTAGGACAGGATGGTGAGTCCACTGTGTGTTTATTAGTAGTGTTAAACAAGCCGAGTGTCAGTTGACTGTCTATCCATCTCATACCACAATGTAATTCTTTGTTTTCTTCTCTTTTAAGGTCAGTATTATCAAGCGGTCGAAGTGTACAGATCTTACCAGTCGTCTCCATTTTGCAGTCAGAAGGATTATAAGTTTGCCGCACATAGGAAGTACTTTCACTAGCTGATTCAGGGATCTGCATTGACGTCTGGCTTCTGCTTCTTCCACTGGGTTTGCCTGATTGGAAGTATCCAAGATTTCTTGGAGAGTTGTCTTTCTTTGACCATTTCTTGGTATGACCTTTAGTGAACATTTCGAAAATGAATTTGGATCAGTTATATCCCAACTTGCACTAATGGCATAACATTTGGACACCCTGATATTTATAATAAAGTGGTGTACAATATCTGCTTTGATGTACATATTTGTCCTATATATACAAAAAGTATTGAGCTGTTCAATCAAAAATCTAAATTCAAATCCATTAAAATATACATGGCATATACAAGGAAGGCAGTTTTAAATTGCTGTAATGGCCATCATGGCAAATTAATTACACGTTCAATGCATTTGATACCAAATCATATATGTGTGATTTTAAAGTGCCTTTTTATGGTCGTATGCATGTTCTTATCAAACATCCCTTAACAGTCATTCATGTTGAGTTTATGGTATGAATAAGACTAGTTGAGTTTATGGTATGAATAAGACTACATTATGTACAAAATAATACATGAAAAAGTTTCATTTTTAACATGATGGTTAATTCACAGGTGTCCATTAAAACCATATCATTAGATGTATAAATAGTTATCAAAGGTACCAGGATTGTAATTTAGCACGCCAGACGCACGTTTCGTCTACACAGACTCATCAGTTGCGCTCATATCAAAATATTCATAAAGCCAAACAGGTAAAAAGTTGAAGAGCATAAAGTGATAAAATTGAGAAAGGAAATGGTGAATATGTCAAAGCGACAACCACCCGACCATAGAGCAAACAACAGCCGAAGGCAACCAATGGGTCTTCAATGTAGCGAGAATTCCCGCACCCGTAGGTGTCCTTCAGCTGGCCCCTAAACTATGCATAATAGTACAGTGATAATGGACGTCATACTAAACTCCGAATTATACACAAGAAACTAAAATTTAAAATCATACAAGACTAACAAAGGCCAGAGGCTCCTGACTTGGGACAGGCGCAAAATTGCGGCGGGGTTAAACATGTTTATGAGATCTCAACCCTCCCCCTATACCTCTAGCCAATGTAGAAAAGTAAAAGAATAACAATACGCACATTAAAATTCAGTTCAAGAGAAGTCCGAGTCTGATGTCAAAAGATGTAACAAAAGAAAATAAATAAAATGACAATAATACATAAATAACAACAGACTACTAGCAGTTAACTGACATGCCAGCTCCAGACCTCAATTAAACTGATTGAAAGATTATGTCTTCATCATATGAATATCAGGTACAATCCCTCCCGTTAGGGGTTTAGTATCATACTATCATAAAATATATGAGAAGAACATAACCCGTGTCATGCCAACAACTGTTTTTTTTTAGAAATAAATGTGTTTAGTTCCGATGCAAAGACCCTATCAGTGAATCAATGTTAAAGCCAAAATATGCAATGATAGCTTATTTCAAAGTTTTCAAATGTTCAATCATCAGTTTATTTTGGATTTGTCTCTTCAACTTTTCCCTTGCATAAGCATTGTTAAGGTACTGAGAATGTTCCTGGTCACATAAATCATAAATGGATCCTTGAGTAGTGTATAACTAAAAGAAACTCGAAGTCAATGATAAGTTCAACTTGTATTAAAAAGACATGTGGAATATACGCAATTTGACAATGCATAGTAAACGGATGGTATTACAATAAATTCACCCTGCAGACTACTAAACTCTTGTCTTCTAACTACTGGCTAAAATAATGCCTAACCCCCTATTTATACTCCCCCAATTAACCTGAATAATCATAAAACACCTAACTCTCTTAACCAATGAAAAAGTGACACATAACCTGGTAGGGCAACTGGTAGGGCACTACAGCTCCAGTGGTAGGGCTGGTAGGGCTCTGCAATCTAGGTCAACCAAACAGGATATGCCTGTCATAAATAGTAAAATAACAATTATGAAACAAAGAACAACCTTTAATCAAAGAGCAGAATGCTCTGAGGGATACGATTGCCATAGTTTTCATTGACACATGTATAGCAGTTCTGCCAAATTTTCATTAAACAAATGCATTAGATTTGGCCAAAATTGAAAAGATCAAAGAGGAAAAAAATAGATCCAAGAATACTGCCGCAAAATAATATGAACATGCGGCAGTCTCAAGCATTTTTGGCCAGTAACCCTGGTACAGCTGGATAGTATTAATCTCTAAACTAATTCAACTGCACATGCAAAATGTAACAATCTGAATAGTCACTCAACTTAAAGAATAGCCAATCCCCGTTACAAGTGTATGAGCCATGTACTTATTGTGTTTTATCGAATTATAGTTATCCTGTACCATTGTAAACTCGTACCACTAAAAAAACCTTGTACCAATGCAAACTCGTACCATTGCTAACTCGTACCAACTTATTTAAATGCATTCAAATGGTGTTAAATGATGAATATACATAATATACGTTACTTTCACCCAATACCTCTTAAGTCTGTAAAATGTATATAATTTGAAAGTACAATGACCAATTTGTAGCTAATGTTCCTTGTATATTGGATAGAAAATACTGTGGCAGATGTAGATAATTAAAGTATTAACAGTTTCACCCGAAGAAAATTTTTCATGAATTATTAAATCTTAGCAGTTAGTCAAAATGATTGCCAAAATTATTTTTACTGTCTATAAATAACAATGAAATGTAACTGATTCCTGTTAAGGGGGTCCGCATTTTCCCCGCAAAAAAAGCACATGGCTTTCAACAATTGTAAACATAGCATTCAATTTGTGATCATGGATTACAGCTTTAATTAACTTAAATTGGATATATATATATTCAACATGTTCAATTTTAATAAAGTACAGTTAAAGCAATGTTTTAACTTTCCTCTGGATTAAGTTCTAAAGTGGCGGATCCAGAACTTTTCCTATGGGGGAGCCCGCTGACTGACCTAAGAGGGAGCGCGCTCCAGTCATGCTTCAATGATTCCCTTTATAATCAACCAATTTTTTTTCACGAAAAGGGGGGGGGGGGACCTGGATCCGCCTATGTTCTAGTTTGAAAGATCAGTTAAAACATTAGTGCTTTAACACATTCTTTATTTTTGTCTAAGTTTTCATTTGACTCCTGTGTAAAATTCAAGTAATTCAACTTTATTTCTATTAAGTTTACAAACAGAAACCCATAAAACATATTTTTTAATATATTTTTCTGAATGGTACGACTTCCCAGTAGTACAAGTTAACTTTTTTGGTTCCAATGCCGCGGTACGAGTTAACTTGCTTCCGTATCTTATCACCGTAATTCTAGGAGGAACCCTAAACTGGACCCCTGTTGTGTTCACTTATCGTTACACTGACCTTCGGTGCGAAGCTATATATAGAACGGCGGACCAGTTTAGGAGGAACCCCATTTCTTACTCTTTAGTTTTTGAAGTTCCTTTGGGTCAGATGGCATGACTCCTTTCCGTACACACTCCACTGTTTACATTGAGATCGTTCTTAATATAATACGACGTTTATCGGCATTAACGAGTTAATTCTTCTTGACCAATACTTCGAAAAGGGAGACAACTCGAAACGATAATATGGAAGATTCCATTTCTGCTGAAGGGGTGTTATAGGAAATTTTTACGATGAAACATTTATTTTAATTTAAATTATGCATATGATTTAAAATTGTGCAACAACAATAGCCCTCCATATGCAGACAGACATAGAAAGAATCCCATGAGTTTCAAATTAATCAATGAAGCGGGGAATCACTCAATCTGATACCCCTTGAAATCAGGAAAACTACACGCAAGTGGGGTCTCACTAATTAGCGACAAAAATCGTCAAGAAGCGACAAGAAGAAAAAAAATTAGTGACAAAAAGCAACAAGAAGCTATTTAGCGACAAGAATACATTTTGTTATCACATACATCAAAATATTTTTTTAGGATTATATTGAAAGATGAAAAAATAAAAAAATTTCGAGGAAGAGATTGTGTACTTTTTATATGAAGAAATTAAACATGTGTAAGAGCAAAGGAAATGTAAACGCTATAAAATGAAAATAAAAAGAAAGATTTGTCACCTTCCTTTTGAAGGATTTAATAAAAAAAAAACATGAAATATTATTTCCTTCCTAACTGTACAATTAATTTTTCCTGATAGGACCAACATTAGCTGTGGCTTCACTCTAAGGTAATACACAATTCAGAGCATCAAATGAGATTAACTAGGTGCGTGTCCTTTGTTTAATTGCTACAATAACATCACCTTCATCTATTACATGCACCAGAATATACAATTATTGTACCGAATAGTGGACACCTGACTGTTGAAAACTCAAGATTGTCATCAGTTTCCTTTAATCTTCAATCTATATGCATAAACATGATAAATATCGTTAAATGAGACAATACACTAAATAAAATGATGAAAAATATTCACGGTTTAGTTATGTTTTCCTCTTGTTTGATTTCAGTTCTTAATTTGTATTTCACAATTTGTGTATGTATTTTCTGGACAATTATGCACAAATAATGCATTTTGCAAGTTAATTATATATTGTACAAAAATAGTTTCAAATACAAATAAAAATCAAAATATATTATTGTTCTAAAACACAAGTAAAAGTAATACCATAAAACGACAGGGTAAAGGTAATACTTCCTGTGATACCTTATATAAAATATCATGTAAATAAATGTAGCAACTGAATTAGATTTACAAGTTTAATTTTTTTCCCTATCAAAATTAATTTTCCTGTCGTTGAAATTGTTTTCTTTTGCATATCTTTTTAATATTTATTTCGAATAAGTATAAATATAAATAAAAAAATGTTTTCTTGTCGCTAAATAGTTTCTTGTTGCTAATATTATTCTTCTTGTCGCTTCTTGACGCTTTTTGTCTCTACAATTCTTTTTGTCTCTAATTTGTGAGACCACGCATGGGTATTAATACATAAACAAACCGCGACTTGCGATTTGGAACAAGAACGTTTATTAAATGATAAGATGAATGGTTCTCCATTTCTTTATGAGAGTACAGTATCAAATATCAGTTTCATAACGGTAAAATATAGAAATACTCCACTTCAGTTCTTGTGACAGAAATAGAATTATCGATCGGCTTTCAGAGAACTCTCGCAAGTTATCAAAATTTGGGAATTCCCTCTGACGTGTTTCTAAATTTATAAAAACACTAAATATAAATACTGTTTAATTCTGATTTTCCGTATTGTTAAAAACACGCATATAAGTCAAGGAAAATATCACACATGAAGATTATGAGTAAAACATTACAGGAAAGTTGTTTATGTTCAATTGTTTTGCTTGTTTTTACCTTTTAAAGCAAGACAATCATAAGAATCTGAGATGTTGCTGAATGTTTAGAATAAAACGAATGACGTGAGGGAGTGTATCATAGGGTCAATGGTAAAAGTCTACAGATTGCTTGACAGCAATCGTATCCCAAAAACAGTGGACTGACTAATTATAACTGACAAACATATATATATGAATGATGAAACTTGTTAAATCCACCTTAAAAAGAGCAAAGTAAATGATAACACTATTGCTATAACTGTAAATACATACAAAAATATATACATGATATAAATTCTTGAAAAGGGGGAGAATACCAAATTACAATATTCATTACACATCCTCTCTTAGCCCTGAACTTCCTCTGTTCAGCAAGAAAAAATACACAATAAAAATGAATATGATACCTGATCATAATAATAATAATAATAATAAAAGATATGCGAGATAGTTTTAGGATTGAGTATTAACATATGATTTTGGCACGTTTAACATTATATAATCATGATACTTTTAATTATAACAAAAATATTTATCAATTGTCATGATTGTCAAATTCCCAATAAAAAATATTTATATATTTAGTACGGAACACTTTTTGTGTTCCCTTCTCACTGAGGAAACTCCATTCTTAGTTGATCTAATTGTTATCAGTGATAAATTTACAATTCCTACACTATCTATATGTGATTCTCCTTCCTCATCTGAATTGCTAGCCGTGGTACTACTATTTGAGTCAGAGATATAAATGTCATCAGGCTCTAAACTAGTTCCTCCTGAAGCACTGTGACCAGCACCCTCCTGTGCCGATTCAATATCGAACTCAGAGGCATCCTCCTGGAGAATCACCTCATCCACAAATTCTTGTACCTCTTGGACTTCTGGACTGCTGGGCCCAGGGACATTTTCCTCTTCGGCTCTTTTTAATTTTATCTCCTGCGGGCCACATGTTTCGAAGTTTTCTCTGGGGGTATAACCCAAGTAAGCGTCTCGGGACATACCCCTAGCTTCTTTTACTGTTCTCTTGTGAGTACTCTGAAGATGAATAAGTAGATACTCCCTTCGGAAAATTATGCGGTCGCAGTTTGGCTCATTGCAAAACAGTCAAAAAGGTATGTTTTATCGGATAATAAAGTTCTACACATGTGTATGACATTTAATGTTTATTAAAAGTTTTCCATCGAGTATGTGTAGTTGGAAGTTGTCTTTCTATTACTGTTGAGTGATGTACACCACCATCGATTCTTAATCAAGTTAGTACATGCACCACTAGTAGGTGAAAAATCCCCCATGATAACTCGATATCCATTCAAAAATAATTCGTTTCGGTAAAAATAAACTAAGGAAATGAAATAAATAGTGAGTACTATTTTCAGTTAACTACAAGTGTAGCTAATACATTTTTATCCAACCATTTTTTAACTCTTAAATAAGAATAGATATTTTGTATGATTTTAATAAAACAAGGAAATTCTTTTATAAAATGTGTATGCTACAAAATTCATGAAATTGTAGAAAGTAAAATTTCAGTACATATTTGTTTGTGTATCTTAATGAAAGCAACTCAAATTGAAAACAAAAATTAATCATAAAGGATTAAAATTCTATTACTTTTCTATTACATAGAGTGATGTCCCTTTATGGCTAAGGATACTGCTCCAGAAAAAATATAATTTTCATAAAATTAAAATACATGATGGAACCAAAAATTGAAGCATTAGTTAAACAGATGTCAAACGATCGTTTTAAACGTCTTATAGAAGACATGCAAAGTATGCAAGAAGAGTTGTCAGACCCCGAGATGGACATTTCAAATCAAAACAAAACACATATGGCGTCCTATTCTGATGTACTGTCAAATACAACACCAACACAAACCAAAACAAAACAGTTGGGGCTGATAATACCACATATGAATCATATAATCCAAGTGACTATATAAAACCCATATTTCTGACAGATACCGATGTATTTGGTTCTGTTAAACCACCGAGACCCCTATGGCTTACGAACATAGAAATATACAACGCCATTGATACAAAAATTCCAACTGAACGGATAAAAGGTATTCAGAGAATCCGTGATATGTGGCGCATCTACATGGATAACGAGGAGGACAAACTGTCTCTGTTAGTGACAGGAATGAACTTGCGTGGCAGACAAGTTCCCCTGCACTCTCAAAATCCCCGAAATCCAGGCAATTTACAACCAGATACCATCAGAATTATAGTGAAAAATGTGCCAATTTCAGCTGATGATGATCAAATACATAGAGCCCTTACATTACAGGGTTGTGACATACAAAGTCTTAATAGAAAACGGTTAAGGGTCAAACGCAGCGATGTTAAGGCGATTTACATAAGATATTTTCAGGGGCAGATAACCCCGTAAGGACCTCATTATTTATTCATATATTCATCGATGGCGGAGGCTGCGTCTATCGATGAAAATGTATGAAATCAAATTACATACATGCCTGTTAACTAATCAAAGAGCTGAATAGCTCTGAGGGGAAAGACGGCCCTTGTTTCTATTTAATTATGTTTTTGGAAAAGGGGGGGGGTATCTTTTGATAGTTTTCATATGAAGAATGAAAAAGAGAACAGCTAGAACATGTAGAAAGGTTGACAATATTGAAATCAATTGTTGTTTATGTAATTTCATTTCCTTAGTTTAGGATTCAATTTGGACCAATGAAAGAGATTTGCATCTTCTAAATCTAAACATTTGATTAACGTTGATAGCTAATTATCTAAAACTCAACTGAATTCTGTCATTTCACAACAACTACAATATTTTTTGAAATCTTGATTGTGTATCACTGAACTGCAGGCTAGGGCCATTTTCCATTTTTTGTGACAGTACTCTTGGATTTTTAAGTTTTTTCTTTAGAAAGTGTGGACTGAAAAATCTATTCAGTTTTAAATTTCCATTGTTAAAATTCCGAGTTACAACTCTCATCACAGGGAAACAGGTACTTATAAAAAAACACCATTAAGAGTGATGTAAACTGTGTGAAGCTTGTTTCCAAATCTTAATTTTGAAATATTTGTAAATAATAAATATGTTATAACTACAAAATGCAAATTTTTATTATTTATTTTTTTACCATTACAATGATTATGTAGGTGCACAAACATTTAGTTTTAATGGAAGACTACTTATCCAATGAAATGTCACATTTGAAGTGTTTAAAAACATTAACTTTTATTTTAGTGGATAACTCATCAATTGAGGTGCTCCTGAATTGGAGGAAGATTCTCAGAATTTTTACAGAAAAAAGTGGTCTCACTAATTAGCGACAAGAAGAATTTTAGCGACAAGAAGCGACAATAAGAATTTTTTTTTTCTTGTCGCTAAATAGTCTTTTTGACGCTTCTTGACACTTTTTGTCTCTAATTAGTGAGACCCGAAAAAAGTAATAAAATCGTTTCTTTTCCCTGTCTCATGTAACCCCACGATCTTTGTTTATTTTGAAAGTTGTTGATGTTTAAATCATCTACAGTAAACAATATTATGTTTAGATTTAACAAATACCAATTTGTTATTAGTGCACGATCTCTAAGATTGATTTAAATAACCAGTGAACTTGTGAAGGATATCCCTGCTTCTTCCAAGAATGACGTCACTATAAAATACAATGTAGGTTGGATATATTTAGAATATCTCGTCATACTAATTTTTCCGGATTGTAAAATAAACGTAAATAGTGTAAAGGAGAGTTCAAGATACGATAGTTTCGTGAGAAACCGAAGGGAAATGTGTAAAAAAGTGTTTAAAGTCAAACTATTTATTTCTGGGTCTCCTTCTCTTCAATCTAAGTAAGGTTTGTTGGGGGGTTTTCCACATTATAACATGTATAAAAACAAAATGAATGATGTGAGGGAGTGTCACTCTGGTCAACCCCATAGGGGATTGACGGCTTGAAGCCGTCTTTCCCCAAAAACGGCTATTAATATGATGTAATTTATTTATCGAAATACAAATATTGTATGTTTGTGCCTGGATTATTATGGAAACAGTTACAATAGCTGTTTTTCTTGGCGAGATTGTCGGCTTTTGGACCCCGCGAATCAACCAATGAGAAGACGATCGACGTCAAATAGGTGTTTGCAGTTTGCAGAATGGAAAGAAATTGCAGCGAAAATTATTTTCACTTGTACGTGAAAATCTAACCAGAAAAGTAAGTGTGAGCCACAAGACATGTATTTAATATTATGAAACATATGTTGCTTGTTGTGTTTCTCATTCGCCCCAGAGGGTGAAAAACTGTATACTATTAGATAAAAACGAGTCCAATGAGGGCAAGCATGACATACACGTGGTCAAAACAATTGATTGATTGATTGTTGGTTGCTTAACGTCCAGTGGCAAATATTTCATGCATATTCAGGACGAGAACAAGTTAACAATAAATACAATAGGTAGGTTGTTATAATAGAGGATGATGGTCGGGGAAATTTAGACTACCACTGGAAAATGAGGGTATATTGGATAGAGACTGAAATTTTGCCTTGCAACATGTCACCTACGGACCCCTCAAAGAGTTGTTGCAAGGGTTCTTAACGTGCAAAGAGTGTGGCACTCTCTTTACACGAGGCATCGGATTTAACGTCCCCTTTCTGACCGGACGTGACTGCGAACTTGATACATCCCGCACAGGCAAACGGACGCCCCACTTCGGCAAGCGTTTTACTGCCGGTCGGAAGAAGACCAAGTGACCATATTTCTATACCTCAGTCACCCTTGGGGATTCCAGAGACATATATCATACCCAGCTGTTCTAAGGTTCTGAAATGTATAGGGACTTTATTCGTAATAAAGGGTCGAAATTATCGCGTTTTTCAAATAATAACTTTATAGATATAGGAAGATGTGGTGTGGGTGCGAATGAGACAACTCGCCATCCAAGTAACAATTTAAAAAGTAAACCATTATAGGTTAAAGTACGGCCTTCAACACGGAGCCTTGGCTCACACCGAACAACAAGCTATAAAGGGCCCAAAAATTACTAGTGTAAAACCATCGGTATAATCTATATAAACAAAACGAGAAACACGTATATATTACATAAACAAACGACAACTACTGTACATCAGATTCCTGATTTAGGACAGGTGCAAACATTTGCAGCGGGATTAAACGTTTTAATGGATCCAAACCTTCTCTCTTTTTCTGAAACAATAGCATAACATCACAACATAGAAAAACACACGATAAAATATCAATTGGCTGACTTAACTCAATCAAAAAACATATGATTACACAATGAACGAATAAATTTGATCTGCGATATCTGAATACAAATGCACAGTTAATTAAATATTAGAGACAAACGTTCATGACCAACAAGCTAACAAACCAATTCAAACAAAGCCATGGCAGGACATCACAACAGTGCACAATGTAGTACATACAACCCTTAAAAATCCCGCAACATCTTTGAAGAAAATTTGTGACCCAGCACTACAACCATTAAATGTACCAGCAGTTATTTGGGGACGTGAACACGAGAAAAGTGCCATTAAAGAATTTCAACAGGTAATGTGTACTGACCATCAAAATTTTTGTGTAAAGAAAGCATGTTTTTTGATTGATTTAAATTATCCCTATATTGGTATCAGTGCAGATGAAATAGCAACATGTGACTGCCATGGAAGTAATGTATTAGAAGTGAAATGTTATTACAAATATAGATCAAGTCTACTTCCCGAGTGTCTCAGTCTGGCCAGTGAATAAGGAGGTCTAATTTTGCATACATTAGATTAATCCAACGCCAGAAAATATTGTTTATTGTTAATAATGCAATACCTCTGATAAGCTATGAATTCAAATAGTATGTCTTACCTTATCTTAATTAAAGTTGTGAACATTTGATCTCTAAGTGAAAAAGTGTCAGTAAGAGGAGTCCTTGTCAAGAATTGTGACAAGTAGGTATTTAGAACTCATAAACACCGTCCAAGAGAGTCCTGTAAAATATTTACATTTCTGGTCATTGTTTTCAACACAAGCTGAGTTTAACTGAGTTTTCACTAGCTGGTCATGTAAACTTTGGTTCTCAATCAAAATAATGTCCTTTTCATCACTAAAAGTGCTAATTTCTTTGAAGAACATTTCACGCTCAGGTTGTTCTATTGGTTTGTTAAAGCCGTGCCTATTTATATAAGTAGAAATTGGTTCTGCTATATACATAAGCTGTATGTTTTCCTCACATTTGTTTCTTGTACTCTGACACCTGATTTACTATAGGGGTTGTTTCATGCTTTTTTTCAATGCATTAGCATGCCTCTGAAGTTTTGCAATTACTGAACATTTCATCATAACACTAACAATATATGGTATGCTTTGACTGTTTTGTAGATAGATATAGGAAGATGTGGTGTGAGTGCCAATGAGACAACTCTCCATACAAATAACAATTTAAAAAGTAAACCATTATAGGTTAAAGTACGGCCTTCAACACGGAGCCTTAGCTCACACCGAACAACAAGCTATAAAGGGCCCCAAAATTACTAGTGTAAAACCATTCAAACGGGAAAACCAACGGTCTAATCTATATAAACAAAACGAGAAATCTTGTTTAGTATCTGATTGACATACCTTTGAATTCAATGAATATCTTGGAAGTGATGTTTTTGCCTGCTACAACTTATCTATAATCAATGACAAATGTGTTGAGGGCTGGATCTAGCTTTTGCTCTATGCTTGTAATATTTCTGTCTTGCTAGGCTGAAATTACCAAAAGTAAAATAATAACGATTTTCAGTTCATTAGTACAATGAAAATTTCAGGAAAATTTTTCCGATTCTTTTATCATTTGTATTGATTTTTCTACTGTTATTTGGGGACTTTGTCCCCATATTGATTACTGCCAAGAGAGCCGTGGTGTAGTGGTTAGTGCATCGGACTACTAAAACAAAGGTTCCTGGTTCGATTTCCGTTTGGGATGAAAATTTCAGGAACTCAATTTTCGGCTCTCCCTTGACACCATTGGCGAGTATGGTCTTGGGACTATAAATGGCTGACCCGTGTTATGAGAGAGCCATATCTCTTGCACGTTAAAGACACCCTTGCAGATTTCGAAAAAGAGTAGGATTATGCCGCTACAAGGCAGCACTCGCACCCGCAAAGTGGAAAGGGATTAATATAAGTTGCAAAACTTGTTTCCCGATCCACTATAACTAAATATGTTTAACCTAAACTGGTTGATTTCACTGATACATTTTGCAACTCATATCAATGTTTATGCAGCTTGATTCCATGTACAGTTTAATGTTTTGTGGATGCCAACCATCAATTTGTTGCAGACTAAACAGACATGATCCAGGTGTAAAAACAAGAACCAATTTCTTCATTTACTAAATATGGCAACAGTTGAACTGGATTATCACATTTGCATATAAGCATCACAATGGGGTCACTTACATATGAAAACAAATATTTAATTACATGTCTGTTTATGTATTATGGTGCATGTATAATTACTCTGTAAAACATTTAATTTATGTCCTATAAGCTGCACTTTGGAATTAAGTATTATTGTTATTATTACTTCATGATATGTCTTGTGCTTTGCATTGTTAGGAGTTTTTGTTGTCTGGATCATTTGCGTTACTTATCTTCTGTTGCTTTATGGGAGAACTATTATGTTGGCCTACAGCAAGACAAGTCATGAACTACTCCTGATTATACTCGACAAATTATATGAGAATATTAATAGAGGGTGAGCCTGGTCTATGTCACAAGTGCCCTAGAAGCGGCAAGATGGAAAGATCTTACCTGATCAGTCAACGGGACCAGAGATGCCCGGTGCGTGGGTGTCCAGTGATGACCAGGAGCGTCAAGAGCCATGTCTTGGGGGAGCACCTTTCATTCATGTTTGCCCCCACTCAGGAGCTTCACTATATTAGGGACCCTTCCTTTCATCGTTACAGGGGTCACATGGTCATGGCCCAGTGGCTAACTGGTATTACCTCTGCCACTTATGATGACATGGTGAAGTTCATAAGAAGAAATGCTAGAGTTACCATTGATTATCCCCAGGCGGGAGAAGATATGCATGTGTTCCGCACAGTTTGCCGGGAGATGGGGTGGCCTACCCAGGCCTGGTTTAAGATAGCACCTGTGTGCAAGATCAGCAGCCCTGTGTGCATCCTACACTGGCGAGTCTTGTCAAGTGTGTTGCACTTCCTAACTCCTACACATCAAGACATGATGTTCACGGAGAGGTATAACCAGAGGGAGGACGACCTGAGCCTTGAGGTGTTGCAGCACATGAACAAGCTGTTCATGGCCTCACCTGTTGTGAGTAATTTGGTACCTGCTGGAGCTGAGTCCAGTAGTCCTGCGTCTGTGTACGAGACAAGCACCATCCCAGATATCCCTGAGGTTGACCAATTTGCGGACTCTGGCAGAGGAGCGGTTCCCAGGTAATGGGGCTGCAACCCTGTTCTTCCAGGACACGTTGATTGATCCTTTAATCACTCTGAAAGACATCGTGGAGATGGAGTCGCCTAAACCGTCCATAAAGGTCCGCTTTCTAGATTCTACAAACTTGTAAAGTCCAATCTAGGACAGCTCAACAGCTGGCCCTTGATGGGCGTTACTGTTGCCCACAAACAAAAGAGTCACAGGTCACTGCAAGTATTGTGAAATACGCTACCTTCAATTAATTGCTACTGATATAATTTGTAAAGATATCTCATAGCCAATGGGACAACTGTCGGCTTGGGTCCCGACACCGCATAGGGTTAACCATGGGTTTTTTCCATATTAATGTTTCCTCCATTTTTCAGATATAAAGCAATGACCATGTACCTCATAAAATTCCGTGGGAGCAGAAAAGAATGGAACAGGTTTTTGGAAACTACTAATCCGTCACCACAGGAATATGATTTCTACAGGCATGAATTGAAGTTGGCCAGTTTGGAGCAGACAAAGGAGATGTTGGCAGTGATAGAGGCGATGGGGGTTGAGTTCCTCCTCATTCACCCCGACCCCTATCCCTCTCCTGAAGAAGAAAGACAAAGGAGGGAGGAGGAAGATAAGTTCAGAAAAAGAGAACAAAGGGAGAAGGCTGTGCTGCACCGCAAGAGAAGGGAGGCAGAGAGGAGGCTCCGAGGCAGGACAGATCGCCGAGACTGCCTGAACCTCTCTGCCTCAACCTCATTTCATTGTTTAGACGTACATTACAAATTACTGTGATTTTGTTTGCTTTTTAAGTTTATATTTTTTTACCAGTGTAGGTTTCTTTGTTTATTATATGTATTTACATTTTTATTGTTGTTTTATTTTATGTATGATATGTTTTTATTATAAATAAATAAAAAACAACATTTTTTTGGGTTACACATAACAAACAAAAGAGTTACAGGTATATATTATTTATTTCTATGTACATGTATATATATTATTTATTTGAAATATACGTATAATACAACATTTTTTGCAATTACCAGTTTCCGTCTGATCATTTCTTTCAGTTTCCTCATATCTTTCCTGAACCAGACTAGTTTTCAAAATAACTACGTTGAAAATTGCCTCCCACATTTTCAGCAGAAAGTATTCAATTCTTTACTAGATGATTTTTTTTCTGAAGAGCCAGGTGAGGAAGATGGATTGTTATATTTCCCGCCACTGCCAGAATAGGAAGACAAGTTGTCGGGATATTAAAGCGCAACATGAAATGATGTGGGTTCAAAAATTTCAAAAGGACATCCATCACTGTTACCAGGAATTTTAACCTCGTTTGGTACTCCTAGTAAGCCTATCATATTATACAATTTAAACTCAAACATCTGTGGTCACTATACGACAACCGTTTGAATGGGAGTCTGTTTGTATCTTGATCATATATATCTAGCAATAAAGAGTCAAACATAACACATCAACGAAATAACACACATATAGAAAAACATTTAAAATAAGCAACCTCGACTACCAGGATCATTGAGATTCAAAACTAATATTATGACTCTACAAACTAATCATTCTGCCATGTGTATAGTTACTTGTTTCAGTAAAGGAAAAGAATATAATTTAATGTCTCAATCCTCATTTTATACATTGTAGTTAGTGCCTAAAATTCTCTCAATCTTCATGAACAGGCCACCTACGGACTCCTCAAAGATTTGTTGCAAGGGTTCTTAACGCACAAAGAGCCTGGCAGGCTTTTAACACGAGGCATCTGACCAGATGAACTGTATACTAGATACTTCCTGCACAGCCAAACAAGCATCTCACTTTGGGAAGCGTTTTACTGCATTGAAGGGAGGTATATCTTTAAACAGAAATGTAACGAATAACTACAACAACTGCTATATATAGAAATATTTTGTTGTTACCAAATCAGGGTCGGAATATTTTTCGAAAAATATCCGTCAGATTTTCACTCTATATGTAATTTCAACAATAGAAGGCATTTATACACACATATTATGTTGATCAGAGCAATGCATCCACATGCGTCAAATAATACATGTGTTAAAATGTAATGAGACGTTTGTGTCAAGAAAGGAAAATAAAGGCAAATCTTGCAAATTTAAGTAGACATGTAATTCAAACGATAAAATTGAAGGAAATGCATAGACATATAAAATTATTTGAGGAGAAAACAAGCACGACACATTGTGTGCTCAACATCGACGATGACGGCGATTTATACATCCAACAAAGAAAACGAATTTAAATATATATTTGTGAAGATGAATATGTATGAGCAAACACTTGAACTCATATCCTAAAATGTACACAGCTATTTTGGTTAATGTTAACAATAACCTTCTTATGTTCGTTCATCTGACTTTGATAATCAATGTCCTGATAATATTATTTACAAAAGTTTTCTAGTTCCGAAAAAGAAAAGAAACCAGGTGCTCCGCAGTGCGCAGCAATATAAGACCGCAGAGATCGAACCCCGAACAGATTTGGGCATGTATGGACAAAGCATTCAAGCTCGATTCAACACTAAATTTGGATTGTGATCGTCGTTAAAACCCCGCCTGATTTCTACAGTACTACACATATAACGAAATTAGTGCTAAAAATACGTCATACAGCTAGCAGGTACATTTGAGACATTAAGTCCTGCGAATTTCAGTCCAATACCGTCGTAATACTAATCCCTCCTGCTTCACTACAGTCCTTAGCTGATAAAGAAAATAGTTCTTAGAATACGTCATAAAGGTGACAGGTAAATAATGTCGTCATTGCTAGTACTTGGTCTTTAAACATTATCAATAGTCATTATCACAAATGTATACTCTGTCATTAGTGTACAATCGGAAACATCAATGAGAAACACACTCGCTGTAAGCTATTTAAAAATTATATCACTTTGACGTATATATATATGGAAGAGTTTAACGACCTCGACTGGCTTTACAGCCCTCGCACGGTCGGCTCGGTGCCCGAAGACGTTTGGTGAGCTTTATCATGTTTTGTTGCCGTGGGTCAGGAACAAGTCGCAATAAGGAGGCCGCCATCTTGGTTTTGATGAGTTGTTTTTGGGTTTGTTGACTATTTTAGATTTTACTTCTTCACAACGGCTGCTTTCAGGGCCAGTTTGGTCAGCTTGGCAGCCCGCTAACCTCGATGATGGAGTACTGGTAGATGTTCTCGGACGTAGTTCAAAAGATTTTAACGTATTATAACAAATGCACGTTTTTATACTGCCATCGCACAGTTGGATTGAAGCATTACATATTATCCCATACAAGTATTTTAGTATTGAAAATGATTTTGACGTTATTTGTACAAGAGAAACTTGTTAATTTTCGCCATTAAATACTAACTGGATAAAACAGTAAATGAAAGAACAAACTTGTTAACTGCCTTACTGCCGTATAAATTTCTGTCATTGAACAATTAGAGTTCGTCCAAAATATAATAAAGCATTATGAACCTTTCTAGAGGTTGGGGTGGTTTTCTGTGTACACTGGGTGAACAGGATTTTTTATAAAGATTTGCTTTATCACACAGGTGACAGAGAAATAATATTGTCAACAAATGAAGTCTTAAACGACCTTATCTGGCTATATAGGCTTTGCAGGGTCGGCCAAATAATATTGTCATAGCTAGTACCTCGCTTTTAAACTATACGTAGCATTACTAACAATTGTAAACTCTGCATTTAGATTATCTTGAAAAATCTATTAGAAGATCACTGTTAAGCTCTTTTCCCCAATAAAATTAACTATTTCTAGTGTTGTAAAATACAGGTAAACAAAAATGATTTTGTCGCTGTTAGTATTTAAATGGGAAAACGGAAAAAAAAACATAGGTAGAGAAGAGCTAAATAATTATTAGAAGTAATTTAAAATGCACATGAAAAATCATTTTGTAAATGTGTGTGTTAACTTTAGTTATTATTGATATGTTCATAATTTGAAATTAACTGTTAATTTTTTTAGAACTTTTAAATTATTGAGGCTTTCCTACCTCAGGAATAGATGAATGTAGGACCAGTGAATAGAGATACAAAAAAATGAGAAGAAGAAAGTTTTTGCACGAAGGACACTAAAACGATGTTTAAAGACCACACAGAACATGGATTTAGGTGGACATGAGTATAGCTAAATACTATTTTATGTTCTTCAAAGAGAATATAAATCATTACTGTCTTCTATGAGCGATAACTTTATTACAGATAGATACCATTTTATTTTATAATGTAATAAGCAAAGTGTTGTAGTATTGTTAAACGCTAAGTCGATTGTTGCTTTAATCTTTATTGACGCAAAACATAACTCTCGGAAGAGGTAAAAACTGAAATAAACAAAAATGACAATTTTACTACAAGAAGAAGAAATTGCTATTGAATGACTTAACGTTGCTTAACGTCTAGTGGCAAATATTTCATGCATTTTCAAGACGAGAACAAGTTCACAGAAAAATACAATATGTAGATGACGATAGAGCAACATCCGATGCTGTCTTAGAGCTTGGTTTTAACAGAATGGAAGCGTTATCTCTCATCAAAGCAGACGATGTAGTAGAGACTAATATTCCCATTGGATAAAAGACAGAAATTTTGACTTGCAACAGGCCACCTACGGACCCGTCAAAGAGTGTGACACTCTCTTTACACTAGGCATCGGATTTAACGTCCCCCTTCTGACCGGAAGTGACTGCAAACTTGATACATCCCGCACAGCCAAACGGACGCCCCACTTCAGCAAGCGTTTTACTGCCGGTCGGGAGAAGACCACGTGACCATATTTCTTTACCCTAGTCATCCTTAGGGGATCTTACCAGTTTGTATTTCCTAATCTCTGTTCCATATCGTCGTCCCCGTCCAGTGATGCATTATTTCTACCATCGTCGCTGTTACCATCAGAAAGTTCGGGCTGAAACTGATATGGTTGAATGTCATCTTCTGCTACATGTGTTAAATTTGTGGATTGTCATACAATTTTCTATAACCTCTGAAATGATAAACTTAATGATGGATTGGTCTTTTTTCCTTGTCATATAGCCGCCACTCTTGTACTTAAGAAATTGTAAACTATATCTTGCTACTCCATTTTGTGTAACTGCTTGTGGTCTGGCAGATTTCTTGTTGAAATGCAGTGCAGCAAAAAGCAGTCTGCAATAATAAATTTCAACATTTGATCTTAAAATGGTACGGTACAGGATTTGGTTTAATGCACAATGATGCAAGGTTTTGAGAATCAATTAACACCATTGAACAAAAATTTAAAAAAATAAATAACATGGTGAAAAAGTAAGTGTTTTGTGTCCCTCTCCATGAGAAAATTATCTGAAGTTGTGAGCTTGATCTAATTTCTATAAGGGACGACATCAATAGGTCAATGTAAGATAAAAAAAAACTTAATTCAAATAGTTTGGGGGTGGGGGGTTGAACTGCTGCAAGACATTGATTTTTACATATATACATATGGGTCAATCGATTTTTCCCAAATCAAGTTAAGAGGGGGTAGGCGGGTCAGTGAAATTCAGTTTTTTATCCTTCATTGAACTTTTGATGTCGTCCCTAAATTAACAAATAGTTATTGAACTTATTAACCTGCAGTGCATCACACGAAAGGAGATATATCTTTTAGTCCAAAAGTTTGCTGTCATATATAACATGTTTGCTTTCCTTTGACGTATTCAAAATACATATAAACAACTCATTTAATGACACCTGTGTGTTACCCGGTAGTTGTTATATTATTATCATCTTTGTGAAAACAATGCGTTACAATTCCAATGGCTTCTATGTGCCTTAAGTATACTTCTAGGACTGTATCGTATTCCCTTAGATAAAAATGACAAATTATAAACTATGTCATTCTGCAGAGTTAAACAGAGTGCAGAGTGCTTCTTAAATCTTTCTCTATAAATAAATGCATGTCTACGTCAGTTAGTAATTCAAACTTGACACCTGTCATTTTCAAGGCAGCCTGCCAGGCCAAACTGGGTGATGTATAAAAATGTGCAGCATCCAGTCCATAGTAGTTGAGACAGATCTCGCCTCGTGTAAAGATAGTGCCACACTCTTTGCACGTTAAGAACCCTTGCAACAACTATTAGAGGGGTTCGAAGGTGGCCTGTTGCAAGGCAAAATTTCTGTTCCTATCTAATATACCCTCATTTTCCAGTGGCAGTCCAAATGTTCGCGACCATAATCCCAGATGGCTTCTAATGTATCAACCTACCTATTGTATTTATTGTGAACTTGTTCTCGTCCTGAATATGCATGAAATATTTGTCATTGGACGTTAAGCAACCAACAATCAATCAATCAATCGGCTAATGCAAGGACGTCTGACAGAACGTATAGATCGTGGTACTGTCCGAGATTTTGTATGTTAAACAATTCCCATACGTGTTGTGCATGTTCATAGTCCAGTGGGATTATACCTTCTCCTGATAGTGTACTGTACAATTTTTCAATCGTTGGTAGTTGAGATTCTAAAACTGTTGCATCGGAATCAAAATACTCGTAAGGGTATTCTTGTTTTCGCAGAAGTAGGCTTGTCATGTGTCTAAATTTACTCGAACCTTCTTTTGCAAGGTTTTCCACGAGTTTTTGTAATGAGGAAGACATAAATTGGAGCGAGTCTATAAAATCCATACATCTCAATGAAAAAGAAATATACTTTTCCATATTATTAGCGATATAATTCAGTTGCTTTCATTCAACTTTTCCAATAGCTTGCATAATCAAATGACTATCATATCCCCGAATGTTGTTATGAAATACCACTGGAATTCGACCTGTAAACTAAAATTAATATTACAGTCGTTATGAGCCGCCCCTCGAAATTTTCCAGCCACGTGACAATAATCTCGAACTCTTATGTCTGCTAGTTCTTTTTTACATATGTGACAAAGAGTTGCCTTCTTTAACGATTGCCAATCACTCCCACTCATGATCATGGGCTCGCAATGTTTAAATCATTGTTCTATTTCTTCTTGTTACTTTACCATACACTCAACAAATTTATCGGTAGCATAAAGTAAAATCACAAAAATACTGAACTCAGAGGAAAATCAATTTGGAAAGTCCATAATCATCTGCACCCTGATTTACTACTGGTTCATTTGACGTTTCAGGTGCTAGACCTACTACTTTGTAAGTAGCCACATGGTATGTGTTTGGTAGTCTTTTTCGTCTTTTGATCACCCCGTCGCGTTCTAGTATTGGTTCTTGCAGACATTCAAAATCTCCATATATGATATATGGTATATCGTACCTTGAGCTGTTTCCGAATATCTTTGTAATATAACCACGTATTTTCTTCAGTAGGTTCCTGTACGAACTTTTCTTGGTGGAATGTTCATGGAATCTAGTAGGAATTTGTAAATTAACAGGACTCCTAGAAATTCCTACCAGGATTTTGAAAAATTCCTACTAAAAATTCCCTCTTGAAATTCCTACTTAAAATTCCCACTACATATTCTCAACAGACAGTAGAAGGAATCCACATGGAATATTGACGAAAAATGTAAATTAGCAAGATTCCTACTAGAATTTCAAAAAATTCCTACTTAAAATTCTCACTAAAAATTCCTACTAAAAATTCCTCCCAGAAACTCCTACTTAAAATTCCCACTAGATATTCCTACTTGAATTTTAAAATTTCCTACAAGAGTTTCTAAATTCCCACTACAAATATCTAAAATCTAAATCCAGAAAAAAAATCCTTCCAGCAGTATATACAAAAAAGTATTGAGCTGTTCAATCAAAAATCAAAATTCAAATCCATTAAAACATACACGGCATACACAAGGAAGGCAGTTTTAAATTGCTGTGATTGCCCATCATGGCAAATTAATAACACTTTCAATGCATTTGATACCAAATCATATATGTGTGATTTTAAAATGCCTTGTCGTGGTTGTATGCATGTTCTTATCGAACATCCCTTAACAGTCATCCATGTAAAGTTTATGGTATGAATAAGACTACATTATGTACAAAAAAGTTTCCCTTTTAACATGATGGTTTATTCACAGGTGTCCATTTAAACCATATCATTATATGTACAAAGTAATAGCTTATTTTAAAGTTTTCAAATGTTTAATCATCAGTTTATTTTTGGATTTGTCTTTTCAACTTTTTCCTTGCATAGGCAATGCATTCACTAATGGCATCTTTCATCTCTGAATCTGTAGCTTGCTTGCAACTGTGTTTTCTACAGAATCCTTCAGCATACACGGACATATATGGAGTACTATTTGTTTGTATGATTTATAATTACCACACATCTATAATATCTGGAGTAGGTTACACGTTTATATTCTGAACAACAAAAGTAAACCTTTTTATATAGTTTACTATTAAAAATACCATTTAATTTCCTTTCAAAATCTTATGAAGTGATTTATTGTACAAGTGATAAAAGGGAATTCATGTCAAGAAGATTTGAGGATTATCTTTACTTTAAAGACATTTATGTTACCTTTCATCGTCTTTATTTTGTCAGCATCTAGAGTTAATCTGATATCTCCAGTCTTGGCAGGTCTTAAGCCTTGGCCTCTTGAATTTGCCATTTCTTCAGTTCTAAATACAATTGGCATACGTTTTATAACTAAACTATATCCTGGATTTTTTCCCGTTTTGCCTTATTTGTTATATTCCTCAACACCTCAGATTTAACTGTAAATGAGACACTCTCACTAGCTTGACATACTAAAAATATAAGAATATTAAATATGTTATAACAAGACATTTGTTTGGTTATTGTTTCTAATATGAAACAATTGATTTCAAATTGTATAATAGTGACGTATAAAGAATGGAAACAGGTGATGTGACTAAAGACAAGAATTGTTCAAGTTACTAATAAGTTTTAAAAGAGTAATTTCAGAGCCTTCATTATTTATTGTTGGTGTAAGCATACTTGGGTTACTCTTCTCCGTCTGGTCAAAAAAGTCTTGCCGACGATCGTTATTACCAAATTGTTTTCCATGCGGTATTGTAGCATCGTTCATGGCTTGTTGGATTTTCACGTTTGGACGCAAGTTTGAAACCTCAAATAGCTCCAAATAATACTGATATCATGGAGCTATTAATTTGAAGCACAGGGGTGCATACATACTTGCTGAAAAGGAACCTGAAACACGTAATCTGGAGCTTAACATATGTTGTACCCCTCCCCCTAGTCCAAATAATTATGAGGGGGAATAGGACCTTTATCAGGACTCCGGGACCGGGTGTTTTTAGATTGGGATTTGGGGATTGACCCTTTCAGGATCCGGGAATTCTTTTTTCGAATTTCCGGACCTCCAGGGATTTCGTGTTTTTAAGCTATACATGTATGTATCCCGTTAAACAGAAGGGACCAAGTTATAACATTTTCTTGGGGAGCCTGCTTGCAAGAAAGTTGTTTAAATTTTAAACAGAGAAAGCCATTTCTTTGTAGGAACCTGTAGATAAAGGGCGTCTCATATTCTTATTGCTCTGAAAGTAAGTCTACCATAAGCCGCCGAGACAAAATAAAATACAACACGAAAGTGTTCATTTGTAACAGTTAAACCAGGCATCAGGAACACAGATACCCCCTCTTTTTTTTTGTCCAGGTTTAGGAACCCCCCTTTTTAAAATAACTGGATCTGCCCCTGCCCATTGGTGACATTTTCCATTTCCATTCTCACATTTCTATTACATATAATTTATATCTTGTTTTTGAGTACTACATGTATAGGGACTTTATTCGTAATAAAGGGTCGAAATTATCGCGTTTTTTAAATAATAACTTTATAGATATAGGAAGATGTGGTGTGGGTTCCAATGAAACAATTCTCCATCCAAGTAGCAATTTAAAAAGTAAACCATTAAAGGTTAAAGTACGGCCTTCAACACGGAGCCTTGGCTCACACCGAACAGCAAGCTATAAAGGGCCCCAAAATTACTAGTGTAAAACCATTCAAACGGGAAAACCAACGGTATAATCTATATAAACAAAACGAGAAATACGTATATATTACATAAACAAACGACAACTACTGTACATCAGATTCCTGACTTAGGACAGGTGCAAACATTTGCAGCGGGATTAAACGTTTTAATGGATCCAAACCTTCTCCCTTTTTCTGAAACAATAGCATAACATCACAACATAGAAAAAAACACGATAAAATATCAATTTGCTGACTTAACTCAATCAATAAACATGTGATTACACAATGAACGAATAAATTTGATCTGCGATATCTGAATACAAATGCACAGTTAATTAAATATTAGAGACAAACGTTCATGACCAACAAGCTAACAAACAAATTCAAACAAAGCCATGGCAGGACATCACAACAGTGCACAATGTAGTACATACAACCCTTAACAATCCCGCAACATCTTTGAAGAAAATTTGTGACCCAGCACAAAAACCATTAAATGTACCAGCAGTTATTTGGGGACGTGAACACGAGAAAAGTGGCAATAAAGAATTTCAACAGGTAATGTGTACTGACCATCAAAACTTTTTCGTAAAGAAAGCATGTTTTTGATTGATTTAAATTATCCATATATTGGTGTCAGTGCAGATGAAATAGCAACATGTGACTGCCATGGAAGTAGTGTATTAGAAGTTAAATGTCCATACAAATTTGCCCATGGACAGTATAACGGATGACAAGACCCAGTTATCCCCAAGGGTGACTGGGGTATAGAAATATGGTCACTTGGTCTTCTCCCGACCGGCAGTAAAACGCTTGCCGAAGTGGGGCGTCCGTTTGGCTGTGCGGGATGTATCAAGTTCGCAGTCACGTCCGGTCAGAAGGGGGACGTTAAATCCGATGCCTCGTGTAAAGAGAGAGCCACGCTCTTTGCACGTTAAGAACCCATGCAACAACTCTTTGAGGGGTCCGTAGGTGGCCTGTTGCAAGGCAAAATTTCTGCCCCTATCCAATATACCCTCCTTTTTCGGTGGCAGTCCAAATTTCTCCGACCATCATCCCAGATGACCTCTACTGTATCAACCTACCTATTGTATTTATTGTTAACTTGTTCTCGTCCTGAATATGCATGAAATATTTGCCACTGGACGTTAAGCAACCAACAATCAATCAATCAATCAACGAGAAAAGTGCCATTAAAGAATTTCAACAGGTGATGTGTACTGACCATCAAAACTTTTGTGTAAAGAAAGCATGTTTTTTGATTGATTTTAATTATCCCTATATTGGTGTCAGTGCAGATGAAATAGCAACATGTGACTGCCATGGAAGTAATGTATTAGAAGTGAAATGTTATTACAAATATAGATCAAGTCTATTTCCCGAGTGTCTCAGTCCGGCCAGTGAATAAGGAGGTCCAATTTTGCATACATTGGATTAATCCAACGCCAGAAAATATTGTTTATTGTTGATAATGCAATACCTCTGATGAGCTATGCATTCAAATATGTCTTACCTTATCTTAATTAAAGTTGTGAACATTTGATCTCTAAGTGAAAAAGTGTCAGTAAGAGGAGTCCTTGTCAAGAATTGGGACTAGTAGGTATTTAGAACTCATAAACACCGTCCAAGAGAGTCCAGTAAAATATTTACATTTCTGGTCATTGTTTTCAACACAAGCTGAGTTTAACTGAGTTTTCACTAGCTGGTCATGTAAACTTTGGTTCTCAATCAAAATAATGTCCTTTTCGTCACTAAAAGTGCTAATTTCTTTGAAGAACATTTCACGCTCAGGTTGTTCTGTTGGTTTGTTAAAGCCGTACCTATTTATATAAGTAGAAATTGGTTCTGCTATATACATCAGCTGTATGTTTTCCTCACATTTGTTTCTTGTACTCTGACACCTGATTTACTATAGGGGTTGTTTCATGCTTTTTTTCAATGCATTAGCATGCCTCTGAAGTTTTGCAATTACTGAACATTTCATCATAACACTAACAATATATGGTATGCTTTGACTGTTTTGTAGATCTTGTTTAGTATCTGATTGACATACCTTTGAATTCAATGAATATCTTGGAAGTGATGTTTTTGCCTGCTCCAACTTATCTATAATCAATGACAAATGTGTTGAGGACTGGATCTAGCTTTTGCTCTATGCTTGTAATATAAGCTACACTTACCAGTTACTCCACAACTTTCATTACAAAATAAGTCATGTGTACCATTCACTCAACTGTCTCAGCAAAATAAATGGCATGATTTACCAGTTCATCAACAAATGTCTCAACAGAATCCATTACAAATACCACTTCATCAATTATCTCATCAACAAAGTCAGTTATCTTTACCAGTTCCTAAACAACTTTTTCAACAAAGTCAGTCGCTATGTCCTCAACAACAATTATATCCTTATAATTCTAACATGTATAACCAGTCAAGGACATCAAATGGACAGAACTCAGTTCAATACATGAGTATGCTCATGAACAACAATGACCATCAATTTCAACAGGACCTACAAGTACCACCAATTAGACAAAGCCTAGAGACTGCATATAATTGGCCAATCTCCAGCCATACCAGTTCCTTCTGTGAGAGTGGGACTTCTTTTGAACCCTTGATAGACCAGGTCATAAGTGATGATGAGAAGGAAGATACTGATGATCAAAGTCAATGTCATAAATGCTGTGACCAACTGAAATATATAAAAAGAAAGAAATAAAAGAACCGAAAAAGCACGTTGAAAAGGTGAGCGCAACACATATTTGCCATGAAGATTTATCCTCTGCTATTTAAACTTTACAATAACACTGTACAGGTTACAAACTAAAAGACATATTGAAAGAGTTGGTATTACTTGGCTTCACAAAAAAAGATTGGCCAACGTAGATACAAGTATCTTGTCTTGGGGAGGAATCACTCTGATTCAAACAAAAAATTCTCTGAAACTGATGCTTGATTTCTTGATTGACAACATATTTGTTACGTTCGGAGGACGTGTTTTTCAATAGACTGTCGGCATTCCAATGGGAAAAACTGTGCCCCTCTACTTGCCGACTTAGTTTCTTTATTATTATGAGGCTGACTTCATGCAGGAACTTCTTAGGAAGAAAGATAAGAAATTAGCAATATCCTTTAACTCTACTTTCCGCTGTAAAGATGATGTTCTTTCACTAAACAATTCTAAATTTGGTGACTTCAAAGCAGTCAAAGATTAGAAATGGCAGTGAGAGTAAACATGTATATATCGGTACAGACAAAAACAACACCTTCATCTCATTTGTTACTCTCTGAAATCATCTAGACACATAATCGGTATTGCTGTCAAATTCAGAAGCTTACGCAAAAATTGGTGTGCTGTCCAACCTTACTGCAAATGGGAACCATGTGATAAAGGAAATACCACTAAATATCATCACCAAAACATGGACTTTAAAAGTACGAGAAATAACTGTAAACTTGGACACTTTAGGACTTTCTAGAAATTTTGATTTAACCGTCCAATCATGTATAAATATCCTGTATGTCGGAAAACGTATAAGACTTTGTAAAGGTCTTATCGTTAATGACAAAAAGACCATTCTTCTTCATATTACATCGGCGGTTATACAAGACAATCAGGAAGAAAACAGTAACAGATTCATGCGATGCAGTGCATGCTTTGTGGTTATATCATGGTTATGCATAGGGACTGCCTGCATTACTGTAGAAAACTATTGAATCCATTTAAAAACACAGACCAGAGCAAGCTTATTAACTTAGGTGAAAACATTGATAAAGATCAGTATTATATTTCCTGGTGCTTCTCCAGAGATGAAAATAAGTCTCAAAGAACTTTTCGTATTAGTTATATTAACAATAACAAATTACACACATGTCAGCATATGAATACACAATGTCAGAGTCAGCATATGAATACACAATGTCAGAGTCAACACAATGTCAGAGTGGGCGTGAAACCATCAAATTTGACAATAGTGGAAATAAAAATTATACTTGTTACCAATCAGGAGACAGTAAATACACCTAATTTATTCATTATTTAATAAATAATGAAAGATTTTGCAGTTTCCAGAAAAATAAACAGAGTAAATATGCAGACTGCTTTACCGATGATGAGATTGAGAACATTGACAATGAATTAACAGATTCAAACGCATTGGGAAGTCCAAAACAAACTGCCAACCACAAAAAAAACCTGCAATGCAATCAGGGTAAATGTTGATATTGGTCCAAACAGAAATATTTCTGTCAAAATTAATATTTTCCACTCTGGATCTTTCGTCTTTCCAAGGGCCAAAATGTGGCAAATTCTCAGACCATTTCTTTGAAACATTAAAGTGAAATTGTAACTTGCCCGACTCCGTCGAAGAGACACTGGTCAAAGGTGACTCAAATGACTTTGCTGATGACACAATTGTTAAAAGACCGTCTACACCTATTTTAAATTTAACAAAATTATAAGTTGTGAAGATCTCTAAGTACGCACATACAATGTACGTGCACGTGTGTCAAATACAATATCTAGAAAATCAAATTATAATGAAATTTCACCAAAACATAGAGTCATGCAACACAGCAAAATGAAGGATTCAAAGCTTTAAGATATTCATACCTCACTTAGCACGATGGATATTACAATGAACCATTTCGTAGAATAACTTAATGACATAAACTTAGCAACTATTAACACTGATATGCCTTATCAGCCAAAACTAAACAATCATAAAACAAAAGTAACTGAATCATTTATATCCAAAATAGAAGCAAAAATAAAACATTGTGTCACTGGAATTGATTCTCTTCAAACAAAAGCAAGTGTAGCCGACAATCTTGTAACAGACTTAAAAGCTAATCAAGTAGAACACAAAATCACTATAGATAAAATGTCTACATTAATTGTAAAATTAGTTGATCGTATCGAATCACTTGAACACAGTATCATAATGAATCTACACAAAATTGAAGAATCAGATGCAGATATTACTTTGAGGCGAACAACTGACAATGATAAAAATATGTTCACTAAAAGTGTTTGCCATGATTCAAACATATTATCTGACATCTCAACTGATCAAATTGAAACAGACAATGAATGGACAGAAGTTACGGGAAAGAAAAGACAACTCGAACCTACAAATAATGAATCGACAGAAGTTGTAAGAAACAAAAAGCATCCCGAACCTAAAAATCCATATAATTGTGACCACTTGATCCTGAGCGATTCGATTCGGTCATTCGAAGGATTCAAACAGAACACTTTACACCTGGCGCCAGGTGTGTCAAGCGGTTCATTCAAGGAGGTGCCTCTACATGTACCAACTTTATAGAAAAGAAGGGGGCAGAATTTAATACCTAAAACGTACTTCTACACATTGGAACTAGATACCTACAAAATAATGGTATTAAAGATGATGAATTTGTTAAACTTCTCGATATGTGTACAAAAACCTGGATATATGCCAAAGTATATGTGTCTCTTATTACAAGCCGAAGAGACTTTTCCGATAAAATGGTGACCGAAGCAAATCAAATCATAGGCAGTGTATGCACGAACTATTCAAATGTTACTGTTATTGAGCAATTTAGACCATCTGATAACATGTAACATGTTCCATGACTAAGTTCATCTCAACAATCTTGGACTCGCGGTCATTATTAAACATTTGAAAGCTGCTATGAATCTGTCACCGCCATCTCCCAGACCATTACGACACCAGTATGGTCAACCAAATTAGTCTTGGAACGATCGACCTTCATCTGCGCCTCCATTTTAAAATATTCAATTGCCAATGAATAACATGGACATGACAAGACCAGTATCCAATCCGTCTGCTTTCGAAAGTCCTCAAATGACCAACCATATTTCACATATGAACATGATGACTCCGCCGCCAGCAAATCCCTGTATGCAATGGTTTCCTCCGCGAATCCCTATGTGTGCTCCATGGCGTCAACCATGGAATGTACCACCCTATACATCTTGACCACCGAATATTGCAACATTTTATCCTGATGCTCAACAAAACATTCACAACTAACCAATGATAAACAAATTATGAATCTAATCTAGTAATGATAGAAAGTATTTTGTTGTAACTGTTTATTATTATTATATTTTTTATACCCCCGCTTCAAAAAAGGGGGGTATACTGTTTTACCTCTGTCTGTCAGTCCGTCAGTCAGTCCGTCCCATGAAACTTTCGTCACATTTTTCTCAGGAACTACACATCCACCTTTTCTGTAATTTGGTATCAACATTTATATATGTCAGCCATACCGTGTGATGCGTTTTCAGATTCATCACTTGACAACTTCCTGTTTACCGAACAATTGTCTGATTTTACACATGATAGCCAAGTTGAAAATTTTCGTCACATTTTTCTCAGGAACTACAATACAAGGATTTCTGAAATTTGGTTTCAGGATTTATATAAGTCAGCTATACCGTGTGATGCGTTTTCAGATTCATCACTCGACAACTTCCTGTTTACCGAACACTTGTATGATTTTACACATGATAGCCAAGTTGAAAATTTTCGTTACATTTTTCTCAGGAACTACAATACAAGGATTTCTGAAATTTGGTTTCAGGATTTATATAAGTCAGCCATACCGTATGATGCGTTTTCAGATTCATCACTCGACTACTTCCTGTTTACCGAACACTTGTATGATTTTACACATGATAACCAAGTTAAAAATTTTCGTCACTTTTTTCTCAGGAACTACAATACAAGGATTTCTGAAATTTGGTTTCAGGATTTTTATAAGTCAGCTATACCGTGTGATGCGTTTTCAGATTCATCACTAGACAACTTCCTGTTTACCGAACACTTGCATATTTTTACACTATTAATACTATCCACTTGCGGGGGGGGCGGGGTATCATCAGTGAGCAGTAGCTCACAGTTTCACTTGTTTATTTTTATTTTTTATAATTATTGTTCCTTTTTACAGCACATACATATCTTACGTGGCTTGTTAATTTATTTTTATGTTTATAATCAAATAATGAAGTAGAAAAAAAATCATCGGTGTCCACTATTATATATGTACATGTATCATATTATTATGTTTATAAGCTGGGAATCCGAATTTTCCTCGAGTTGAAGAATTAGTAGAATAAACGGGAATAGTGGAATTAAAAGACGGCGCAATGCCTAGTGAAGTTGAACCATGTCCTAAAGCTGTTGATAGATTGAAACTTGGCTGTATCTGCTCTCCTTGTTTATTCATGTGTTGCATAGATTGCTGGCAGAGTTAAATTGTATTCATTAAGAGGTTTTGCATGTTTACATTTTGATTGTTATTGTTTACGGTTGCGTGCGCAGATGCAGCAGTGGGCGGAAGCTGAGGAATTGCGTGCGCATATGGTGTAGAAGGCGTAGTAATCTCCTGTTGAACGGTTAAAATAGGAATTGAGTGATCGGAAGTATTTATGTCAATAGGATCACGTATAGTAGCATCACTTACATTTAACGAATAGTTTCCATCAGTAACTGTATTCCGTTTAGCTAAATTATCGGAATTATCAATCCTAGCGGAACTATTTTCATTTGATTGATTGTCCAAAAGCAGTCTTTTTAAACTACTGTTAGATAAATTACCTGTAATCTTAATCCCTATTTTACCGAGGGCAGCCTTAAGTAGAGACGCAGTCCAATTAGAAGGATTTTGGTTGTCTAATGTTTCTGTTTGAACACGACTTGCCGATTTCCTCCTTGTAGCCATTTTGATTCCACAAGAAACGTTTGTTATTTAAGAAACGGGACAGTTACTATGAATTCGTTTTAAAGTCTTAGATCACATAGAATGATGTATTAATATCCATTAATCAGTATATAATCCAATCAAAAATTTAAAATATGAAAATCCAATCAAAACGTAATGAAAATATCTGATGACAAAAGGGGTACTGCTATTTATCCAAAAGCAGCATATAAATGACGTATATCCCAAAATAATTTGAAAATGAGGCTACCATGATTGAGAGGTACAAATGGGAAAACCCTATGACTAAAACTGAGTTAATCCTTGATATAAACATCAATTATCCAAATAATTGTTAAACACATCAAATTTACCTCTTTGTGCCAATTTCACACTGATCTAGTTCGTATTTAGTTTGTTTACTGACAAGGGAGATAACCAAATAAAAAAGGTTAAACCTAAAACCTAGCACGAATCACCGCGTCAGTTACAGTTATATTTATTTGATAACAGCACACAATATAAATGTATCATTGTCAAGTTCTGATCAGAATTTAATGTAAATTTCTTTATAATTGAAAATGATCTCCCACAGTCAGAATTGATATTTGACTGAACTTAATTGCTTGAGAAGGCTTTGAAAGAATGTCGTGCAGTATGTTTTTGCAATGTAAAATGTCATCTTTTATCTCTGCCTATCTCCCATATTGCTTTTGCCTGGGCAAAACTGTGTAGTTCATCAGAAGATAGTTAGTACTATGAGAACTGATCCAACTGTTCCGTGATATTTCCATCCCCTGTGGGCTGTTGAACTCTGTTGGCTAGATTTGGAACTGAGAAAGACAAATGTATTATAATTTGATTTCCATTGAATAATCATGTTAAATACTTATTCAAATAGAAACATTGTAGTTTTCCTCTCACATGTATTGTTTATATCATTGCAACATAGGATGAAGTTGAATAAAGCTTTACTCGTCATTCGATCATTTAAAACTCGACCTCCAAAATATGAGATTTATTTTGGTACGTTCACATCGCTTCGCCTGACAATCAGCACATTAGACGACGGTTCAGGCCCTGAAAACGACCTTTTGCTGTTGACATATCACCATTTAAATGAATTTGAAAGAAATCGTAAAAACTAATCACAAACTACTTACGTAAGGAGCTTTGTCTGTTCGACCATACAGAAAAAAAATAAACAATATGGTGACAGAACAAATGCTTCGAATTTTTCGGTATTTATCGCCGAATAAGGGAAAAAACGAGAATCGCGATATCACTAACGACCAAAAAAACAAATGAAAACAACGACAAAAGCCTGTTATTGCGTGTAAAGTGGTGAAAAGTAAAATCACAAAAATACTGAACTTAAGAGGAAAATCAATTCGGAAAGTCCATAATTACATGGCAAATAACAAAACACATAAAAACGAATGGACAAGAACTGTGATATTCCTGACTTGGTACAGGCCTTTTCAAATGTAGAAAATGGTGGATTAAATCTGGTTTTATAGCGCTAACACTCTCACTTTGAAAAGCGTGTACACGTCATGTGACAAAATCCTTACGTGTAAACTGTTGAAAAAGCTTGTATAACACGCGAATATCATGTCACTTGGCAATTATGGTCGGTTGTCTCTGCGGCACCGTTCCCTCGCGAGTACTTATAAGAACCTAGAATTTCCAGGAATCCCAACACTTACAAACTTTGACCTTTTCTCTAGGGCGGCAATTAATGAATCGACCTCCATGACAGCAATGCTTGCATCTAAAGCGTTATAGCGGTCGCAAGCTACTCCAGCCATGCCAATAATGGTTGTTTTATTTTGACACCTTACTGCTGGATCTTTAATCAACTCTTTTAACTTTGAGTTCATGAACTCAATTCTCTTCCTCCCAAGTCCATAAACGTTTTTAATTTCTGAGGCAGTGTGTAAGCTAATCTTTTTAGATTTGAGCACTTTTTCTTCATCAAAGGGAGATTATAGGCAACTTTGTATTGTAGTAAATAAAAGAAATCATATGAAGTAAAATACATTGTATTTTGTTCCTACAAAATCAAGAAACAGGTTGTACAAACTATATACATGGTATACCTATATGGCATTGAAGGTACAGGGAAGGATTATAATTCTTAACCAGTGACATTGTGCTATATGAATCTAAAAATTTTAATATAAAATACGTATTTGTTTCTGATAGAAGTTTTATATTATAGTAACAACTTTTTTCTTCGATAACGGTAAACCAAGTACATTTTTTAAAACTTCACATCAGTTTCGTATACATTTTATCTGCCCAATAATCAATGTTAATATAAAAGAAAAAGTTTCCAGGTACATGTATGAATTATCATAAAAATCAGCCTTAATTTTCGTCAAATTTTATACATCATTTTACCACATTGAAAACAAGAAATTTGAAAAGGAATAAACGGTTAAGAAATTGTTTGTGAACATTCATCATTTTTGCATGAACCCCAGAGGCGAGTTTTGGATGTATCTATGGGCAACTCGATATCTCGCGGCCGGAAGTCAGAATAAAATTCTCTGAACGTCTCGAAATTTTTCTATCATTAATACAAGTAGTTATCTTCGTCTTTGATATGGTCCCTTGGGCTCTATGGCTAGGCTACCACATTCAGCACATTGTAACAATCAAAGAAAATTGGAAAGTAAACCAATAAAGACTACGCTGCATTCAATACATCGTTTAAATATAAGAAACAATTTTCATTTTCACTAAACATTGCTAAACGTATGTGTTTTTGATAATGTGAACGTATACATATGCGCTTTGATTTCTAAACAAGTATAATGACGACGCAATTATATTAATTTCTTTGGAAACGACCAATGACACTGTGTGTCTCTAGGTCAGTTATAACGAGGTATTATGCATTATCTCGATTACATACAAACTAAATATGTTTGAAGATGTTTAAAACCACATGTAGTAATGTGCTGAACCAGCATGGAGAAAAATATTACTTCTCATTGCCAATCAGAACTACCTTTACATTGTATATATATATTACATCAGAAAAAATCACTCTAAGTTATCATAAAATTGAGAATGGAAATGGGGAATGTGTCAAAGAGACAACAACCCGACCAAATAAAAAACAACAGCAGAGGGTCACCTATGTATATTACATAATCTATAAATTCTTTCAGGATCAGTGAAATTAAAAAAAAAGAACAGAACATTATGTCATGATTAGCATGACTTACCTAATTATGTAATAGTATGGATTAAAAAGTACAATCCTCCTTGTGCTTACATGTATGTTCTTTCTACTAGAACACTGTCAATGACCATGATGACTGATATTTTGTACTTAATGTGTTTTTTTTTTTTATCAAATAAAGATGTTTTAAGGGATGAGAATTGGTTTGAAATTTGTATAACCATTGATAACAGTCAAGTACCAAATGTGTCCAGAAACTCTAAATCATCTACAAATTTTATTAAGAGATAATGTCTCACATGTATTACAATAATTGATAGAACACATATAAAATAATAAGCATTTAAAAAAGCCCTTAAAAATTACGAGGTTAAATCTTATTATTTTTCATTTTGTAGATTAAGTGAAAACATGCAGAACCAAGGAACAAATGAAATGAAATGATAGAAGATACAAATGGTAAGTTTAAATAAAAATACTGATGAATCGACATGATTGACGGTTTTTAATGTCCAGTGGCATATTCATGACATGCAAGACTTAACAATAATGAGATATATTTCTGAAACTGCTTTTAAATAGACTAACACCCGAGCTAGGTTTTAATGTATTATAATTTTTCTTTGAAGGGCCATTTAAATCCTTGCTTTCTTGTTTTACATATCTTTAATTAGTATGTGCCAAACGTCCTTTGGTAATTGAGACCCTAAACCCATAATTCCAGTTAAAATATCTCAATATTATGAAGTACAAGAGAGGTAAAAAAAGATTATCGTTGATGCCCCCTACAGACAATAGAGGGGACCTCAAGTGTGCACTCCGAACTATTCACCCCCCCCCCCCCCCGCTTGTTTACCTGATTGATTTCTAATCACATGTCAAAATTAAATGCGACATCTGATTTGAAAAAGTTTAAATAACATGAGCAACCCTTATTCTATAAACTCACAACATGCACAAGTAGTAGCTGAATTATTCAGCTGCATTAAAAACTCTTCAAACATTTCTTCAAATTATGCAGTTTTAACTTTATAATGTGCAGAGAGTTTCTTTATGTTTACAACTTTGTTTTCAGATGAATTTCCTGAATCCACTTTTGAATCACTTCTTGCTGATCATAATGACAATTAGTTACACAAGCTACATTTGTACTACTAAGAAACATTTGCAATGTCTGCTGTTGAAAAATATAACATGAAAATCTTGAAAAATATCTGTCGGATAAACCAAAGAAAACGTTACCATAAAATAAATTTTTGTTTTAATGAGATGTTCAAAATGAAACTGAACAAGTTCATCCACAATTCATATGTAACAATTGTTCTCGCAATGTGTATAGATATGGAGATACAACATACATTAATTCATAATAAATCCAATAGCCTGTGATTTAATGAATGTTTTTTGAAAGTCATTGGCAAGATATATATTCAATAAAGCCACGAAATAAGGTTGCAATATTTGTTTTTTACAAACAAAGGATATGTTCAATTACTCTCCAACCCCAAGGGTGACTGGGGTATAGAAATATGGTCGCTTGGTCTTCTCCCGACCGGCAGTAAAACGCTTGCTGAAGTGGGGCGTCCGTTTGGCTGTGCGGGATGTATCAAGTTCGCAGTCACGTCCGTCAGAAGGGGACGTTAAATCCGATGCCTCGTGTAAAGAGAATGCCACGCTCTTTGCACGTTAAGAACCCTTGCAACAACTCTTTGAGGGGTCCGTAGGTGGCCTGTTGCAAGGCAAAATTTCTGTCCCTATCCAATATATCCTCATTTTCCAGTGGCAGTCCAAATTTCCCCGACCATCATCCTAGATGGCCTCTATTACAACAACCTACCTATTGTATTTATTGTGAACTTGTTCTCGTCCTGAATATGCATGAAATATTTGCCACTGGACGTTAAGCAACCAACAATCAATCAATCAATTACTCTCCAAAAAAAAAATATGCAATGTAAACCAGATTTAAAACCAGAAATGATAATGAATCCATTTAAGAGATACTGACCATACTAAGGAGCAACAAGGACATAAGACACAGGAGAATGACAAACATTTCAGACATGATTGCCCAGGATGGTGAAGACATCATAAAAATGAAAACAGAACACAATGAACAGTTGTATCACCATATTAACTATATTCAGTTATCCGAAATATAAATAGCTTAATTTAAAATACATGTGTAAATTATGAAAATTGTTACAAGAAAGCTTATTGTTGTAGATTAACTGAAGGGCTCGACATGACCAGCCGATTGATCGAACCGGGTCCATCCGACCTCCCGTTTAGATGATATCGAAGCCAAAGCAGCTTATTGAACTATAGTCTCGTCCGTCCGGGTATTTTCTGACCGTAAGGAGTCTGGCTATAGCCCTCATCCACAAGGATCTCGTCAACCACCGACACGGGTAGCAACCCACGGCAAACGGGTTGGAGAGCCTATTTTATTTAAAACATCGGTCATCTCACGATGTTCGGATCACTTTAGTCTGGTCTCTACCCTTCGACCTGTCCAGCATGGGTAACCCTACCAGGAGACGAAGCTCCAGCTGACATAGCTCTTGGGGTCACTGAGACACGCAAGCCCCCCGACCACGGCAAGGATAGCGATCCACCGGAGGGAACAGATTAATTAATATTGATGAAACTTTACACAGTTGTTGTACACAACCTGTAGATGTGCATGAATGAGGATATTTCTGGTCAGATTTTTTCAAAGGAAATAATTGAAATTACTTAGTTTAAATACCACAATATGTAGCATTAGGTCTTGTAAGCACAACTCCTCCTAAATGACTGTAGCAATAATAATGAAACTTTACAGAACTCCAGTACATGACCAGAGAATGTGCATAAAGGAAGATATTCTTTATCAGAAATATTTAAAGGGAGATAATTAACTTACTTTATATAGATGAAGTTACTTTTTTTTTTGTTTCCACACACACTTACTTAAAATATACAAAGGGAGATAACTCTAATCTTTATTCATTTTAACTGTTCTCTAATTTTAATATAACAATATGTAAATGTATGTGTATTCTTTTTATTAAAAGTCATTAGTAGTAGTAGTTACACATTCATGCTGTGTCAGAAACCTATTCTGTGTTAAATATTGTTTGACACATTAATACTTTCCTTTAACCATTTAAATAAAACATGTGATAATACAACAAATACAACTACAATAACATTTATAAAACACAAAAAGTACACCTGGTACTGAATCATTCATAACAAAGCATAACATCATATAATACTAACTAAACTAATCATAAAAAAATAGGTACACCCAGATACTGTTTTATTCATACATTAAAAAAAAGCTTCTAATCATGAAATAAAATAAACATTTACCACAAAATAAAAACAACATTATTACACACAGATCAAATGTTTATTCAAGGTCACATTATGACAGAGTAAAATTGTTTATATTATTTTCTGTAAAATTTATTTGAAGGACTTTTTTTCAATGGATATCAATGTTTACTTTCTAAAAAAAAAACAGTAAAATATAGATTCTTACATTGTTAGCAGTGGATTATCGTGTTTCTCCAATCGAGATAGTTAAATTATGAAATTTTAAGTCCGAGCCTTGGCGAGGACTTAAAATTTCATAATTTAACTATCGAGATTGGAGAAACACGACAATCCACTGCTAACAATGTAAGAATCTGTTTCTCTAATGACCAAAAAACCTATTTTAGTTTCATAAAAAAATAAATTCTCCCAACCATGCCTTAAACTACGTCATCCGGTGTTACGCGCCAGCATATTTATACGCACATAAGTCTTTTGTTTAATTTCAAGTATTATCTAAAAAAACACAATCCAATTCAATTTGAATTCCAACATATTCATATTTAATCACAAAAAGAACATTAAAATAGTTTTTATCAATTGAACGTTGATAAGAAAAAAGAACTTTTTTCGCGTAGAATGAAGTTCACCGCTCACTGAAATAAACACGAGGAGAATGAATGAAGTTCAAAACGGCTGACCACAGTAGTTTATTCATCTTGTGAACTGTCACTCTCGATAACAAATCGGCGTTTCTTCTGAGGAGGCTGAACTGATGGTGATGTATTGTTAATATTGATATTAAATGTCCCTCCATAAATAGGTGCCCCAAAGATATAGTTCATTCCTGAACGCGGTGCATCGTGACTTTGGCTTTGCCCAACCACGAGTTGTGTCTCTGATGAACTGCTTGACGTCCCATCGTAACCGTCCTCGTTGTCTGCGAAGACTGTATTTGTTGCTCATTTTCATCCTGGTTACCTAAGATGCATTGACGTCCCACGTAACCGTCCTCGTTGTCTGTGAAGACTGTATTTGTTGTTCATTTTCAGCCTCATGATCCTGGTTACCTAAGATGCATTGGGCTATCTGTTTATGTTTCTGAGGGTTCAGTTTTGAGTAAGTGGTGATACTCTGTATGTTTTTGTGTCCAGATATCTAAAAAATCAGTAAAGAAATCATAAACTTTCTAGTATGAACCATATGTGAATTTTTATGAAATAGTGTGGATCTGAGGAAGAAGTAAAGGTGGACTAGAATTTAGAATTGTGAAATATTAAATAAGGGTGTCTCATTGACAGATTGAGGGGTTCTGATCCTGGATCCAACTTACTGTTTTGTCAAATTCCTGTATCCGCTTACACTATGTATGTAACTTTGTAAGCAATTCTCATTTTTTGTAAATTCTTGTGTCCCCCCTAGTCCAAATAATTATGACGTCTCGTTAGGCTATTTTTTTATATTTTTTTTGGGACGCTGTACATTGATGTACGGCGTCCAAAAAATTATAAAAAAATAGCCTTTCAAGACGTCATAATTATTTGGACTAGTGTCCCCCTAGACTTCCTAACACAGTACAGTACAATAATTTGACTAACATGTGTCATGCTCTCAAAGAGTTAGCAATTCAGGGTTGCACTTAGACCCTAATGAGATCCACAAATAAAAAATAAATAATCCGACAATTTTAAAAAGGATTTCTTCAATTTTTGTGCTATTTTTACATTTCCTGACCGGTGTGAGAAAAAATATTTCTCCTCACTAGTGAAAAATCTGTTCTTGGCAAGTGATTGATTGAATTTCAATGGTTCAAATTTTGCCGTTATATAGCCTTTTTGTGCTAATGCGGCGTCAGCTGTGTGGCGTAAAGCAACTAACAATGAATCAATGAATTTAATCTTTGATAAAATTAGAGAAACAAATTCCACCGATATGTGTTTCCACTTTCAACAGTTAAATTTTTAATATTGAAAAGCTCAGCAAGCCTTGTGTTTTAAATTGTAAAATTTAACGTTAACTGTCTCGAGTGGAGAATTTCGTAACACTCTGTGAAATCTATATTTTCATATCTCCAGTTACAAAATTTTCTTATCAGATGATTGTTCAAAATTCAATCATGACAAAAATTGAGTGGATGAAAACTGTAATTAATGTAGTCAAGTGGTGTTGTAGTAATATTTTTATGATTAATAACCTGTTTGATATGATTATGTTCAATTCCCTCATCGTCAAGCTTCTGAAGCATAAACCTTCTAGCTGAATTAGGCGCCTGTTTGTATTGTCATGTAGAGGTTGGTTCTCATCATTTTGATTGTGTTCTTTAATAATACCTACAAGTATATGTACAGTATTAATAATTAAAAGCAGTGATTAAAAGAACATGCTGGTTATACACATGTACAGTGTTTATATGGGGAAATTCAAATATGGTATCAAATTTTCTTGATTTCTTCTGAATTTCCTATTGTGACGTCATGACAAAAGACAACCATGATGACGTCACTTACATGTATGCCTTCAAATTGATATTTTATTGTGTGTTTTTCTATGTTGTGATGTTATACTATTCAGTTTTGTGTCAGTAAAAGGGAGAAGGTTTGGTACCATCAAAACATTTAATCCCTCTGCAAATGTTTGCACCTGTCCTAAGTCAGGAATCTGATGAACACAACAGTAGTTGTTGTTTGTTTATGCAATTTATACATGTTGCTTGTTTCACTTGTTTTTATAAAAGACCATTGGTTTTCCCGTTTGAATGAATTTACACTTTAAATTTGGGCTCTTTATAGCTTGTGTTATCCAAGGCTACATGTTGAAGGCTGTACCTTGACCTGTAATGTTTTACTTTTATAAATTGTAATTGGATTGAGAGTTGTTTCTCTAGTTTTCGTGCTATTTTCACCTTTCTCGACCGGTGTGAGAAAAATATTTCTCGTCTCTAGAGAGAAATTTGTTCTTGTTCTCAGCAAATGATTGGTTGAATTTCAATTATGCCATCAATTTTTTTTGCTTTCTTCTGAATTTTCTATTGTGACATCAGGAAACTAGGTGAATTTAAAAATTTAACTGTTTGAGTGGAGAAATATTGTAATACAGTCTTGATGCAGTTGTGAAATCTATATCTCATTGGCACTCATACCATATCTTCCTATGCATGTACATTGTACCAATAAAGAGCACAACTTTCAGCAAATCTCTCAAAAGGAATATCTCGTGTATTATATTTCTCCAGTCTTGTCAGTTAAATTTTAAATATATTCAAAATCTTGGCACGCCTTGCATTTTAAATTTTAAAATTTAACTGTCTCTCGTGGAGAAATATAACACGTAATATGTGTCTTTGTGGCATGTACAAATGTTTTATGCTTGCGTTAAAACTTACATGTAATCTTTTTTTTTAGGTTAAAGGATAGAGTTTATTTTGGATTTTTATCAACCTTAAACAAAATTTTAAGACGGCAGGGTTGATGAATGTTCTGGATATATCGAGAATTTTTTATAAAAAAAGGGGGGAAACATATCAACCAAAGTATTGAGTATTTGACACAGATTATTCTACATGTACATGTATTTAAACTATCCTTGTTAGTACAATGGTCAGTACACTCATCTACAGATGAGGGATCTGGGTTCGATTCCTGGACTTGGAGTTTACATGTAGAGTCAAAATGTGTCTATTTACTCTTGCTTAAATTTGAATAAAAATGTACAAGTAACTTAATTTGACCATTGTTGAAATTTTAATATCTGTCACTGTTGACAAATAGGTTTCTCAAATCTTTCTCCAATCAATGAATTTGGGAAAACCTGCACATTTCTTGAGTGGTATGAGTAAACTATTTTTCACCACTAGTAAAATATCTGTTCTAAATCAAAATTGATTATGACGTCATCATGTTTTGTTTTTTTCCAGAATTTTCATATTGTGACGTGGGGGAAAAAAGCGACCTTGCCTGATGACATTGCATATATTAAAGGAACACAAGTTTCTAAAAATCTTTGAAAAAGAATGATACAAATCATTAAACAAACTAATTTCGACACTATAAGTTATAACTCGTGTATTACAATATTTCTCCACTCTCGACAGTTAAATTTAATTATTTAAAAAGCTCGGCAAGCCTCGCTCTTTAAATAATAAAATTTAACTGTCTCGAGTGGAGAAATATTGTAATACACTTGTTGCAGTGTATGAATCAATATATACATTAATAACAAGTAAATGTACCTGTTTACAATATTTTATTACCTGTATTTAAAGCCATTTTCTTCATGAATTTTCCTAATTTATTGATACCAATTCTTTGTGCCTTAAACCAAAGGGCTGACTTGTCAGGGTTGTTGTTCTCCTGAATGTAGAAGGGATCTTCAGGCTTACTATATTTTGTAGGTCTTTTTGACTTGTAAAGCTTGTATGCAGCTACAGGACATTTTGTTTGATCAGTTGTGGCCCATGCCCTTTGAGGAATTTCTCTTGTGTTTTTCAGATTTGCTCCAGTTCTTGTTTTAGTATTTCTCTCGTTCATTTGCAAGTATTCCTGACTTTTAGAGTCTTTACATAGTTGGACATCCCCCATGTCATCTGATAATGTTCAGTTACACCACGTAGGCCAAAATATATTGTGTTAAAAAACCAGAGAGTGTGCAATAGAGTTGTAGGATTGGACAAGCCCAGCTGCCCAGTTTTAAACATTGCTTCAATGTCATCATCAGTGAGTGTTTCAGCTCTTTTATCACCATTTCCTTTACCCATTTTTTTAACGCTATCTGTTTTGCCGTAAGAACATCTCTGGTTTTAGCAAATTCTACACTTTTACTTAATTCATAGCCATAATCATTGCTCCTCAGTATTCTATCAAATGAACACATCATTCCACGTAGTGAGGATGGCTCATACTCTTCTCCATCAGTTTTTCTCACAGAGAAAAAGTACCGACATAAAAGACTGTTTAATTCTTCAGGTGGAATTTTATCAATTTCTCTTTTTTCATTTTTCTGTTGTAGGAACTGTGTAAGTGTGCGCATATCACTTATATTTTTTCTGGCAGTGCCTTGATTTTCCTGATCTTTAACAAATTGTTCTACAGTTGATTCATCAACTGGAACAAACTGTCTTGGTTTTGATGCTTTTGAACTAGGCTTTTGTGTAGGTGCTTGAGGTGGTGCTGACACATTTACAGGAGCTTCATTTGGCGTTTTATCAACTTCATTCAACTCTGGCTCAAACAGATACAGGAGTTCATCAGGAACATGTGGTGGGGAGTCATGTTCTAATGGGTGTGTGACTGTTCTGTCAGGCTCAGAAATAATGTCAAACCTGTATCTGGCCTCAGTTACAAGTTTACCACCTTCTAGCTGAATTTCCCACAACGGAAACCCAAAGTTGTCTGTTTTACCTTTTATAACTCCCATTTGCCCCCCTACAAGTCTGACTTTTTGTCCCCTTGTCAAGTTTTCGTTGAGCGACATTTCTTTCTTATAATGAAAATTGCAGACGACGAGTTCTCGATAGTTTGTTTACACGTTACTAAGATGTTTATCGAAGAAGGCCGAGAATTCTTGTTAACCTTGAAAAAGTAGTTCCGACAGGTCACGAACTTTGATTATCCAATCAATTGCTGAGAACAAATTTCTCTCTAGAGACGAGAAATATTTTTCTCACACCGGTTGAGAAGTGTGAAAATAGCTCGAAAATTAGAGAAAAAGTGGTTCAATTGTATCAATATTATTTAAACCCGTGTGAAAATATTTGGTAAAATAATAAAAAAAAATCCAGTTGTTTTCTACTTAAATATTTGAAATTAATAATAATCAAATTAAAAACATTAAAGGATGTTCTATACATTGAAATTGTAATTTGCTCAGTGTTCAAGACAGTACAATATGTTGATCAATAGTTACATGTCGGATCCTTTCACTTGGTGGATAGCTCCCTCATTAGCAATCATACCACATCTAATCTTTATAAATGTAACCCTAAACAAATGTTTTAACTTAAAACCACACACACACACACACACACACACACACACACACAAATATGTACATACAAAAAACTATTCTACACTATATTGAAATTATATCTGTGGTTGTAATAACAATTTTGATTGAAGATATAAAAAAGATATAAAGAAAAGTGTATATACATACATTTAACCCTTATATTTATACATATTTAAAATGTTTTTATTATGTTTTATTTTATCAAAATTTGAATACCAATATATTTGAAAATATTAATAGATACTGTACCAAGGGAAGTAATCCCAAAATGATAGTCTCCCCCTTTTTAAAATTATTACTTTTATACAAGGGGGGCATGATTGTGATTAAAAAAAAATTATAGGTATTGCATGCAATGACCCAGTCATTAGTATAATAATATGAGAAATCCTTTATTTAATTGCATTTCACAAAAGAGTTTGTTAAAAAAAAACACAGATATAATTTAAATTTTAAGTCTAAATATATTTACATTACATTTAACATAAAAAATCACAAGTTTGGTGTGGAGGTCCACCTCCTCATGATGGGTCTGTGGGGTGTTCTCAGTGAGACCCTTCTCCTGGCCACCTTTTGCCTCCTCTTGACCACTCTGATCACCAGAATGGTTATCACAGTGAGTGTAATTCCAGCCACTGCACTGATGAGTTTATCTGGAAAAAAATATTTATGATAAGAGTAACTCGATAGTTTTATGTGTTAAAAATAAAAACACTGTGTATGATTTTCAACTTTTTTCTCATGAACGTTTTACTCTCTAATGTGTAATAAGTTGTTTTTTTTGTTCTGATATTTGATTACGAATGCTCCGTGTTGAAGGCTGTACCTTGACCTATTACGGTTTACTTTTATAAAAATGGTAACTTGATGGAGAGTTGTCTCATTGGCACTCATACCACATTTTCATATACATTTGATATATCTATATAAAGTTAGAGGCATATATATGTCTCTGATAAAAGACTTACTTCTAGATCAGAGACTTTTACAGATGTGCATTAATTCATTTAATAACAGGAGGGCACTGTAAACATGTAAAACTTGAAGTAGTCTTGTCTTCAACATCCAATGCATTTGTAGTACACAAGTAACCCTCATCTCTAAAGTCTACATCTTTCTTATTTTTTATAATAAAGTCTCACATATAACAAAGGATTTTCCTACATGATTATAAAATTGTAGAGGGAAATATATATTTTTTTATAACATGGTTGTAGATGAGGGGATGTATATGTTCTTGCTTTTCACATTTTTTTATTCTTTCTTGATTATGAACATACCAAGGATGGTCTCTTTCTCCTCACATGGAGGTGGGGTTGCCACAGACCACCTGAAGGCAAATGTGGCCTTTTCTTTTGCTTCCTCCCCAGTCTCTGTGCTTTCTTCTGTGTTCTTCATAATAATCTCCTCTTCTCTCTCCACACCTGTCTTCTTTCCCAGAACTGTTTTAAGAAAAGTGTAAGAATTAACTTTACATTCCACTTGTTTTTACGAACCGGATGTTTCTAATAAAATCAAGGAGCCGTTTCAAAACAATTTGTATGTATATAAAGGCTTGTATCATATTCAATTTATAAATACAGCTTCTTTATTATGAATCTAGCTGGTATCATATTCAAATCATAGGTGTTTTTTTTTATGTAGCTTGTTTGTATAGTTGCAATCAGGAATAAAAATTAAAATTTAAATATAAAAATCCCTTACCACTCCTCTAAACACTTCGGAAGTTTATCGGAAAGGGGTCATCTCAAAATTCATTTAGATGTTGATATAAGCTGTCATCACTTCTTGGATGTTGTTAAAACTTTTAATTGTTTACCTACGACTGGGACATTTTCTATCATCGTTTTTATGACAAATGAAGTTTATTAGTTGGATACACTCGTTCGTAAAACGATTTTTGTTGGTAAATTTGACAATAAATTAAAATAAATATTTTTGTATAATTTTCTGGGCATACGTTTAAGTATTTAGTTGTAATTTAACAGTGGTTTCGAAGATACTTTGAGAAATAAATATACTTTTGTGTCTAAATGCAATAAACAGAAAGGGAAAAAAGGGGGGGGGGGAATGATTAAAGACATCAAAAGATACAATATATATATTTAGACAGAGATTCATAATAAATCTTACCTTCAACTTTGCACCCATTGATGCTTATGCCAGCCCCTGACCCAACCCGTACTACTGTTGATGGGGACTGGCATATCACAATGGTGGTGGGGTCGTACACTGTGATGCACCTCACACCCCTTCCACATCTCAGTATGGTTTCGGACACTTTATTGCAGACTCGAAAGCCACGGACACATGATTTCTCTTCCTTTGACAATACGAAGGTGGCATTAATATACATCAATAACAGTCCCAATGACAAAATTACGTGACGTCCTGCCATTTTGATTTCGCGGTCAATAAGTATTTCGCGGTCAATATGCGATAACGAGGGAGGACGGATACACGATGCATGCATTTTTTACTATTTATTTAATAAGTATTTTTTATTATTATATGATTTTAAAAATAAAAAGTGAATAAATGAATATTTTTACGGAAAAACTATTCGAATCTAACTTTTACACATTTTTTTTTATCTTGTTTTTTTTCCCCCAAAAAATGACCGCGAATGACCCATTTACGCAATATAAATTAGGTCGCCCTAATTTTGGTTAAAAGTTAATGGATTGAATTTCCTAAAGTACAATACATGTGCCAGATAGATTAATAAAATTTAGGTTAATCATGAAACTCTGTTAATCACTATTTTGATTGATGTTTCGTGATGGGGAAAAAAAAACGAGAGGAATTTAATTAGACTGTATAAAGGACAATGTTGGCCTTAACTTGATATAAAAACAACTGAAAAAAAGTAAGAATTTCAAACTACATTCGACTCACCTTAAAGCTAAAACTTGATTCCGAGAAAGGTATGTGCATTAATTGATAACTTTACTTTTTTTTGTCTTAAAATAAGGGTTTCAATTTTTTCTTTTCTTTTTTTTTTAAATCAATATTTCGATACAGTTTTAGACAAAATAGTTTTGATTCCAATCAATTATAAGAATATGTGAAACAAAAAGATTTTTTGTGGTTAAACAACTTTGTCTTGCTTAATTTAGAATAAATATTATTTCTAATAAATTTCTGAACTTCAAATGTATATGTATATGTGTGCGTATGTGTCAATTTACGAAAGTTCTGATGTTTTATACTTTTTTACAATAGAAAAGAAAAATGGTAAATTTTTTACCAGACGAGGATTCGGTATACAACTGGACCGAGTGAGTACATATTTGATTTATAAACATTCAAAGTTCATTCTAAAATCGTTACCATCGATTTTATTCTTTTTTTGATTTATTTCATAAACATTCATGTTTTTTTTTCAATTTAAGTTCTTTTACATAATCAATTTGAATAATGGAAGTTTGATATCTTTTCAATTACCTATAACACATTTTAGTTTATGTACAAGAAAACATTAATGATTTATCTCTTTTTTAGTTCGCAGACTGATTTATTTTTACAAGACTTTCCATGGAGTGGGGGAGATGCGAGAGGGGAGGAGAGTAGCCCCATTCATTTTGGCACGGTATTTAAAGAAGAACCAATATCGTAAGTTTCCTGCCGACCGTGCAAGGGCTGTATAGCCAGTCAAGGTCGTTAAAAACTTCCATTTGTTGTTTGTAAGTTTCCTTGTCTCTTCTTGTATTTTTGTAGGAATATTGTACCTAACTAAATGGAAATTAAGAATTTGGGACACGAATGTATCGACAATAACATTATTGTTTTTGTAACTCTGAGACATTTCAATATAATTAAACACATGCTATTTCGGAGTAATGGATAAAAATGTCAGTAACTGCAGGTATAAACTTTTGCTTAGTCTATATTTTTTCGCGAAAATAAAAAATATTGGATGTATATATATATGCATTTTCTATCTGTAATGTGAAACTACAACATTATATCTTCACAAAAATGGGAATGTGCTGTTAACATTTATATCCTACTTTTTTAGTTCATTTTCATTCCAAGAATAAACATAAAAATTAACCATTCGTTGATATTCAGAACTTGACGATTAATTTTGTAGTGGTGTAAAGAGATTCTATGAAGTGGAATCTTCAAGAGAGAGTTCACTTTTATCACCAGAAAAAAAGAAATCAGTTTTAGATATGTGAATTTTCGGTATATGATGTACAAATTTGCAGTTACATCCAGTCAGAATAGGGGCGATAAATATGATGTCTCGTGTAAAGAAAGTGTCACGCTTATTGCACGTTAAGAAACCTTGCAACAGCTCTTCCAGGGGATCCGTAGGTGACCTGTTGCAAGGCTGAATTTCTGTCCCTATGCAATATACTCTCCGATTTCCCGTGGTAATCTACATTTCTCCGACCTTGATCTCCCGCGGACCACCTTATTACAAAACCTATCTATTGTGTTTATTGTTAATTTATTTTTGACCTAATGAACATGAAATCTTTTCCAACAACCAATGAATCAATTTTGTATATATTGTATATGATGTTTTTTTATTCAGCAAAAAAGGGGTAAAACGACGGTTGATAACAGAGGATAAAGAAAATGATCAGAAAATGAAAAGGTAAGTTGCTTTTTTATTGTTTTTTTTCCATTTGTTTACAAACCAAAAATCAAGATTTAATGTCATAACAAAACTCTCTGGCTGATAATCAATGATTATCTTTGAACGTTGTTAGATTGTAACAGTGAGAAAAATAGAGAAAGAAGCATTAAAAGGAAAAGATATTGTAACCATCAACGATACAGATACACACAACTACATTGTTTATAGGAAAAAAATATCGAGTTATCTCTCTTTATACATAGTCTCAATTATATATAAAAAGCATTTTTTTTATAAAGGTGTTATTTCTTCAATATGCGTTTTCTGTCTTAAATTAATAGACAATGATATAACTGTTTTTGCTGGATCAGTGTTTGTTTTATATATGTCTGCTTTGTTCTTTTTATTTTAATAATATTTGTTTTTCAGAGAACAACTGGATAGACATTCAGATAGTATAAGACCAATGTGTTGGGGGGAAAAATCCTCCCAGATAAAACAATTAACAGAAGTGATAGGGAAAATGGAGGAAAATCATTCTACTACTATTCACATCTTAAAGGGTATGATTACCCAGTTGGAGAAAGAAAAGCCAAGAAGGCAGAACATTATTACGCATACATTATGAATAAAGTATTTGTACTTGTATTTGTATTGGGTTTTTTTAATAACACATTCAGTACTAGAAATGTATTGCTCAAAGATTACATTACGTTAATTTCAATAAGTCATTTGCTCATACTGGAAAATATCGAACATAAACAACAATTAGACACATTACAAAATCATACTTACATTATAGTTTAGTCGCTACACGATTTTATTTGTTTTCTTAAATAGAACCCACAACTATTTATACTTCTTAGTATATAAGGATGGGCCAACTTCAGGTGTTGAATCATTTAAAAGGAGTGGGTTACACAGATGTTTAAACACTTGTAGTATATTTAAGGAGTGGTTGCTTAGGTGTTAAAAGACACCTGTTTACATGATTTAAACGTGTGCTTTTACACTGGTTTCTGACAGTGTATTTAGGAGTGGTTTGCTAGGGTTTTAGGACATCTGTTTTAACTTGTGCTTCTTGAAAAAAATACAATGCGTTCCTTTAAAGGATTGGGTTTGTCATATGCTTAAGACACCTGTTTCTGATAAAACGTATATAGGAGGGGGTTCACACAGGTGTTAAAACATCTGTTTATGTAGCTAATGCTTTTAAGTGTAAATCTATAAGGAGTGACAGTTATTCAAAATAGAGTGTGAAGGTTTGCATTGCATCAGTGTATTATTAGAGTGTTTAAAAGTGAACATTTATAAAGTGCTTACACTTTCATCTCAAAATATTTATAACCCCCTCTTATTTTTAAAAAGAAAAAACTTTGACCCCAATATTTTATAACCCCCTCATATTTATGGCCCCATTTGAAAAGGGGTGGGGTTATAATTATGCACCCACACTCAAGGGGCTTTGGGTGTTCAGTGATACTACACTACACCAGGCGAATGAGGGAGGACCTGATGATTGATCCTCATGATGACAGTTTCAACAGAGGGAATAGGCATGCTGCATATAGGCAGTATGTCCTATGGATCCATGGTTACCTTGGAGCAGGCAACAGGCGGGTTATACCAAGCTGCGTTGTTTGGAAGATAAGGGAGAAATACCCTGATCCAGTTGGGCAATATGTTGGATTTGAACCTGGTCGACTTGGCTAAAATATTTTTATTTATTTGAATACAATTTTCATTCCTGAATTGCTATTTCTTTACTGAACAATCAAATCATGACAAGAACAATTAAACATGACAGACAATACAATATGGTAAAAATTATTATTACTTATTATTTATCATGGATGTTACAGTTCACAAATACTATAATTAAACACAGATCATTGATGATACAACTATGGCAGGTAAACCATGAACAAAATGTAGTATTGCATTATCTCAAAGATTATAACAAATTGAAAATAAACTGCTTTGCTAAGCACAGCTGGATACGTCCTGAAAGGTCCAACCCTGAACAGTTGGGTCGAAAATGGACACAATATTCAAGTTTGATTCTGGTCCTTATTTGGATTGATATTATATATGTTTAATATGTTTCCCTAAAGTTTCATGGAAATGCTGACAGCATGTTTGAGTTATCAGAAAACTCTGAAATCCCACCTTTTTCAATGAATAAAACTCCATTACTCAGAAATGATGAATTTAAAATTTACAAAATTCTAAAGGGAGCTTACTTCATTAGATATATCAAATTTACCAAATTTTCATAATAACTGCCGAAAACATTTCTTAGTTTTTGTCTGAATAATGGAAAATCACCCTTTTTATGAATAAAACCCTATAATTTGCAAACGTAAAATCTAAAATTTATAAAAAACAAAATGGAGCTCACATCAATAGACATAAAGTGTTATCAGATGAATTCTTGAAGACATCATTTTAATCAATTATTCAAAGGACTGTACATATAGTCAATAGTTTTGTCAGGGTATTCTTTGTTCGACCTTGCTTTTTGTTCAAGGGCAATTTGTTGTGTTGGAGGTGGAGGAATTGGAGCAATGTTCCTCTTAATACTCCTAGGACCATCAGCCTCCAACACAACATTCCTGTTCATCCCAACTTCATCATTCAAGCGTGCAGTTAAAATACTGTGAATAACATCCGAAAGATGTGGATATCTTTTCTTTTCTTTTATCTCCTGAACAGACCATCTTGAAGATTTCTTGTTGAAAACCTCTCCTCCATCTGAAGATAAAATCATTAAATATTATTCCTTATCTCAGTGCAAATTACTACATAAGATTTAACAAGAGTGCACACCTTAAGTGTCTCATTTTCTTTACTAATAATTGATATTATGTTGAAAGTCCTAAATATAAATCTTTACTACAACCAGCACATAAACATGACAATAAAATGAGGTCAAGGTCATACAAACCAAACAAAAAATATGTGTACACCTTATAATCATTCAAAACACTTAATATAGCTGACTTATTGTTTATAGTTTGAGAGAAACAGACTTAACCAAGAAAACTAATCATTGGCCAATGAACCATGAAAACATCTACCAATTGGACATTTACACTTTACAGTTCTTCCATACAATGATTTTACTAGACCTATTGTTTATAGTATCTGAGATATGCACTTGACCAACAAAACTTAATCTTGTTCAATGATCCATGAAATGAGGTTGAGGTCAAGTGAAAATTGTCTTACAAGGATGAGGACCTTGTAAGGTATGTACCTACCAAATACAGTTAATATCATATTACTCATAATAAGACAGAAATTAACATAACAAAAAAGATATTTTTTTGAGTTATCACTGGCCATTGATAATGAGGACAATGGACAAGTGTCAGACAAGTAACCTTGTAATGTAAGGCATCTTTATACAAAGTATCCAGGTCTTTCACCTTCTTAAATATAAAGGTACATGCATCTACTTCCAAGACACCAAATTCCATGCTCTTTGGAAGGGAAGTAACTTTACCGCTGCAGGCTGTGATCCCACAGCCACATACTGAAATTCAAGAAAACCGGTCGCCAAATGACTATGTGGCACACCTACAAAATAAATTAAAAGAAAATCATGCATTTGCAAGGAAAGCACTCAAAAAGGTCTCCATACATCAGAAAAAGAGATATGATCTTAACGCCAAGAAAAGAATCTTTAAAAGGGGGGAAGCTGTTTGGATTTACGACCCAATAAGAGAAAAGGGAGCATGCTCAAAACTCACACCTAAATGGGAAAGGAAGCAAATAACGACCAGCAATTGGATAAGCCAGTTGGCTAAATGTTGGAGGAATATTAAAGGTCCTCAGCATTCTGTACCTGTTCATACTTTTATTTTTGGATATACTGCAGTATATATATTTTTATGACAGATCTGTCGGAGAGCGATTTGGGGGTGGTCTGATCAACCACTAGTCAAATCATTGAGGTATAGGATAGGGATCCTGACTGACTAAGGAGGAGCCTAGTAGTCGAGTTTATTTTTATATGAACAGTTATAGATATTTTTGGAGTTGTTTCGTTGGTGTTATTTGCATGGTTTGAGTTGAGTTTACTTGCCTACGGATGCTGGCCTTCCATGAACACAATTATAGAACGGGACGGGGGGAGGATTTTAACTTATTGTATAAACAATACAGGGAATTAATGGCAGTATCCCTTGTATTTCAGAATGAGTTCAGTAGTGTCAACAAAATGCTAGTTATGCCCGGAAACATATGAAAAGAAAAAGGACATGAAGAGCCATGCCATCTCCGAGCATTCGGTGTGCAGAGTTGTGTGTCCATGGTGTGTAGATAGTGAAAGGACGTTTGGCAGGATGTCGGAGCTCACCAAGCACAGTAAGAGAAAGCACAATGATCTCAACATAGACCTCCTGGAGGGTGATTTCTTTACAGAGCCAAATGGATTTTGGTTAGCCAAGCGGCCAGATGATTATATTAGAATTATAAAGCCCTCAGAATGGACGAGCACCATTGCCATCAGGACCAGGGTAGCACTGTTGGGATGGGTGGATTCCACCAAGAAGGAGGGATCAGACAAGCATAAGAAGTCATGGGAAGAAGGATGGAAGAAGGCACTGGGTCACATCACCATAGAACATGCAAATAAAGAATGTCGGGTAAGTTTTATCATGAAAAACAAAAAAAAATAAAAAATCTCCCTATGTTAGACAAGATTACATTCAATATCAGTGCACTATGTATTTATTGAAATAATCAATTGATGGAGGTGGTAAAAGGAGGGTCCTGAATACACTCACACATGAAAAAAAGCACAGAACATAACACGAATAAAAGGAAAAAATAAGTATAATCACTAAAATACAGATAGATATATAGTGTTCGGGTATGTCTGTCCGTCTGTTCACCAGAATCAGCTTTCTTTTCAAAGAAGGATATGTGCTATTATAATGAAACTGGGGATACTTTCATAGCAGGATGGGGACATCATGTCTTTTGTACAGTGTTGTTTTGTAAGATGCATGTATTTTCATTGTATTTTCTAAGTATGAAACGTCTACAACCACAGTGCCTGGAAACAACAAACGAGGCTAAGTACAAATATCAACATATCAGAGCAATAAAAACCATTGTGACTCCATCATAATGTCAGTAAACAACGACATAAGACAGACCTCTGAGCATACTACACCTGTACATAGCAGTTCAGCGACAGCGAGGAATGATGATTCCGCCACACCTGTACACGGTAGTACTTTGACAATGTGAAATGATGATTCCGCCACAATGTCAGGAAGCAACGACGGGGACAAAAGACAGACATCCGAATACAAGCATACGACACTTGTGTGTCCGGGTATTTCTACAATTGGGAATTGACATCATGAGGAAACAGAAAAGGTGAAAACCTACCTTGTAGGGTTAATTACTATCACTGCCTAAGTATAATCAAAGAACTAGGTCGTTCAAGGAAAGTAATAAAATATCAGAGTCACTGTCGCTGGTGACGTCGTCACTATCCGAGATGAGGATGGAATTCATTGAAGATCCCAACCGACTGACCTCATCAACAATGATTAGATTTTCAAAGGAACCCGATTGAAACTCAAAAATCATAATGTCTACTACAACATATACACGGTTTCGTAATAACCACATCAAACAAAAAGTAAAACAATGAACAGATTAACAACGGTATACGATGGTGCCACCATTCAAAAGCGAATGGATCCTTTGGTAAAAGTAGGACGGTGACAGTTAACAATTTTGGTGGGGTGACATATGTTCATCCGAGATCACCGAAAAAAGATGCTGCGGGGTGGAATACATTTACCATATCACTGGTAGAATATAGAGAGCTGGTGAGGATGGCGGGACCAACTACAGTCGCTGCAATAGCGTAGAATTTCGATTTACAGGTAGGCAGGAGACTTAGCTGATTTACTTCGGTATTATTTTTAATTTTCATTTTTTTTTGGATTTTTTTATAAACTATGAAATTACAGGATGCATGTGGACCCTCAATTTTCTTCGTTTAAATACGTGTTCAAAAATTGATCCATGAGTATTGCGATAAACTTGTCTAATATATATATATATATATATATATATATGCAACCGCCTGTTACTTAAAATGTGTGTTGTTATATTGTAGAATAGGGAGAACCGGAACCAGGAGTTAGCAGCTCTGGAAGCAGCTACGGACGACTCTCACCCAGCCAACAGGATGGATGTCTGCATCGAGTCAGAAGCGGAAGGGACAAGTCCATCCAGACGAAAGAGAAAAGTTTGCAAGGAGTCGGACGAAGAGGAAGTTTTGGAGGAGAAAAGAATACGGAGGACCGTGATTATCGACTCCGATTGAACATGAGAGTGCTTCTTCTGCAAAAAACAATGTATAGACAATATTCATAAACTAATATGTATGGTGCCGGTGTCTTCATCAACTAGGGATGTGTTAGTCAAGCTACCTTCACCAATATTAAAGAAAGTTTTTAAAACATTCAACATGGACTTGAGCAGTAATGATATTGGGGCGTTGTTCATGTTACATGAGCTGATGACGCAGAGAACTTTTAATGTGGACAATTTGTCTTTGTATTTGTCAATATGTGCCACCTTCATCCGACATTGTGGCATCCTGTCTGCAGATGAAATTGCATTCAACACACGAAAAATGAGTGACGAATGTTTGCGTGACATGTCAAATTTGTTCGTGCATGAACAATGGTGTTTCATTATTTCAAAGGTAATTTGAATTACCATAAGAGCAACCCCACTAACCCAGCCTGCTTTGTTCCATTATCGTTATGACGTATTTTTTCTTCAAAGAAGAATGTGTCATGCAGAAAACGGATTTCCTATCCGTACAATCATTTTCTATGTTCAGTGGACCGTAAAAATTAAGTAAAATCTTTAATTTGGCAGTAAAATGAGAAGGATCATATCATAAGGAACACTTGTGTACCAAGTTTCAAGTTAGTTATTTAGTTAGGATATTCAACCCAACAATGTTCTTCACTCTCCGGGATTCGAACCCATACTACTAAGATATCGTGCCACCAAATCGCCTGCACTGTATCTGGCGCGCTACACCACACGACCACCTGTGCTTCAAAAAATTATCCCCCATCACTCATGTGAGAAGCACATTGAGAAGACCTCAAGACCGGTCGTTGTAACAGAACTAAAATATACTGCTAAGCAGATGAGGAAGAAAAAAATAAATATGTAGATTTTACCTCCTTGTATCCATAAACTAATAAATATTCTCGTTATGCTCTGGGTTATCCCACAATTATAACGAGCGATTTTGAAGCGCATTACTTTGGCAACCGTTATCCAAATACTCGAGAAATCATCAAAGAAAATGGAATTGATCGCCTAGTTTTAGAATCAGATGATCCATATATTCAATATAGAGAAACCCATATTCCAAACCCGTAAATCGTCAACTTTGTATACTTATATATTTATATTACTATATTAGATGCAGTTCAGAGGAATAGACGAAGAAGGGAAGAATATGGAGACGGTGGAACAGAAGTTCAATTTGATATTGACGGAATTCGCTTTTTGAGCATACTCGGTCTGCCACGAATCGTTGGCTGAAAAGGGGATGCTTCCCTCTATAATTAATCAAATTTATAAAACCTGGTCCTTAATGGCCAGATTATTTCACAAAAATAGAATGATGGGGACAATTTTTAGGGATCCGTATAAACCTTTTTTGACAGTTCCCACCATGATGGACTTTTAATTCCCTCTTTAGTTAAGGAAGTAGTTGAAATTGTAGTAGATAGGGCAAGAAACAAGGGTTTCTTTTATTTGCATACACTGAGATTGCAAACGGAAAACCAATTGAGGTATAACAGTGCGATTGTATTCTACCCTGAGTTCATGGCCGAAATTTGGGGAGAAATATGGAATGATCTTGTGTGGTTGTACCGTGAGAGTTAGCGTGTACAGCAACTATTTAAATTATTTTTATGGTTTTATAATGAGACAAGAAAATTATGTATTTTGTTTTATTGTAGGATATGGGACAGACGGCTGCACTTTCACAGCGTAAATACTGTTACCACCTCGAGGTCGAAATGGTTGGTAACATTCATAATTAATTTAAATCCTTTTAAAGGATTTTTGAACAGAATATCCCATGACATGGTAAAATCCTCCGCATTAGCACAAACTGCTTTGAGACTGTATGAACGACCTGGAAAGGAGCATTTTTAAAACACGGGTACAAGGTACGATAAGCATCAGAGAACGGCCCCCTAATTTCGTTCAAATTAAAAGTGACTTGCTATTAAATATAATACATTATTTTTAAAGTTTAAAACCTATATTTTTGTAAACATCAATAGATGTTTCAACTTGCGTTGATATTATTCATGCCCTGTTGCTGTAAAGACCTCATGATTCTGGAAAAGGGCAGAAAAATGGCAGTTTCCAAACCTTTTTCTGCATTTTAAACTATGAGCGTACCTACGACCCACGATCATATTTATACCAGGCATTCCTTGAACATAAATGTTGATGCAGTTCAAATATTTTAGTGGGTCGTAAGTACGCTCATGGTTAAAAATTCAAAAAAGTGACAAAAAATCGTCGTTGTTTTCATTGAATCATCGAAATTTTTAACCGAACTGCGGACCGGAGATGATTTCCGGTAGTTACTAGATCCGACGACGGAAATGTATTCTTGCTACGCTATAATAATGGCTAGTTTCTTTAGGAAGAAAAATAAACATATTTGAGACAGGAAAACAGGATATTCCTTTACTCATTATAATTCTTGAATTTAAAGTGACATTTTAGCAGACCGTCGAAATATGACCAAAATTAGACGGAACTGTGATAAACTTCAGAGAAATACTTGGAACGTAATTGTGAATGAATATAATAACTGGTTCATACTCAAAAAGTGCATATACGTATTTTGTTTCATAATTGACAAAATCGTCGCCCTGAAATGTTTTAATCTCCGTTGACACTTTTGTGAAAAGTGCTTTCTTTCACGTCCGTATTTCTACCAAGTATGGCATGCCAAGTTAACATTTTAGACAATCATTTAATAAAAATACAGATGGCGAAAATAAACTACAGAACTGTGGATTATAACATTCATTGTTACATAAGTAGACACCATGTGACAATTTTAATTAGTTAATTGTGTAAGTGTAACAATAATCAAGATTAAACAAAACTATCCAACACTTTTATGATCTAAATTATGTATCTTGAGTTAATATTTTTTTGGTCATGGTGTTGAATTTATTGGACTTATTATTTGTAATTGTCACCTGCCTTCTCGTTGTTCTGTCTTGACAACGTGTGCTACTTCGTATTTCTTCTAAAATAACAGCACTACATGTATAATGAATTTAAACATATTCAAAAGAATAAAAGCTTCTTTTATTTTTTAATCAGATATTTACACGTCAAAGAAAATAAAATAAGTATTGAATATGAAAGGAATAAAACGCATCATAATTAAAGATATTTTGCTTGTAAGACGTGTGTTTCGCATACAAAAGACTCATCAGTGACGGTCGAATAAAAAATGTCAAATGACCATATTAAAAAGGCTCAAAATTCCGATTTTTTTTTGATTTTTTTTTTTTGTGAATAAAGGTTATTTTTTCCTGAATATATTATCCGTAGTTTTTGCAAACAATATACAGTTTTGTTAACAGTTAATTCATAAAAGTTACTATTTCAATAATAATTCATGTTTACACAAAGTGCTAACTTTTGGACATCATGTTGCTGCATGGGTTGTTTGTTTCATTAATTTTTATTGTGCTATACCTTAAAAGGTTACAGTCCGTTGGAAGACATATTACCCTAACTTGACACTCCGATCCAACTAGTTTTTGTTCTTACCCCTTAATGCAAATTGATTAACGGAAATCAGCAAATACCAATTTTTAAGTCTTAAGTTTGACCAGGCCGGTGTCAGAACCCACGATATCAGGCTTTTTAATTCATTTATTATATTTATTAAATTGTACAATGAATTAATAAAAGGGTGCATACTGTAAGAATCCATCTTATATGAATCCGCGCTTAAACATACACATCCACCCAAAAGAAATAACTTTTGCAACATAGAGTGGGAGGCCCATATTCGCCGGGGACACATTTTCGCCGTTTATGATTTTGAGGTATAAACACTTCAAAGGATGGTTGAAATGGAAGAAAATATGCCGATAAATTATAATTTTATAACAAATATGATTATTTTTTCAACTAACAATTTTCGGTCAATTTCCTGAATGAAAAACAGGATTTTCAAAGATTTTTTTCTTAGTAATTTTTTGACTGATTGGCCTAAATTTCTGTTTTTGAACCTTTGAAATGTCTGCTGTTCATCTATAATGAAATTTATTTGATAAATATTATAAAAAGCTGCATTTATTTGGTTTTAAATAGATGTGTAAAAATGGCGAATATGTGCCCCCCCCCCCCCCCCCCCCCCCATTGACAAAACTTCAGGAAATTTCAAGCCCCCTTTAATCTAACTCTACAGATGATTATTTTCAAACAAACATGTTTTCAAGCTTAGGAATGTTTTGCATTTGAAGTTATCTTCATATAGAAATATCAGTATACTTCAAAAACATAACTATTCTTCTTCTTTTTTGGAATTTTATTCTCATACACACTTGTCCCGGTCTACACTTATTTAGTTTTTATACATTGACTTATGATATTTGGCATACAGTGAATAGCCATGACTCAAATATCATAACAGTCTAATTTTGTTTATTTTCTTTGGTTACATCTTCTGACATCAGAATCAGACTTCTCTTGAATTGAATTTTAAATGTACGTATTGTTATGCGTTTACTTTTCTACATTGGCTAGAGGTATAGGGGGAGGGTTGATATCTCATAAACATGTTTAACCCCGCCGCATTTTCGCGCCTGTCCCAAGTCAGGAGCCTCTGGTCTTTGTTAGTCTTGTATTATTTTAATTTTAGTTTCTTGTGTACAATTTGGAAATTAGGTATGGCGTTCATCATCACTGAACTAGTATATATTTTTTTAGGGGCCAGCTGAAGGACGACTCCGGGTGCGGGAATTTCTCGTTACATTGAAGACCTGTTGGTGACCTTCTGCTGTTGTTTTTTCTATGGTCGGGTTGTTGTCTCTTTGATACATTCCCCATTTCCATTCTCAATTTTAATATCATTATGACATTTACCGTTGATCTCAAGGTCCAATTAATTGACCTTAAACTTTCATGGTTAAATGATTGTCCAACCCTTAAACCATATATGTTCTTACAGGCTATGCCAGTTTCTTTACTGCACAATAGGCTTAATTTCCTAGGTCAATTAATGCCTCGTTAATAACTCCAAAAATGATTTATACACCCCCTCTTTTTTGCCTTGATAAGTCGTTTCTAATTCACCATAGGTTTTGTACCCATGCAGAGGACACATTCCAACCCCTACATCATATTAAATCGTAATTGCCTGGATTAGACATTTTATTCCACACAATGTCTGTAAGTGGTACAAGTCACGTCTCTTTCGTTCCATTAACTGTTAAGTATTTTTAAAAGCTGTTCAAACTCATCTCAAATTATTAAATCCTATATATTCTTGTTTTCATGAAAAGACTTTCACATTGAAACAAAGATTTTGTAGTGGTCTACAATTTAAAAAAATGTTTGATGTTGCTTAGCAAGATGTGGGATTCTATACTCGATATAGAATTTGTCCAAAAAATAATGATAATCTAGATGTTTATATTATAGTGTAACACCGTATTAGGAAGTATATTCTTAAAAAATAACTAAGCTCATACTTATAAAAATATAAAGAACCTATTATTGCATGGTTGATATGCACTTGTTATGTAACTTAGTTGTCGATCAGCGTGTAGTGACCTACAATTGAACTAAGTTTTCATTTCTAACTAAACATGTTCACAAACAGACAATCTGCATTGCATTCAATTTAATTTGTTCAATAAAATGACTTATTGATTTGTAGTTGGCTTTAATTCAAACATGTTTTGCTGTTGCTAAACAACACTTGTGTTGCTATGCTCAATACGGTATTTGTAAAGAATAAAAAAGATGTATATGAAAAAATATTGGAATGAAACACCAAATGGAAAGAAAAATCTTCAAACAACAGCTTAATTCATACTTAAGAGGGGCAAGCACCAGTTGTTTAACCGTTGCTAGGCAACATTTCTGTTGCCAAGGTTGTTTTTAAGCATATAATAAACAAATCAAAGGGTATTTTCATTTGTGACTTCAAGTTCTTCTTGGACAAACAATATCATGTGCAAATATTTAAATTTTTACTGATAAAGCAATTAATATGTGATAATTTTCATTCTAAATAAAAACCGTTGCTAGGCAACCTTCCTTTCACCGGAACACAATAAAATCATTATTTTTTCAAGTGTCTACACTAAGACCATCATTGATATCAATTTAAACTTATTTGGAGAGGGGGCCAAAAATAGCCCTTATCATACCTTGTCCTTTGGAACAAAAATTTAACCTTTTTTTAACTCAACATGTAATTCCGCTTTAATAGCGAATTTTAAAACTATTTGAACTAAAAAAAGGCAAAGCAAGAAATAAAAACTAATTTTCCAAGAATTTGTAATTGATTTTCGAGCTTTATTTTATTAACAGATTAAGTAACTCTTCAAAATATGAATGTAATATCAGACCTTTGAACAAGTATTCAACTTACTTTTGATGTTACAGATCAAGTAAACGGACGCAGATACACACTTTTGCTCTAGATGAATTGACAAAATTCACTTTTACAAATGTATTGTGACATATAGTTGACATACATTTTGGACATAGCTAACGTTACAATTATTAATTAAATTTTATTTAAATAAGAAAGGTAATGATTTTTGTTTATCAATAGGTATAGTGTGGAATGATGCAAACAGTTCTCTGGTCATTTAAAAGTTATTAATTATCACCAAAGTCAGTGATCTCTCCATTATATATGGAACATTTACTTATGCCACATTTTGACCTTATTTCGGACAGTAACCATAGTAGGTATTTTCTAAATAAATAGCGACAAAGAAAACCACGTTGGAATAACATCAATTAAAAGATTGCTATATAAGTAGAAATTCTGCTTTGAGACGTCAAAGTTTGAATTTTGAAACTTATAGGTAAGTCATGATTTAAAAAGTATTAAGATTTAAAGTAAAATATTTTAAATAAGTTTAAATAGAATAAAGATAATAAATAGTAATCATAAATAAAGTTTATCAAATTATTTATTGTTTTCTGTTAGGGAAATAATTGAAAATATCTGTTTTACTTAATTGTAGTTTGTAACTGTTTTGTATCGTTTTTGTTTTTATTTATTTTATTAAAAACTGTTTGAATTTTGAAACTTATTGGTGTCAGTCGATCCCGGCCTGCCTTGACAGCGGCATCTATGTCGGGCTAGTTTTCCCTAGCATGTAACAACAAATAAACAACTCTCACAGAGTCCTTCTTCTGTTGAGAGTATGGGTCTACAAAGAAGAAATAACTCTGCAGACAAACATACTACAACAATAACATCTACAATACGAATATCAGCCAATTAATTTAATTATAATATATGGTGAGGACCTTTTCAAAGCTGACACCAACTTTAACATCTAGACCTTTACAGCATGCAAGGGACTAACGCACGTGTTTCGATAATTCGAACCAAAAGATTTACAGTTGAACATTATTTTTTTACCGTTCGGACTATTTTATTATATATATTTCCAGTAAATGATTTATTTGTGAATAATCAGAATACACTATTGAACAACGATTCCAGCTGAATATCAAAGAACATATTATTATACGAGAAAAAACTTTTATCAACATCAGTGACATAAATATTGAATTTATATTATTGTGTATTTATATTTGTAAACATATATTTTCATGAAACTGTGAGTACATCAAAAGCTTATTTTTTATCTGTAAAAATATTCAAAGAATTTAAAAACCCACGAACATGAAAATTTTGCTCAAACCACGAACCATGAATTTTCACAGTACATCATAACTTTTATATTATAAGGGAAATGGTTTTTTTTTATTCTGTTTGTACTTATAAAAAGTGTTTTTTGTGTTATTGTTAATGTATGTTTATTTATTTTTTTATATAAATATTGTGACAGATATTTGACACACATTTTGGACAGAGCTGAAGTTACAAATATTAATTAAATTTTATATAAATAAGAAAGGTAATGATTTTGTTAATAACAATGTATACAGTAGAATAACGCAAACAGTTCTCTGGTCATTTAAAGATTATTCATTATCACTTAAAGTCAAGTTGACCTCTCTATTATATATGGAACATTTAATTATGCATTAAACATTTTGACCTTATTTCGGACAGTAATCATAGTAGGTATTATCTAAGTAAATCGTGACAAAGAAAGCCACGTTGGCATAACATCAGTTAAATGATTGCTATATAAGTAGAAATTCTGCTTTGAGACGTCAAAGTTTGAATTTTGAAACTTATAGGTGTCAGTCGATCCCGGCCTGCCTCTACATCGGCAACAAAGCCCGGCGGCTTGCCTTTACAGCGGCAGCAATGCCATGTACCATCCAAGGCATTGTCCACGACTAGTTCCCCCACAACATGTAAAGATCCAAGACCAACTCTCACAGAGTCATTCTTCTGTTGAAAGTATTGGTCTTAAAGAACAAATATGAATACTAAATTATGTTTAGAAATAACAACAGGTTTCAATTGTGTTTGTATTCCAATTTATTCCATGCCTCTATGTCCAACATACTGGGATATTCAACTTCCAAACATTATTGATAATTTATCTGTTGTAAATTACATTAGGCCAAAATTACATATGTCTTATCTAAATTTTACAGTTCGAAATAAAAATACTTATCTATCCATTCAGGTACCTGAAATTGTCGATCTGAACATTTTCCAAGCATGCACACTAAGGTCAATACTTAAACATCCTTTCTCTGTTTATGTCATACTACTTCATCATAACATTAAATGTCCTATTAAAAATGACAATAGATTCGCAACAAATAGTGATAACCCAGGTCAACCAAACAATGGCAACACTAATGTATACCCTTCTACCTTATACTAATATTGTTTTTTTCTATTTTCTCAGATATTGATATGCTAAAAGACGTTACCACCTTTTCGCCGTCCCAGCTCTGGTACAAATTATGTAATAACCATACTGATATAGATTATTTAGAAGCCACAAATTATTTAGCTGATATCAATTTTGATCCATTCAATTATTCATCTCTTCAAACTGACTGTTTAGAAATTTTATTTAAAAATGAAGAGTTGGATATACCATATAATGATTTACCCCCTTTATGAGTTTATATATTTCCTATTATGAAATGTTACACAAGCAATACATCAGACAACTTAGATACTTTCGTTAAATTTAAATTCTGTCAATCGATAAGTATATTATATTTACTATTTATTCAAAGTTTCTCATATATTAATTTTTTTTACAATATTGCAACAGAGTATAACATTCATATAGATTCCCCCTTCATTTAAGACTATCCTCAAATTTCCTACCTTCAAGATCGCGAATAAACGCGAAATACTTGTATACAAATAAAATGCAATCATCGCTGCGATTGTGATATGTGTATAGATTATACAAAAAGAAAAAAAATGTTCCTTGTTTAAGCATGAAAGGGAAAATCGTTAACGTCATGGAAAGTTAACTAGATCTTAATTGAATGATATATTATAATGATCACTGTTTCTAAAATAGTCATTTAATTAAGTATCTTTATGTACATCTGTAAATATTTGAAGGCCTTTTAATCATTGATTTATGTTATATATCCATTTAATTGTATTTTATGTTTTATTTTTTTCATTGTGTATTTTATTGTATTACATATCTATATATAATATAAAAAAAAAAAAAAAACAAATATGAAAACAAAACTAAACAAAGAAAAATATTGTTTTATTATTGTTTGTTATTTCATGGTGTTAGTAATTAAGATTGGTGGAACAATCTCCTTTTCAAAGGGAGAGCGATTATTGTAATGGAAAAATGTACTTTATTTGATTTCATATAGTTACTAATTAATACATGTAAAATCTTCTGTGAAAACTATTTTATAGTCAATTATTGTTTAACTGCTATATACTTTAAAGCCAAATTTTCATGTTTAATTTTTTTGATAAAGGTTAACAAATTAGGTCATAAACTATGGACAATGGTCAACTACATGTAGGCATTATCAATTACAGATAAGGATAAAGATAACTTAGGGCTCATGACACGCACAAATTAGTATATAAAGTAATCAAGCTATAATGTTAATAGCGAATTACTTGATATTTTAGTTTGGTTTTTCTTTGCCATTGTTGTCCAGGCCTACTACTTTGAGCCTCCTCCAGATTGCGCCAAAGGACATTACAATTGTCGGGTTAATATACCACAACACCAAAACACAACAAATCGTAACACAATATAAATTCTTCATATAATTGTAGAATGGTAGAGGACAATGTTTAATAATGGAAAGAAACCACTAAAACCAGGGAAGACACCATCCAGTTATTACCAGGAAATCCAGTGCAAAATTGAGTCGGCATTCGATTATCTAGACCTTTTTACCAAATCAGACAACGATTTCAGCTTCATAGCCGATCATCCACCGTCGTATCTAGTTGATAATTGTGATAACGACACCACAATACATTACGTCGAAGACCAGCCTTTCTTCAAGTCATCGCCCATTCATTCAACCAAAAATCACTTTCTTTCATTGTATACAGGACAACCTACCCTGCCATATAACTCCTTTCAGACCGTAAATTGTACACCGGCCATCCTTTCAATCCACGTTTGCTAAAAGACCGGCACCTGTTACAAATCGACTACAAACTCCACAACATTTTTCATCTCTTTATCCTAAGTTACCAATTTCAGCTACAGCTTCTACAACGACACCAATTACTTCAACTGTGACTGCTACCACATCCACAATATCATCAACAACAGTTCCAGTAACGACAGCAGGAGTAACAGCAGCTGTGTCAACAACTTTAACAGGTAGGACAATACAACCTCGTACGAACATTTATAACATGTCATCAATTATGAAAATTGAAAAATTTAAAGGTGACAATACTCAAAATCCGGAAACTTGGTTAACAGATTTTAATCAATATTGTAGTTTTTATGATTTGTCAAAGAAAAAGAGTGCAGAGTCATTTCCTTTTCATTTAGAAGGTCATGCCAAAATTTGGTATGACACAGTAGCCGATTCAAAGTACACCGTTTTGAGTTTTTATCGCTGCTTTTAGAGATCGTTTTAAAGATAAACAACATCTTTTGTTATTTTCATTTCACAAATCGTATTGCATTGCGGTCTTAAAATTTTAAGAAAAACTTGTTTAAGACTATAAATAAGTTATAAAATTATGTTTTTCATAGTGTTGTAGAATTGTATTCATTTAAATCATCTATTGGATAACTTTTTTCAGAACGATGTTAATTACAACTTTTTTTGTACTAAAACATGTATTTCAAACGCATGTTCAATATTAATATTTGCAATCAGTCAGCCGTCTTTAAGATTGGGTACACCTTCATTAAGGGTTACATTAAACGAATATCCTTGTTTGTATGTTACCTATTAGGAACAAGTAAGTCAATTTTTGTTGCCGTGTACTGTTGGATAATCTACCGGTACAAAGTTATAACACCTTAATATATATATAAGCAAGTATATTGTTCAGGCTACCTGAATAGCAGGGACGCCACAAATAGATGACATAATGGGTTACCTCAGGAGCAGGAACTCCTAAAAAAATGTACGCATGGGTCACCCAAAGAGCAGGGACGCCACCATTATTTGACAAAATTGGTTACCTCGGGCCCAGGAACGCCACAAAAATGATAAAACAGTAACTTAGAGACTGATATAAAAAAAATCAAATTCGGTTTCAGATATTTCAAGTTTTTAATACTTCATATATGTTTGAAACATTTTGTTTTGTTACACCCAAAACCATATTTAACCATTTATTAAAAAAAAGTTTGAATTTTGAAATTTATGGGCGTCAGTCGATCCCGGCCTGCCTCTACATCGGCAACAACGCCCGGCCTGTCTCTACATCGGCAACAACGGCCGGCATGCCTTAACAGTGGCATCTATGTCGGACTAGTTATCCCCAGTGAAACAACAAATAACCAACTCTGACAGAGTCCTTCTTCTGTTGAGAGTATGGGTCTACAAAGAAGAAATAACTCTGCAGACAAACATACTACAACAATAACATCTACAATACGAATATCAGCCAATTAATTTTATTATAATATATGGTGAGGAACTTTAACATCTAGACCTTTACAGCATGCAAGGGACTTACAGTGTTTCGACAATTCGAACCGAAAGATAGACAGTTGAACATTATTTTTTTACCGTTCGGACTATTTAATTCTATATATTTCCAGTAAATGATTTATTTGTGAATAATCAAAATACACTAATGAACAACGATACCAGCTGAATACCAAAGAACATATTATTATAAGAGAAAAACTTTTATCAACATCAGTGACATAAATATTGAATTTATATTATTGTGTATTTATATTTGTAAACATATATTTTCATGAAACTGTGAGTACATCAAAAGCTTATTTTTCATCTGTAAAAATATTTAAAGAATTTAAAAACCCACGAACATGAAAATTTTTCTCAAACCACGAACCATGAATTTTCACAGTACATCATAACTTTTATATTATAAGGGAAATGGGGAATTTTTGTTTCTGTTTGTACTTTTACAAAGTTTCTTTTGTGTTATTGTTAATGTATGTTTATTTTTTTTTTTTATATAAACTCTTCATTTAATTGTAGAATGGTAGAGGACAATGTTTAACAATGGAAAGAAACCACTAAAACCAGGGAAGACACCATCCAATTATCACCAAGAAATCCAGTTCAAAATTGAGTCGGCATTCGATAATCTAGACCTTTTTGCTAAACAACCAAAGCCGATCATCCACCGTCGTATCTAGTTGATGATTGTGATTACGACGCCACAATACCTTACGTCGAAGACCAGCCTTTCTTCCAACCAAAAATCACTTTCTTTCATCGTGGACAGGACAACCTACCCTGCCATCCAGTATAACTCCTTCAATACCGTCAATTGTACACCGGCCATCAATTCCATCCACGTTTGCTAAAAGACCGGTACCTATTACAAATCGACTACAAACTCCATTTTTCATCTCTTTATCCTAAGTTACCAATCGCAGCTACAGCTTCTACAACGACACCAATTGCTTCAACTGTGACTGCTACCACATCCACAATAGGATCATCAACAACAGTTCCAGTCACGACAGCTGCAGGAACTGGAGCAGGAGTAACAGCAGCAACAACTGTAACAGGTAGGACAATACAACCTCCTACGTACATTTATAACATGTCATCAATTTTGAAAATTGAATAATAAAGGGATACTTCACCCTCTTCAGTTATAAGTTACAGTGCACAAAATACCTGTACGTGGATTTGTCAGTTTGGACTGTTCAAGGTTTTAACATCTTTTTTTTATTTTGTTTCCAGAAATCCGGGAAATAATAATATTACCGCAATAGAACAAAATGCGTTTTAAGGATTAACATCTCTATAGACATTGTAAAACTGATACAGTATCGATATAATTGATTTGAACAATAATAATCGTACACAAATTAATACGATATCGTAACCAATTTTAGAGAAACAGACTAAAAACATATTTAATCATATAAACAATTATTACTAGTTCAGATAATAGATGAGGCAATGCCATTGAACCATTTAATTGAAAAACCTACATTCCAAAAAAAACCTTTAAATATAGGTTCTGAAATGTCAAAATGTTCTAGAACAATAGACGGTATTTTTTAAATAACAAATTATATAATATATATGATATACCTGTACATGGATTTGTCAGTCTCGACTGGTTAAGGTTTTAACATCTACTTTTTTTTTTGTTTTGTTTCCAGAAATCTGGGAAATAGTCAGATTACATCAATAGAACAAAATGCGTTTGAAGGATTAACATCTCTATAGATATTGTAAAACTGATACAGTATCGATATAATAGTAACATTTAATTGAAAAACCTACATTCCCAAAAATGATTAATATCTAAATATATGTTCTGAAATGTCAAAATGTTTAAAGGATATTCTAGAACAGTAGACTATTTTTTATCTATGGAAATAATGAGTTTACCTCAATAGAACAAAAAGCGTTTTCTGGATTAACATCTCTACATACATTGTTAAACTAACACAGTGTCAATATTATAGATTAATACAAATAGGTATACAGTGATATATATATCAATAACACAGAAACAAAGTTAAAATCATTATTCATTTATAAAAACAAAATTAATAAATCATCGGCATCCACTTGAGAGTATTCAAAAAGAAAGGAAAGGGATCTTTTTTGTTATAATATTTAGTTGAGGCCCGTCAATAAATGTTGGACGACCTTTACAAGCAGACATCAAACATCAACATCTCGACATTACAACATGCCAAAGACAATTCGAACCGGAATATTAACAGTTGAAAATTATGTTTATACCTTTCGGACTAATCTGTTTCCAGTGAATGATTTATTTGTGACTTTATCAGAATACACAATTGTACATTTATACTACATTATAATGCATTTTTTTCCCCTTAGAACCAAGAACTACTATCAACACCAGAGACATTAATAACTCTCTAATAACTTAGTTGCTATTGTTGTGTATTTTAATTGTAAACATATAGTTAAGTCTGACAATTGATATTTTATCGTATGTTTTTCTATGTTGTGATGTTATGCTATTGTTTCATAAAAAGAGAGAGGGTTTGGATCCATTAAAACGTTTAATCCGTGTTTCTCGTTTCGTTTTTATAGATTAGACCGTTGGTTTTCCCGTTTGAATGGTTTTACACTTGTAATTTTGGGGCCCTTCATAGCTTGTTGTTCGGTGTGAGCCAAGGCTCCGTGTTGAAGGCCGTACTTTAACCTGTAATGGTTTACTTTTTAAATTGTTATTTGGATGGAGATTTGATTGATTGTTGGTTGCTTAACGTCCAGTGGCAAATATTTCATGCATATTCAGGACGAGAACAAGTTCACAATAAATACAATAGGTAGGTTGATACAATAGAGGCCATCTGGGATTATAATCGGAGAAATTTCCACCGGAAAAGGAGGGTAAATTGGATAGGGACAGAAATTTTGCCTTGCAACAGTCCACCTACGGACCCCTCAAAGAGTTGTTGCAAGAGTTCCTTTTTTTGGATGGAGAGTTGTCTCATTGGCACTCACACCACATCTTCCTATATATATATATTTTCATGAAACTTGTACATCAAACGCTTATTGATAAAATCTAATTTTTTCAACTGAAAATTTTCAGGTAAGAAACAAAATGTTTATTTTCATTTCACAAATCGTATTGCATTACATGTCCAACAATTTTAAGAAAAACTTTAAAAAAAGACTAAAACAATACTGAAGTTTTTATGAAGTTATTCAAGCATACGAATATGGTTTCACAACATTATGTTTGATATTTAGTGTATGTATTTGACCCATTAATGCACATGTGATTGTTATGGTTTCTTAACGTTAATATTTTTTCAGCAATGTAAACCATGAAGAGATTATACATCTCCAACATATTCAAAGGATTTTGAATACAAAAATAGAGGACATGTTTGTCAAAATAGATAATCATGTGATGATTGGGAATCTTAAAAATAAAAAAGTTGAGAGAGAAATTCAACATAAAAAGATGATGAGGCAAAGACTACACTACCTTATAATAGTGCAAGAAAAACTTAATGAATAACATTGTCAACCTGTTTATATTTGTAAAAAAAACAACAAATAATGAAAATAGTTTTATTCTTTATGTTTAATTGTTTGTTGTTGATAAATTGAGTACAATGTTTACATATTAGTGTTATAATCAGTGGGGTATGTGAAGCCAAAATCAATACAAACTTTTTTTTGTGTATAATGTCAAACACTGTTTTCTAATAACACTTCATTCAACTGCATCATTGTTGTTGAGAGTTCCAGAGTATCTGCTTGGTTTAGGTTTACTTCTTCTGTGGCGATTGTTAAGAGTTTCTTCTTAATTTGAGATTACTTTTCTTCTTCTTCTAGGAACGGTGATTATTCAGAGCATGTCAACTTTCCGATTTCATTATTGTGGGTATCTTCACATTTGACAGCATTAGTAAGTTTTGGAACAAATTCTGTCATTATTTTCTTGCGCTAACTTGAACATTTGCATTCATACTACATACATTCTTTTATATGTAAAGTGTCTTTTTTCATGGACTTTAAGCAACCAACAATCAATCAATCTATTTTTTCACCATCCATATATGTTATTCTATAAGGAAACTCATTTGAAAGTCTAACTTTGGTCTCCATTTAAGTGTTGTCTCATACAGTGCAAAAAATATTGTATTTTCCTGATCACTATATATTACTATACTAGTGTCGTGAGAGTAATGCATATTAAATTAGATCTTTAGTTTTCTCGTTTGAATTGATTTACATTGTTATTCAAAGACATGTTACAGAACACTATGCAGTATGGGCTTTGCTCATTGTTGAAGGGCATACGGTGACATACAGTTGTTAATTTCTGTTTCATTTGGTCTCTTGTCGAAAGTTGTCTGATTGGAAATAAAAGCACATCTTTTCATACAGTTAAGCTGCATTATGTGCGAGCACCCTAGATTTGTGTTCCACCCCAAAAATGCTGAAGTACTTGCCAGTGTTATCATCTAGCTGGCCACTATGCTATATATAACTAATTGAACACTTTTTTAATACTTTTTATTCTGGATTACAAAACATTTGATCAGAAAAACCTTAAATAATCGTGGAATTACCCAAAAGTATTGAAGTTTCACATAGGAAGTAGTGCTCATTATGAATCCTTGTGTAGTTTATTATGACCTCTGCTTTTGGATATGATGCCATAGAACAATTGTATGAAATATCTTATCGCCGAAAATCTCTAAAGACAAGTAGCTTTGATTTCCCAAATGGCATCAAGATCTATCAGTTCAGAAGCTAACTGGTCTAAAGACGAGGTAATGTCAGTAAATCATTGTATTGGAAAACTTGTGAGCAAGCGGGATGACATTACTAAAAATGATAAAATAAGGTCAACCGCTTATTTATATACATATTATGGAAACTTCTTCAATTATTCTTTATCTATATTTGTTATGTTTGTATACATTATTATGTATTGTTAATTGTAATACATGACTTCGATGTTGCGGCATATTAAAATATAGAAACTTCATTTCTATTATTCCCAGGACTTAGGTGTTGCGGCATATTAAAATATAGAAACTTCTTTCTATTATTCCCAGCCAAAACATCCCACCAAAAGCCACACTACGGCAGAGTTACAGGTCAGTCTTAAAAACTACGAGACAGTAAAATAAGTCCTGATAATTTTGGTGGAGGCTTGAAAGTCCCGAAATTTTTAATAACCAATAAAGATGTCTACTCCTATTAACTACAAAAACAAAGATACGATGAATGACTATATTCTTAGGAGTAAGAAAACGGAAAAAGATTTGTCAAAAATCCCAGTAACACCGGTGAAATCAACGATACCGGAATCCATTAACCCTAGTCTGTTATCGGCGGCAAAAACAACCTTGGAAAATGAAGCTTCAGGGGGGACTACACCTGCCACAAGCACGTCCCCGACTGATAAGAACCGCACATTGACGGACAGGTTATTTCAGCCGTTGGCACAGCCGCCAAGCCAGTCCACGCCTGGCCAAGTGCCTATGCGTCAACAAAAAGAGGACCCGGAAAAGCAGCAGTTAAAGTTGCATGTTCAAAACTTGGAACGGCAGCTCAAACTACAAATGCAGCTTAACCAGTTGCAGCCGCAAGTACCATAGGCGTCCCAGCCTGAATCTCGGGGATCAAAACACATGGGAAACGTGACCTTGCAGAAGTTCGAGGGTAGAGACGAAAATCCAATCAAGTTTTGGAGTCTATTCATGCAATATTGCCCTTTGTTCAGGTTCACGGAGAGCGAAACAGTGGGCGTGTTCCAACTGTATGTATCCAGCACTGTGCAAGACTGGTTCTATTCGCTGGAGGAAGGCGTTCGTAGGAACCTGCAGCGTCTGAAGGAGCGATTCAAGAGACGAAACCTCGAATACAGCCTCCAGCACATCAAACAAAACCAGTCGGAATCGGTCAATGACTACATAAACAGAATTCTGGCGCAAACTTCCGAAAGCAATGTCCCAGAAGCCATCCTGGTTAGCATGCTAGTTGGAGGATTGAGGCCAGATCTAGCAGCAATAGTTATGTCTCGGGTACCAAAGACCCATCAACAGTGTTAGGCTGCAGCCTCGATTGCGGAGAAAACGGTCCAGATGACGACGGCAAAACCTATCGAAAATCTAACTTTGCAGGTAGCCAACATAGCAAGTATGGAGGACAGACTGTCGGCCATGTTGACAGACAAACTCAGTCGTAGCGTCGCCGAAATGTCAGCCATACAGGCCCACAACAACAACCAGTCGAATGGACCGTACCAAAGGCAAAACTACCAACAACGACCGAAGACTACTTTACAGCAACGGAACTACCAGCGTCCACCGAGTTCATCGTGTCAAGGATGTGGTAGGTACTGTTTAATTAGACAATCATGTCCTGCACAAATTTCAATTTGGCGGTTTTGTAAAGTTAAGGGTCATTTTGAACAAGTGTGTAGAAAAGCTAATAGGTACAATCAATAACCACTAAATCAATATATTTAGACGGTTTGAAATATAAAATTTGGTATCAAAATAATGTGTGACACAAGAAGTTAAAACACACGTCAAGTGTTTAAAGTCTTAATGTGTACCTTTGCATACTGTAAACCAACTAAATTTCGCGAGCGATTTATTTTCGCGAGTAGAAAAAAAACGCAAAATTAAATAGACGCGAAAATTAATAACTTGGATCTTTCCCTTCCACTACATAAAGAAAATAAGAAAATCGCGAAATTAAATCGCCGTGAAGTTGACTAGCTGTGTATAAACGCGAAATAAAGTATCCGCGAAAAAAAGTTGGTTTACAGTAATTAAAGCCTATTGAGGAGTTGTTTGTGCAGGTGTTGCACTACTAAATCTTCACCCTGTTTACCAATGGGGGCACCAATGCAAGTGTTGCATTTACTGCAAAGTCAGGAAGTCGTAAATTATCCACAAAAACCAATGGAAAAAAGGGGGGGGGGAGTTATCCATGTATCAACTAGAATCAACTTCAATGTTTTCCCCTTCCCAGGTTAGAGGATATAAACATACAGGAACTCCCTTTAAAAGGCCGAAAACCTCAGCAGCAGATGACCAAGTATGGAGTAAACAATTAAGATTCTCAGAGCAGTATGAAGCCATTACTCCACCACCAGTTTCGTATGAGGACTGTGAAGACATACTTCCAGAAATGTTTGCTCCATTATGACTGTATATATAACAATTATGAAAGTGATAATATGACTTAGTTAATAAGAAAGTGTAGATCAATTTTATTTATTTTTCAATAATTTCACATAAATTAAATTATATCTGACATGGATAGTAAATTTTATATAATTTAATAATAATTAGATATTCTTCTTATTCTTATAGTGTCCAAATGGATAACTGTTCACGGAATCTTTCCAAAACCTTTTATCGTGAAAGAGATTGTTCCCTTCCTCATCTATATATAGTTCATGGTTGTGTGAACGAATGTATTGCATTGAATTTACAGTTTCACTTTCATTGAATAAACAATATTTATACATATCATGTCGCAAAGATTTTTTAATAACACATTTTGAAACACCCTTTGTCATTTTCTTTTAACTTCACTCCATTTTCTGTTTGTTCACTTTTATTAAAGGTAAGACTATACATTTTCGGACAAAATACAATGGGATATAAAATTAATAACACATGCAAATTTGTAAAATCAGGTTAGCTTAGGAAAATAAAAGAATCCCTCCAAAAAAACAGGTAAAAATTTATATTAACTGCCCCAACCTTACATAGTATTGAATTAATGAGGTATGAAGATTGATGCACTATAAGTAAAAAAAATGATCTGTCAAAAATATTTGTAATTACTAGGGCGTTATCCGAAAAAAAAATCATGATTCCGATATTAGTTCAACTAGCTATTGCAGTGTCATTTTGGCACTGGACATGAATTGTTATACATGTTATCAAAACAATCAACACTATGTTATTTACTTTTACCATTTTGTTTGTTGTTTTCATTCGGACTTAAAGCGTAACCAAGACGTATTTAATTGACGACAAGATAGACATAAACCATATTTAAAACATCAAATTCATCTTCCATTACATGTTACATTGAGAAGATTAGTTCAGTTTAAATAAATTCGAGTTTATTAAATATTGTTTTTTAGTTGTTTTAATGTTTCATTATAATATAATATTTACGGATTAAGGCATAACCTTGTTGATGTGCATGTTGAATATCCACATTTGAAGACATCTGAAGTTTAAAAATGAGCATTTAAAGAGAAACTATATATTCATGTTAACAAAACATTAATTTTATTAAATGTGAGTATTGTTATTTTTCACCATCTGTCATACATGTGACAGTAACATAGTACATGTTTCCTTGACCATAATATGTATTTGATATGGCATCTGGATATGTAACAATATCCATTATATTTACAATATATTTGCCTCATTTAACTATGAAGGGACACATTGAATATGATATAATAGAATAGAATATTTTAATGTCTGATCATGATCCCATCGGGGCATACAATAAAGTACAACTATGATTTAATACAGTCTTATGCGGATCAAATTACAAATACATAAATAACAAAATAAAATGAGTACAAGTAGGGTGTGTAAACTTGTAAGAAATCAGATATTGAGAATTCTTGGTTAACTACTTAAGTCATGAAGAGTATCTAAAATGTAACTAAAGTATTGACTGTAAGAGATATTTGTTTAAAGGATATTCTCGAACAATAGCTGTTTTAAAAATATACAAGTATTTCAATGCACCTTATATAATAATACTTATATATTTATAATACAATATAAGATGCAGTTCAGAGGAATAGACGAAGAAGGGAAGAATATGGAGACGGTGGAACAGAAGTTCAATTTGATATTGACGGAATTCGCTTTTAGAGCATACTCGGGCTGCACCGAATCGTTGGCTGAAAAGGGGATGCTTCCCTCTATAATTAATCAAATTTATAAAACCTGGTCCTAAATGGCCAGATTATTTCACGAGAATAGAATGATTGGGACAATTTTTAGGGATTCGTATTAACCTTTTTTGACAGTTAGTGTTAGCGTGTACAGCAAAATTATTTTATGGTTTTATAATGAGACAAGAAAATTACGTATTTTGTTTAATTGTAGGATGTTGGACAGACGGCTGCACTTTCACAAAGTAAATACTGTTACCACCTCGAGGTCGAAATGGTTGGTAACTTTCATAATTAATTTAAAACCTTTTAAAGGATTTTTGAACAGAATATCCCATAACATGGTAAAATCCTCCGAATTAGCACAAAACTGCTTTGAGACGGTATAAACGACATGGAAAGGAGCATTTTTAAAACACCTTTTCAAATTTGGAACAAAAATTTAACCCGTTTTAACTCAACATGTAATTCCGCTTTAAAACCGAATTTTAAAACTATTTAAACTAAAAAAAAAGGCAAAGCAAGAAATAAAAGCTAATTTCCCAAGAATTTGTAATTGATTTTCGAGCTTTATTTTATTAAGTTACTCTTCAAAATATGAATGTAATATCAGACCTTTGAACAAGTATTCAACTTACTTTTGATGTTACAGATCAAGTTAACGGACGCAGATACACGCTTTTGACAAAATTCACTTTTACAAATGTATTGTGACAGATATTTGACATACATTTGGACATAGCTAACGTTACAATTATTAATTAAATTTTATTTAAACAAGAAAGGTAATGATTTTTGTTTACCAATAGGTATAGTGTGGAATAATGCAAACAGTTATTAAAAGTGACCTCTCCATTATATATGGAACATTTACTTATGCCACATTTTGACCTTATTTCGGACTGTAACCATAGTAGGTTTTTCTAAATAAATAGCGACAAAAAACCACGTTGGCATAACATCAATTAAGTGATTGCTATATAAGTAGAAATTCTGCTTTGAGACGTCAAAGTTTGAATTTTGAAACTTATAGGTAAGTCATGATTTAAAAAGTATTAAGATGTAAAGTAAAATATTTTAAATAAGTTTAAATAGAATAAAGATAATAAATAGTAATCATAAATAAAGTTTATCAAATTATTTATTGTTTTCTGTTAGGGAAATAATTGAAAATATCTGTTCTATTTTATTGTAGTTTGTAACTGTTTTGAATCGTTTTTGTTTTTATTTATTTTATTTAAAAAGTTTGAATTTTGAAACTAATTTGTGTCAGTCGATCCCGGCCTGCCTTGACAGCGGCATCTATGTCGGGCTAGTTTTTCCCGGCATGTAACAACAAATAACCAACTCTCACAGAGTCCTTCTTCTGTTGAGAGTATGGGTCTACAAAGAACAAATAACTCTGCAGACAAACAAACTACAACAATAACATCTACAATACGAATATCAGCCAATTAATTTTATTATAATATATGGTGAGGACCTTTTCAAAGCTGACACCAACTTTAACATCTAGACCTTTACAGCATGCAAGGGACTAACACAGTGTTTCGATAATTCGAACCAAAAGATTTACAGTTGAACATTATTTTTTTACCGTTCGGACTATTTTATTATATATATTTCCAGTAAATGATTTATTTGTGAATAATCAGAATACACTATTGAACAACGATACCAGCTGAATATCAAAGAACATATTATTATACGAGAAAAAACTTTTATCAACATCAGTGACATAAATATTGAATTTATATTATTGTGTATTTATATTTGTAAACATATATTTTCATGAAACTGTTAGTACATCAAAAGCTTATTTTTTATCTGTAAAAATATTCAAAGAATTTAAAAACCCACGAACATGAAAATTTTGCTCAAACCACGAACCATGAATTTTCACAGTACATCATAACTTTTATATTATAAGGGAAATGGGTTTTTTTTATTCTGTTTGTACTTATAAAAAGTGTTTTTTGTGTTATTGTTAATGTATGTTTATTTATTTTTTTATATAAATATTGTGACAGATATTTGACACACATTTTGGACAGAGCTGAAGTTACAAATATTAATTAAATTTTATATAAATAAGAAAGGTAATGATTTTGTTAATAACAATGTATACAGTAGAATATCGCAAACAGTTCTCTGGTCATTTAAAGATTATTCATTATCACTTAAAGTTAAGTTGACCTCTCTATTATATATGGAACATTTAATTATGCATTAAACATTTTGACCTTATTTCGGACAGTAATCATAGTAGGTATTATCTAAGTAAATCGTGACAAAGAAAGCCACGTTGGCATAACATCAGTTAAATGATTGCTATATAAGTAGAAATTCTGCTTTGAGACGTCAAAGTTTGAATTTTGAAACTTATAGGTGTCAGTCGATCCCGGCCTGCCTCTACATCGGCAACAAAGCCCGGCGGCTTGCCTTTACAGCGGCAGCAATGCCATGTACCATCCAAGGCATTGTCCACGACTAGTTCCCCCACAACATGTAAAGATCCAAGACCAACTCTCACAGAGTCATTCTTCTGTTGAAAGTATTGGTCTTAAAGAACAAATATGAATACTAAATTATGTTTAGAAATAACAACAGGTTTCAATTGTGTTTGTATTCCAATTTATTCCATGCCTCTATGTCCAACATACTGGGATATTCAACTTCCAAACATTATTGATAATTTATCTGTTGTAAATTACATTAGGCCAAAATTACATATGTCTTATCTAAATTTTACAGTTCGAAATAAAAATACTTATCTATCCATTCAGGTACCTGAAATTGTCGATCTGAACATTTTCCAAGCATGCACACTAAGGTCAATACTTAAACATCCTTTCTCTGTTTATGTCATACTACTTCATCATAACATTAAATGTCCTATTAAAAATGACAATAGATTCGCAACAAATAGTGATAACCCAGATCAACCAAACAATCGCAACACTAATGTATACCCTTCTACCTTATACTAATATTATTTTTTTCTATTTTCTCAGATATTGATATGCTAAAAGACGTTACCACCTTTTCGCCGTCCCAGCTCTGGTACAAATTATGTAATAACCATACTGATATAGATTATTTAGAAGCCACAAATTATTTAGCTGATATCAATTTTGATCCATTCAATTATTCATCTCTTCAAACTGACTGTTTAGAAATTTTATTTAAAAATGAAGAGTTGGATATACCATATAATGATTTACCCCCTTTATGAGTTTATATATTTCCTATTATGAAATGTTACACAAGCAATACATCAGACAACTTAGATACTTTCGTTAAATTTAAATTCTGTCAATCGATAAGTATATTATATTTACTATTTATTCAAAGTTTCTCATATATTAATTTTTTTTACAATATTGCAACAGAGTATAACATTCATATAGATTCCCCCTTCATTTAAGACTATCCTCAAATTTCCTACCTTCAAGATCGCGAATAAACGCGAAATACTTGTATACAAATAAAATGCAATCATCGCTGGCATTGTGATATGTGTATAGATTATACAAAAAGAAAAAAAATGTTCCTTGTTTAAGCATGAAAGGGAAAATCGTTAACGTCATGGAAAGTTAACTAGATCTTAATTGAATGATATATTATAATGATCATTGTTTCTAAAATAGTCATTTAATTAAGTATCTTTATGTACATCTGTAAATATTTGAAGGCCTTTTAATCATTGATTTATGTTATATATCCATTTAATTGTATTTTATGTTTTATTTTTTTCATTGTGTATTTTATTGTATTACATATCTATATATAATATAAAAAAAACAAATTTGAAAACAAAACTAAACAAAGAAAAATATTGTTTTATTATTGTTTGTTATTTCATGGTGTTAGTAATTAAGATTGGTGGAACAATCTCCTTTTCAAAGGGAGAGCGATTATTGTAATGGAAAAATGTACTTTATTTGATTTCATATAGTTACTAATTAATACATGTAAAATCTTCTGTGAAAACTATTTTATAGTCAATTATTGTTTAACTGCTATATACTTTAAAGCCAAATTTTCATGTTTAATTTTTTTGATAAAGGTTAACAAATTAGGTCATAAACTATGGACAATGGTCAACTACATGTAGGCATTATCAATTACAGATAAAGATAAAGATAACTTAGGGCTCATGACACGCACAAATTAGTACATAAAGTAATCAAGCTATAATGTTAATAGCGAATTACTTGATATTTTAGTTTGGTTTTTCTTTGCCATTGTTGTCCCGGCCTACTACTTTGAGCCTCCTCCAGATTGCGCCAAAGGGCATTACAATTGTCGGGTTAATATACCACAACACCAAAACACAACAAATCGTAACACAATATAAATTCTTCATATAATTGTAGAATGGTAGAGGACAATGTTTAATAATGGAAAGAAACCACTAAAACCAGGGAAGACACCATCCAGTTATTACCAGGAAATCCAGTGCAAAATTGAGTCGGCATTCGATTATCTAGACCTTTTTACCAAATCAGACAACGATTTCAGCTTCATAGCCGATCATCCACCGTCGTATCTAGTTGATAATTGTGATAACGACACCACAATACATTACGTCGAAGACCAGCCTTTCTTCAAGTCATCGCCCATTCATTCAACCAAAAATCACTTTCTTTCATTGTATACAGGACAACCTACCCTGCCATATAACTCCTTTCAGACCGTAAATTGTACACCGGCCATCCTTTCCATCCACGTTTGCTAAAAGACCGGCACCTGTTACAAATCGACTACAAACTCCACAACATTTTTCATCTCTTTATCCTAAGTTACCAATTTCAGCTACAGCTTCTACAACGACACCAATTACTTCAACTGTGACTGCTACCACATCCACAATATCATCAACAACAGTTCCAGTAACGACAGCTGCAGGAACAGGAGCAGGAGTAACAGCAGCTGTGTCAACAACTTTAACAGGTAGGACAATACAACCTCGTACGAACATTTATAACATGTCATCAATTATGAAAATTGAAAAATTTAAAGGTGACAATACTCAAAATCCGGAAACTTGGTTAACAGATTTTAATCAATATTGTAGTTTTTATGATTTGTCAAAGAAAAAGAGTGCAGAGTCATTTCCTTTTCATTTAGAAGGTCATGCCAAAATTTGGTATGACACAGTAGCCGATTCAAAGTACACCGTTTTGAGTTTTGATCGCTGCTTTTAGAGATCGTTTTAAAGATAAACAACATCTTTTGTTATTTTCATTTCACAAATCGTATTGCATTGCGGTCTTAAAATTTTAAGAAAAACTTGTTTAAGACTATAAATAAGTTATAAAATTATGTTTTTCATAGTGTTGTAGAAACCCACGAACATGCAAATTTTGCTCAAACCACGAACCATGAATTTCCACAGTACATCCTAACTTTTATATTATAAGGGAAATGTTTTTTTTTTCATTCTGTTTGTACTTTTAAAAAGTGTTTTTTTTGTGTTATTGTTAATGTATGTTTATTTATTTTTTTATATAAATATTGTGGATATTTGACACACATTTTGGACAGAGCTGAAGTTACAAATATTAATTAAATTTTATTTAAATAAGAAAGGTAATGATTTTGTTAATAACTATGTCTACAGTAGAATAACGCAAACAGTTCTCTGGTCATTTAAAGATTATTCATTATCACTAAAGTCAAATTGACCTTTCTATTATATATGGAACATTTAATTATGCAACATTTTGACCTTATTTCGGACAGTAATCATAGTAGGTATTATCTAAATAAATCGTGACAAAGAAAGCCACGTTGGCATAACATCAGTTAAATGATTGCTATATAAGTAGAAATTCTGCTTTGAGACGTCAAAGTTTGAATTTTGAAACTTATAGGTGTCAGTCGATCCCGGCCTGCCTCTACATCGGCAACAAAGCCCGGCGGCTTGCCTTTACAGCGGCAGCAATGCCATGTACCATCCAAGGCATTGTCCACGACTAGTTCCCCCACAACATGTAAAGATCCAAGACCAACTCTCACAGAGTCATTCTTCTGTTGAAAGTATTGGTCTTAAAGAACAAATATGAATACTAAATTATGTTTAGAAATAACAACAGGTTTCAATTGTGTTTGTATTCCAATTTATTCCATGCCTCTATGTCCAACATACTGGGATATTCAACTTCCAAACATTATTGATAATTTATCTGTTGTAAATTACATTAAGCCAAAATTACATATTTCTTATCCAAATTTTACAGTTCGAAATAAAAATACTTATCTATCCATTCAGGTACCTGAAATTATCGATCTGAACATTTTCCAAGCATGCACACTAAGGTCAATACTTAAACATCCTTTCTCTGTTTATGTCATACTACTTCATCATAACATTAAATGTCCTATTAAAAATGACAATAGATTCGCAACAAATAGTGATAACCCAGGTCAACCAAACAATGGCAACACTAATGTATACCCTTCTACCTTATACTAATATTGTTTTTTTTTCTATGTTCTCAGATATTGATATGGTAAAAGACGTTACCACCTTTTCGCCGTCCCAGCTCTGGTACAAATTATGTAATAACCATACTGATATATATTATTTAGAAGCCACAAATTATTTAGCTGATATCAATTTTGATCCATTCAATTATTCATCTCTTCAAACTGACTGTTTAGAAATTTTATTTAAAAATGAAGAGTTGGATATACCATATAATGATTTACCCCCTTTATGAGTTTATATATTTCCTATTATGAAATGTTACACAAGCAATACATCAGACAACTTAGATACTTTCGTTAAATTTAAATTCTGTCAATCGATAAGTATATTATATTTACTATTTATTCAAAGTTTCTCATATATTATTTTTTTTTACAATATTGCAACAGAGTATAACATTCATATAGATTCCCCCTTCATTTAAGACTATCCTCAAATTTCCTATCTTCAAGTGCGCGAAAAAACGCGAAATACTTGTATACAAATAAAATGCAATCATCGCTGCCATTGTGGTATGTGTATAGATTATACAAAAAGAAAAAAATGTCCCTTGTTTAAGCATGAAAGGGAAAATCGTTAACGTCATGGAAAGTTAACTAGATCTTAATTGAATGATATATTATAATGATCATTGTTCCTAAAATAGTCATTTAATTAAGTATCTTTAAGTACATCTGTAAATATTTGAAGGCCTTTTAATCATTGATTTATGTTATATATCCATTTAATTGTATTTTATGTTTTATTTTTTTCATTGTGTATTTTATTGTATTACATATCTATATATATTATAAAAAAAAAATTAAAAAAAATATGAAAACAAAACTAAACAAAGAAAAATATTGTTTTATTATTGTTTGTTATTTCATGGTGTTAGTAATTAAGATTGGTGGAACAATCTCCTTTTCAAAGGGAGAGCGATTATTATAATAGAAAAATGTACTTTATTTGATTTCATATAGTTACTAATTTATACATGTAAAATCTTCTGTGAAAAATATTTTATAGTCAATTATTGTTTAACTGCTATATACTTTAAAGCCAAACTTTCATGTTTAATTGGTGAACATAAGATACATCAAATAGACTTTTGTTTCAAGTAAATGTCACGCTGTTCTAAGTGACTTTCTGAGAGTACAAATGTTACTTAATTTTTTTTGATAAAGGTTAACAAACTAGGTCATAAACTATGGACAATGGTCAATTACATGTAGGCATTATCAATTACAGATAAAGATAAAAGATAACTTAGGGCTCATGACACGCACAAATTAGTATATAAAGTAATCAAGCCGCTATAATGTTAATAGCGAAGTACTTGATATTTTAGTTTGGTTTTTCTTTGCCATTGTTGTCCCGGCCTACTACCTTGAGCCTCCCCCAGATTGCGCCAAAGGGCATTACAATTGTCGGGTTAATATACCACAACACCAAAACACAACAAATCGTAACACAATATAAATTCTTCATATAATTGTAGAATGGTAGAGGACAATGTTTAATAATGGAAAGAAACCACTAAAACCAGGGAAGACACCATCCAGTTATTACCAGGAAATCCAGTGCAAAATTGAGTCGGCATTCGATTATCTAGACCTTTTTACCAAATCAGACAACGGATGTCAGCTTCAAAGCCGATCATCCACCGTCGTATCTAGTTGATAATTGTGATAACGACACCACAATACATTACGTCGAAGACCAGCCTTTCTTCAAGTCATTGCCCATTCATTCAACCAAAAATCACTTTCTTTCATTGTATACAGGACAACCTACCCTGCCATATAACTCCTTTAAGACCGTAAATTGTACACCGGCCATCCTTTCCATCCACGTTTGCTAAAAGACCGGCATCTGTTACAAATCGACTACAAACTCCACAACATTTTTCATCTCATTATCCTAAGTTACCAATTTCAGCTACAGCTTCTACAACGACACCAATTGCTTCAACTGTGACTGCTATCACATCCACAATAGGATCATCAAAAACAGCTGCAGGAATTGTAGCAGGAGTAACAGCAGCTGTGTCAACAACTTTAACAGGTAGGACAATACAACCTCCTACGTACATTTATAACATGTCATCAATTTTGAAAATTGAATAATAAAGGGATACATCACCCTCTTCAGTTATAAGTTACAGTGCACAAAATACCTGTACGTGGATTTGTCAGGTTGGACTGTTCCAAGGTTTTAACATCTTTTTTTTTTATTTTGATTCCAGAAATCCGGGAAATAATAATATTACCACAATAGAACAAAATGCGTTTCAAGGATTAACATCTCTATAGACATTGTAAAACTGATTAAGTATCGATATAATATATTTGAACAATAATAATCGTACAAAAATAAATACGATATCGCAACTAATTTTTGAGAATCAGACGTAAAAACATATTTTATCATATAAACAATTACTATTAGTTCAGATGATAGATATTCTAGAACAATAGATTGTATTTTTTAAATTAAATAAATTAAATAATATATTTGAGATACCTGCACATGGATTTGTCAGTCTGGACTGGTGAAGGTTTTAACATTTTTTTATTTTTTCCCCCAAAAATCCGGGAAATAATGAGATTACCTCAATAGAACAAAATGCGTTTGAAGGATTAACATCTCTAAAGACATTGTAAAACTGATACAGTATCAATATATTAGATTTGAACAATAATAATCGTACAAAAATAAATAAGATATCGTAACCAATTTTAGAGAAACAGACTAAAAAACATATTTAATCATATAAATAAAGGCAACAGTAGTATACCGCTGTTCAAAACTCATAAATCCATGGACAAAAAACAAAATCGGGATAACAAACTAAAACCGAGGGAAACGCATTAAATATAAGAGGAGAACAACGACATAACACTAAAATGTAACACATATAGACAAAATCCCACGAGAATAACAAATATAACATATATATATAACATCAAAACCAAATACATGAATTTATAAACAATTATTACTAGTTCAGATGATAGATGAGGCAATGCCATTGAACCATTTAATTGAAAAACATACATTCCACACAAAAAAACCCACTTTAAATATAGGTTCTGAAATGTCAAAATGTTCTAGAACAATAGACTGTATTTTTAAATTTAAACAAATTATATAATATACCTGTACATGGATTTATATGTCTGGACTGGTGAAAGTTTAAACATTGTTTTTTTTTGTTAGGTTTCCAAAAAAATCGGGAATTAATGAGATTACCTCAATAGAACAAAATGCGTTTGAAGGATTAACATCGCTATAGACATTGTAAAACTGATACAGTATCGATATAATAGAAACATTTAATTGAAAAACCTACATTCCCAAAAAAGATTAAAATTTAAATATATGTTCTGAAATGTCAAAATATTTAAAGGATATTCAAGAACAGTAGACTGTTTTTTTTATCTATGGAATAATGAGTTTACCTCAATAGAACAGAAAGCGTTTTCTGGATTAACATCTCTACAATTATAACCGAGTTAAAAACATTATTCATTTATAAAAACAAAATTAATAAGTTCATCGGCATCCACTTGAGAGTATCCAAAAAGAAAGGAAAGGGATCTTTTTTGTTATATTTGGTTGAGGCCCGTCAATAAATGTTGTACGACCTTTACAAGCCGACATCAAACATCATCATCTAGACATTACAACATGCCAAAGACAAAGACAGTGTTTCGACAATTCAAACCGGAATATTTACAGTTGAACATTATGTTTATACCTTTCGGACTAATCTGTTTCCAGTGAATGATTTATTGTGACTTTATCAGAATACACAATTGTACATTTATACTACATTATAATGCATTTTTTTTTCTAAGAACCAAGAACTACTATCAACATCAGAGACATTAATAACTCTCTAATAACTAAGTTGCTATTGTTATGTATTTTAATTGTAAACATATATTTTCATAAAACTTGTACATCAAACGCTTATTGATAAAATCTAATTTTTTCAACTTAAAATTTTCAGGTAAGAAACAAAATGTTTATTTTCATTTCACAAATCGTATTGCATTACATGTCCAACAATTTTAAGAAAAACTTTTAAAAAGGCTTAAAACAATACTGAAGTTTTTATGAAGTTATTCAAGAATTCGAATAGGGTTTCATTATACTCGATACAAATGAACACAGAACTGTCGATTTCTGGATAGGAACTAAATCCGTTTAATTGTCTTGAAGATTAGAAATGTTCATGCATGTGATCCTGTTGCATTTAAAATGTATGCAATCGATATCAATGAAGATCTAGATTACAAGAAATGTTAACAGGTATAAAGATGGTCCCAAGTAATGTATACTTGGTAGTTATATAAAATTAAATGTTAATTATCAAGGCTTAATTGATCACATGAAAAAAGCAGGTATTAATCTTTAAAAGAGCCTTCGAGGCCCTTTAAGGTTAAACAGTTCCATTAATATTAAATGAGGATTAATCTAGAAACCCAGTTATATTGTCTATGCCGTTCCGGTTTCATCAAGTAGACATCATTAATAAAGAAATTTAACTGATAATTGACATTGCGTATAGGTATAATGTCAAATTATCAAAGAATGTTCCAGGTAATTATTATACAGGTAAATAAAAATAATTTTGACATTCACATTTCTTTAATAAGAACACAATTTGAAACGTTAAATGCGGGATTTTCATTTCGTAAAGATATTAAGTCTATACTACTAATAATATTTAGATAAAATCATCAATCCGCCTTGTTAGAGTTAAATACATAGTTCGCACAGAGATAAACATCTGGAACGGATCGTTCACGACAAGGAAAAACTTCTTTAAATATAGTGTTTCGAAATAGGCACCGAAGTTGTGGCAGAAATTCTAAAAATTACGATTTAAGCCTAAATGAATTCATATAATTGACATTGCGTACAGTTCAAATGTCAAATGATCAAAGTTTGTCCTCAAGTAATCAATACACAGGTAAATAAAAATAATTTTGACGTTAATAGTTCTTATAACTGAATACAATATGAAAGAGCTATGTACAGGATTCCCAGTTCGATAAGATATTGTCTTTAATAATAATATTGAAATAAATAATCAATCCGCCTTGACCGTTCCATATGATATAACAGGTTGTACTGAAGACGAGAGGCTCTCCGATGGTGATCGCAACATTTATAATGGAACAGCGAGCACGGTGTAGGTCTACCAATGTAATCGTAAGAGAAATGAAAAGCCTCTACATGGCTTTGCTGAATAGAAGGATGAGTTTCTCTTTGAAATAAATCCTACTTATAACATGTTGCCAACATGTTTACGTGTCAACATATGGTAGGTCCCAGGTAAGTTACTAGGCTACGTCACATACAGGTAACCAAAAAATAACATTGTCGGTTGTGGTATCCATGAATGGAAATGGAGATCGTATTTTACCATAATTCCCTTTCGTTCCAAAATTTTCAGGACACCCTTGTTAAATCATCCCGACTCCATTGGTTTTAAGTCTCACCAGTTACATCAAACGAAAATAATTTAACGTACCAAATGGTATCATCGGTGAAATAACATAATTGTGTTATGGCATTCTTGGGAAGCCACGTCACACAGGTACATTGAGATTAGAAAAATATCGTTGACATAGTTATGACAGATTAAATGTACACGACGCGCTTTTTACCGTCAGGAGATAAGAGCAGTACAGTATAATATTGCATTTATCAGTTTCAGTAAGGTATTCCATTCCTCTGACAGATCAACCTGTCAACAAAAGGTGGATCCCAGGTTACTATGCTACGTCACATACATGTTACCAAAAATAACTTTGTCGTATATAGTATACATGACTGTAAATGGAGATCGTATTCACCATGTTTCCCTTTCGTCCTACAATGTACGGCAAACATCGACACCCTTGTTAAATCTACTAGACTATATACATAACAAGTCTCAGGAATTCCATTAAAGGAAAACAATTGATAGTACTGCAAGGTATCAATACTAAAACGTCAAAATTATTTTATGTCATACCTGATATGCCACGTCACACAGGTAGGTTCTCAAAAGTACATTGAAAATAAGAAAAAATAACATTGACATTGTAAGTACAGAAGAATGTAAACAACAGTTTATTTATTTCAGGTATAATCGCTGTTCGGAATACAAATCCACCAGATTAGCTCAAAGCATTAATAGAGTTATCTTAGATACTTTTGGAAGATGTTAATGAAGCTACCATTGACACAAAATTAACAAAAACAATGATATATATAGATATATCTTAAATGAAATATAAATACAATACAATAATACAATATTTTTTATTGCCAATCAGGGACGCCCTAAAAGAGCAGTATAATTACAAACAATTTGTTACAATGAATATTATTAATTCTTAATGAATTATAAACCAATCGACAATTGCTGGTTAATAAAATTATTAAATAAAATAGTGAATTTGTGAAATACATGTTATAATCTTTATGAAATACATGTTATAATCAATCAAGGGGTCTTTGATGTGTAAATAAGGCACAATATGTTTTATTCGAATCTGTAAATATGTATTATACGTATGATGTGCTTAATTTCTTTTAAACTTTGAAATTGAACATTTAAATTTTGATTTGAATGGGTCAAGGGGTAATTTTTGAAAGGGTCAAGGGGTAATATTTTCTTGGTCAAAGATTAATAACAGACAGCATAATTTTTACTTCATATTATACTTCATGTAAACTACTGTGTTAATGTCAAACCTACCACATGTCTCATTTGTGCATGTCTAACTACAAGCTCTGTTAAACATGTTTGCTACAGTAGGGTGCTCATTGAAATCTACCAGATAGATTATGCAATTACAATTTTCTGACATAACTTGCACTATCACCACTCCCCTCACATAGTCTTCCTTGTTGCAGAAGCAAACGGCCAAAGCTGTGTCATATACCCATATAATAGACAAGAAGCAGACAACAATCATACATTCAACTTAATAGTTTTACAGGTAATTGCAGATGTACAATGGTGCAGGCATAAATTTCAAAACTTGTAGATGAATTAGAATTTCTCCTACTTAGATGAGTTATTCTTCCCCCCTGGATGTATAGCACAAATATCAGAATTATAGTTAATACTGGAAAAGAAAAAAGAAATGAAAATTAAACTGTGTATTATTCCATTTTCAAAGGTTTCTCGAAATGAGACTTTGAATCAAAAATCTTTAAGAGTGAAAGATTCCCCCTCCTCCATTTTCAACCCTGCATTAACCCTTTTTTTACACCTCTTTTGATAACAGCATATATCAAAAATAAAGTTACATTATACATACATTCCATTTCCTTTTCATTGGTATAAGTATTAGAGTATTGAATGTTTCTGTATGCAAATTTATGTTTTATCACATATGTAATACTAACTATAAAAACAACTGTTGCAGTCAACAAAATAACTTTCCTAATGATGATAAATTAAAAGGGTTAATATCTAATTTGGAACTTGTACCTGTAATCAAAACTGCAGTGCTGACTATCCAGGGAGTGGTATCCTGATCCTACAACAAAAATATACATAGTATGAGTAAAAAATATGATAAATTATGAAAGGGAAACCTATGAAATTTTTCAAGCTATGCTATATCTTCACAAGAAGATTTCTATCCCTACTGAGCATCTTATGAAGATCTCCAAGTATAAATTCTGAATTTTAAATACTTATGGTTAACATGTAAAAAAATGTATTATGTGTGAGGGAGCTACCATTTTATTTTAAGGGGGGGGGGATGAAATTTGAAAAATAGGCAGGACAGGAGTTTTGAGTAAAAAAAGGCAGGATGAGAAAATTGCAAAAAAAAGAAGTCAGGACGACAGTTTAGAAAAATAAAAGTCAGGATAAACTAAAAAGAAAAAAGGCAGGACCGAACAGAGTGAAAAATAAAAAGGCAGGACAGAGATCACAGCTAAAAAATGGTAGCTCCCTTACTGCGAGAACTATATTTACATTTCAATGTTTATCTCTGTTGTTTCTAACCGTTTAACAGTAGTGACACTTAGGAGATAACTGTATTGTATTTTAAGCTCCGACGGCATCAATTGGGGATTTGATGGTCGCAAATTAAGTTTACTGGCGACGCGTTAGCGGAGACAGTAAACGGGTATTTGCGACCATCAAATCCCCAATTGATGCCGTCGGAGCTTAAAATACAATACAGTTATCTCCATTCTAAAGAAGTTCATTTTCTCCTAACACTTATTGTGTGCTTAATAGTACACACTTGTCAGTACACATCGATTACCTGAGGGCCGATAACAGCTTTCATACGCAAGAAATAGTTCGAACTTGTGTCAACCTCATTTTAATAAATTTGGCTTTACAAAAATAACAATAATGAAAGATGATCTTTTAAAGTTCATTTTAAAAAGATAAATTTTTAGAAAACAACAGTTGCAGTTCTAGAATTATATTTTTTCAAAGTTCAATCAACTGGATCCTGGGAAAGATGGCGCCGAAAATTGTGGAAAGAAGATGTCATCACAAAGTTGTCAAATTTACTGGTTTCCTGGATGAGTCATGTGGTAATTGTAGACATGTACAGTGGAATTATTAACCTCAAATTGTTTTTGATACATCGGAGCTCGGGGTAAGTTATTAATCTGTTGCATTACGTTATGACTCGTGTTGTTGATTTGTGTCAACGGCATCCTCGTCTCATTAGCAATGGCGAAATTTTGCTGTACGCTAGAGAGGGGACTAGAGATAGAACCAGATGAAACAGCTGGGACAATGGCGTTTGGGGTATCACTAGAATCACCCTGGAGAATGGCAGAGTAATCCCTTTTTTGTTTGTCGCTGGAATCAGAATGATAAGAGTTTAAGCTTCTCTCACATTTGTGGCCAGTTATCTTCATAATTTCCCTGTCAGAGACACCTGAGTGTGCCAAAACGTTAATTGTGGTAGCCCGGACACAATGATTTGTGTACACCTTTGATAATCCGGCATCTTTTGAAATGGATTTCATCATGTCATTCAACATCCGTATTCCATAGGGCCTACTGGTGTACCATGTATTGTCAGAATCTAAAATCTTGATTCTTGGTAGCTGAAAGAAGCAATCAGACTTGGGGTTACGCTTGTCCATATAAAATTCAAAAGATTCCACTGGACAGCCTTGCTTATACGTTGCGTATACTCGGGGTGACTTCTCAAAATTATCATCCCCAAGTCCCCCTCTGTGATTTTTTGTTGTTTCACTTACAACCATTTCAATATACTTAAAACCTCTGTCATCTTGGTTAATAGCAAACGTTTTGTCAGTAAAAGTTCTTTGGTTTTCACGACCGCGTCTTCCAAAACCAAGCAAAATGTCGAACCACACCTTACGTAGTAGTGCTTTAGGATTTTTGATGGAGAGAACACCTGACAACCTTAGCTTTTCAAGGTCTCCATCTGAGATTGACGAGTGATGCTTTGTGACATCAAGGCCTTCCCTTTGCAATTTTTTTATCATAGCTGTAAACATTTGGTTAGATTTATGAAAATCCTGTTTATCTTCAAGTAGAGAGAATGATTTGTTGTGTGGTGGTCCTCGTAAATATCTATTTATTGACGCTCGCAGCTACGTTAATGCTGTCTTAAGGCAAATTGGCATATCCGCGCTATATAAAGTGTACTTGTAGTCGGACTCCAGTTTACTACTTATAAGAAATAAATTTCAATATAGTCATGAGTTTTTATTCATATATATACCAACGACTTTTTTTTTCATGTGTAATTTTATTGTTTACTTGGTTACTATGGTAACCTGACCACCATAATGAAAATGTAAACGGACCGAAGTAAAATGGTAATGGCACACCCCGAAGATCTCCACGAAAACCGATGATGTAGTATTCAATCTAATCGGAAGAAACTGATTTTTCGTGAAACAAGTGTTTCTTAAAGATAGTACGCTACTACAAGTTCTGAATTTGATAAACAATGAGGCGGATGTGCTAGAATACTGCAATCGGTGATTTTGACGTCAGTTCATTTTTAAAATCAAATACAAAAAACAAAGAAACAGCAAGTTTTAACAAGATTAATATTTTGTTTTTCATCAGTTGAAATTTTTTTACGATTTGTTATGGTTAACGGCCTGTGCCAACGTCTTTTGTATTGGGTGTAGCACAAGAAGAACGTGAAATGAGGCATTTAAAACATTCGGGCGATCCAGACATCAGATGAATTACTTCCCCTTGTAAACAGTACAAGTTCGAACTTTGAGCAACATGGTCTTTTTAACGTTTCTTCATTTATTCTGTTTTCCTATCACACATGCTATGTAATAAATTTGTAATATTAATACTGGATGCCGAGTTTATGGAAATATATAGAGTTTGTACCTATATCGACCACTTCAGAAGCCTTCGGGGAAAAAAGGGGGGTGACAAACTTTAGGAATGACATTATGCATCAAAGATAACGTCAACATGTTAAGACTTGATTATAAACATTAGTCCTGTCATAATGCAATACATAAATTCAGCATTTAGAACTACAAAAAGAGTCTAAATAATCAAGACATCTTGGAAATCATATGTCTTTATCATGTTTATATAGTCTTCTAGTAGTCCAAATAGTTATGACATCTTCAAGGGCTATTATAGTTTTTAGTTTTTTCTTTGACGCCTTACAACAGGAAGACATCTTTGGTTATCTGAGACACACTTAGTTGAAATTCTATGTTGAATAACTGGTATTGACTTTTGAATCTTGATCATGTTGATGTTTTGTGTGTGAACTCCATGTATTACTTGCTAGAAGCTAAGTTGTTCCCGATTTAAGACAATACCAGGCGCTGACAATGGTCTTTTTGGCCAAGTGATGTCATAAATGAGTGATATCTACTGATGTATAGTCTCCCTTTGTTATTAGTATATACATTTCATGTCTAAATTCAAGAAACAATCTCACTAATTTCTTTTTCTCTATCACTGTGTAAGAGGGTTCGATTCCCTCCCTAGGCAAATACATACATGTATGTAATTTCTTTGCTGGTGCAAAGTGGGCAGATAGCCTAGTGGCCCCGCACAGATCTTTAACTTTTTTCTTTCAAACACTATAGTAAACTTTCATGAAAATATGAATTCTCTTGAAAACCAACTCAGTACAATGTAATAAGAAAATTAAACAATTAAATAAGAATATTCTTTTTATTTTGGAGTCAAAGTATTTTAAACTGATTGACAAGGGGATACTTTTCCAGGATATCTTTAGGCCATGTGAATTAGTGACTCTGGGAATGTTTACTGCAGTCACTGAACCATGAAAGGGACATTTGACATACATTGTATGACAGACAGAAAGTTCATAACATAAGTATCTGTATACAAAGTATGAAATATACAATCCATCTACATACCTTCATAAATATAAAGCTTGATACAATAGTTTACACTGCAGCTGGATAGTAATACCTATGTTCACTCTGTGACTTTTGTCGCAGGGGAGGCAAAATTGCAATAATAAATGCACGCAATAATTTCTGAATTTACAGTTTCATACTTGTGGTGCGAAGGGGGCAGATACCTATAAGCTCTCACAGTCCTATAACTTTTTTCACTGTCATGATGTAATGTATAGCTTACTACATGTTTTGCTCATAGTTGATAAGCATACGATGATCTATAGTTGCTAACATCTATATACATTTGGTCTTTGATGGATACACAGAGCTGTCTCATTGGCAATCATACAACATCTTAATTTTGTATTGATGCATAGTGGTTTAACAGCTCTAGATCTTTTGAAATTACACTGCTACAAACGAAATTAAAGTTACTCAATTTTATTACAGCACAATATACACACAAGACAAACTAATAAATTTTACAGCACAGAATAAACACTCTACTATACCACTGACAGTCACATCAACATATAAAGTTTATGTTAATGAGCAATATAACGTCAAGACATAAGAAATAATAAATATAATCATCCAAACAGATAGAATAAACATATGAGCTAGCCACAGTATAAACAAGCACATCTTATAATAAGTACATAGAATACAATAAAATTCATAACTTACACAGTTGTATGCGGTGGATGGGAGAGTAAATAATTTCAACAATAAATTTCAAATGTACCGTGAATCCTGAAACAAAGAAATGTATAAGAGGGTTCTGAATCCAGGTAAAAATTAACCAATTAAAATAAGGAATACTCGGAACAATTTATTCCGAGTAAAGTAAACAGTGATTCATGTGGTAATTATCCATTTTTCTAAAAATCAAAAATTATGCCACTTTTTTCTCTATCACATCTCTATAGGAGTCTTCAATTAAACATCAATTACAGTCGACTTAATACATGTATTTTGAACTCAAATATTACATAATATAAATCATTTAACTAGGGCAGAATAATCTTGCTTTTCTTAGTGTTTATTATCAGTTGAATATATATCATGGAAATTATCTCCTTTTCTTAAAATATAAATATTAATATAAGATTTTTTAAACAAAAAGGGGGAGAAAATGTCCTACATACATCTCCTGTTGATATTTAATTCAAATGAAAATACTCTTTAAATTGCTTTTTTCTCTCTTTAACTGTGTATGAGGGTTCGATTCCCTCCCTAGGCAAATACATACATGTATGTAAATAATTCTTTGCTGGTGCAAAGTGGGCAGATAGCCTAGTGGCCCCACACAGTCTAAAAACTTTCATTCTTTCTAACATATATTTCAATGGTATAATTTAAAAATCAAACTGTACATAAAATTTGTAATAAAAAAAATACAAAAAGACTATGGATTTGTTCATTAATAACAAAGGGAGATAATAAAAGTAATTACCTCCCTTTCAATAGTATTGCTTAGTGTGCAAAAAAAATAAAATAGGAATAATTTAGTTAAATGAAATAAATTACAAAAATAATTTACAATTGTTCCTGCATATATCACATGTATATATATTGTCCAAATTTTTTTTAATAAAATAAATAATATATGATCTGACTGTGTTAGCCTCTACACATCTTTCAAAGTACAAAATAGAATCAAATAACAAAGTACATTTTACTTACTACTTTTTTTTATTCAATTGAATTTACACATATTATTTTTGCTACAACAAATACAAAAATTAAGTAATCTTTAAACATACAAAATAAACAAACAATGGAGGACATAACATAATTGCAAGGTCATCTGAGCAGTTGAACATTTTAGCTAATATGTGATAAAATTAAGAAAAATGAACTTGTGTAATTACGCAAAAGTGATCTTGGCAAGGTCAACTAAAGAACCAGAAACTTTAAAATGGTGGAATGATCAACCAAATAAAGAAAACAAAATCCTAGTCCATGTTCCAAATCACAGCCAAAACATCAATGTCAGAGCAAGATATGAAAATTACCATGCTTTTATGCATAGCTATCCAAAGATGCATATTCCACTCCAAGAATTTAAATCCCGTATCCCAAGATTGCAAAACTACTTAAGTAATGCCAAGTACTGGAAAAACAATAATAAAACAGGAGAAAAAAGTATATTTCTTGAAAAGCACAATTTGCTTAATTGGTGCAAGCTGTCTGAAGCAGAAAAAAAACGCCATAAAAAAGAAAATTGTGAAAAATGCACGTCCGAAATCTTTTATGCATCACTGCACAAATATACGACACCTTCTACAATAGAAGTAAGCCATTTGTGTGAAGAACTCACAAAAAAAGTCTGTGAAAACTCAAAAGCCAAAAATGTAACAAAAGCAACAAAGATTTTGCATACTCTTGAACCATACATAGAGGCCAAACTTGACATGAATATAAAAGAAACAGCATGTAAATTATATGACTTGACAAAAAAGTTAACATCAGATGAAAAACAAAAGAGAATCCACACTATTGTCTCCAAAAGTACGGAGAGAATAGCCAAAATTTTGAACAAAGAAAATGAAGAAATAAACTTTTTAGCTTCAAATAAATCTTATAATGAATATGAGAGGGAAAGGCTCCACACCTTTTTTGAGTCAAAATCAAAGGCCAAAAAAAATCTAGCTAAGCGATTTAAAGATGAGTCAGAAAGAAAACTAAAAAAAAGATCTAGCGTTGGAAACTTATCAAAGTATACATTCAACAAAGAGGAATTCCTTAATGAATTAAAAAATCATCCTAAAACAGTCCCAATAAACTGGAATGAATGGTCTAGGAAATATAGAGTAAAAAATGTACAGGGTATTCAACCTGCAAATGGTGGACAGGTCCTGATAGAATTTGCCAAGTCACAAGGCATAGATGTTTTCAACTACAATACTGAAAAAAGAATGAGTGGCAGAGACTATTTTAGACGGGTTAGACGCTCACGGCATCTCATAACAAAACGCCTTAGAGTCCCAGTTCCTAAGTCTGCAAAAAAATTAAACAGAAATATAAAACAGAAAATTGAAAATTTTGAATTGGACATTGGTGTTGCCATTGCTCCCAAAGTATTCGACCAAAACAAAATCACTCAAGATGGCAAACTAGAAACAAATACAGTTAAAATATATGGACGTATGATTCCAATGAAACAAATTTCAAAGGAATTCACAAAAGAACAAGACAATATGGATGTTTTCAGGGTAAATACAAATAAAAACAAAGTGTACCGCCATTTGAAATTCTGGCATGACCACTCAGACATTCTGAACAGAACCTACTTTTCTGTTATGGTTCAATGCTTATACGATAAAGATTTATATTTAACAAATGAGGAGTATGCAGAAAAATTTCCTGAGAGAAAATCTGTTGATGTCCAAGGTTTGGTAGAAAAACCAAAAATGTATATCTTTGGACAATCAAAAAGTAAAGACATTGACCAGTTATCATACAGCAAAACAAGAGCAGATGATCTACAGTCCTTGGAAACACCAACAATAAGTAATTGTAAAACAGAAATACATGATATTCTTAGAATTTTTACTGGAGACAATCCCGCTAGACAATTTGAAGCTGGCCATAAAAGAGGGGGAAATTATACATGTCTGTGTGGTATTATGGCCAAAAACCACATGAGCATTGACTGCTGCTTAAGAAAGCAAACGCCATCAATACAAGAACGTATGACAATATTAAAAAATGGGGTAGTTTGGAAAGATTTTGATATGGAAACTAACATAAATCCATTTAACGAATTAAAAAAAGAAGAAATTGAAACCGAATTAGACACAAGGAGGATAGATATTGACCATAGAAAAATGAACAAAAAAGATCTACAGGACTTACTTTCTGAAACTTTACAGGGAATACAGAGACCGCCTGCTTTAATATGTCCCTCCTTTCATTCAAACTCCTACAAACTTGTTGAAAATTATGAAGTATCAAACTGTGAACCATTACATGACATAACCAACGTTGTTCAAAATTTATTAACAGAACTTCCCTGCCATCTTGAACCAGCTGTAGTCCAAAAAGAATACCAAAAATTTTTTGAAGTAACAATAGGGGACAAAAATCAAATAAAAGGAAGTGATGCCCGATTGTATGCTGTTAAACTTGCTCATTTCACACAGACGAAGTATGAAAATGGACTGGTTAATGCTGACCTTGTTGCAATATGTAATAGTTTAGTGGAAATCATCAGCATATGTTACAGTTCAGCAAGTCAAAGATCTCCAAGACAGGTACTTCGCTTATATAACCAATGCTTTCTTTTTGGTGTACTGGTAATATATGTCATAGGAAATCCTAAAAAAATGACAAGCAGAAAATTTTATGGTTCACATTTCCATAGCCTTGTGGTTCATTTCCCAGAAATGTATCGAATATTTTGTCTGCGTTCCTTGATACCAGAAGCTGAAGAGAGAACATTCGGTGATTTGAGGAATATATCTTTAAGGACCACTAACAGGCAGGCAAAATATATTGTAGACAACTGTATGCTTCGGTTAAAGGCAAGAGAAAAAATTGATGATGATGATAGATTGGATTCCTTCAAACGTCAGGAATCTATTATAAGTAAGCAGGCACATTTACTTCCACAAAGAGGAAACACAATAATTCCTGCTCAATTAGTCACAACAAGATCAACCTTAATCCAAGCACATTATGAGAGAATATCCGATTTTCTTGTCTGTGGAAAACATGTTTGGTGGCAGGTGAATGATGGTAATATCGAGTTTTTAGATGGTCCAGATGAGGAGGAATATCATTCTAGTGGCCCAACTCTGCATCACTTCAGCACTTCCAACCTGAAAACAGAATATGAGCACTTAAATATAAATTGGGAGAAATGTGTCAACAAGATATCAGAAGGCAATTTCCAACTACCATGTGTTAAAGTTAAAATATACAAGGAAGGGCAGTTGTCAAAAGTAGTGAATACGGATCTGGATCTGGAAGAAGAAACTGAATCTTGTAGGTCCCTATATTAGAAAACATTTATACTTTATTTTTTTTAACAACTGTGATCATTCAAATATATTAAGGTGAAAAGCATAAAGTACCTGGAAAATCTGATCTAATATGATCATTAAAAGTATTTAAAGTAAATGTTTAGATTTTAATTGTGTAAAAATTAAGGTCACAATAAAACTACCCGCAGTCTATATGCATTGAAATTTGTTGAAATTAACCATTGGATGCATTTGCATGAAAAAGTACATTGTTGGTCACAAGTTAAAAAAGTAATGAGAAAAGTAACATAAACACCATAGTTTCATTTATACCAGTTTTTGTCTTTCCTGGATTTGTAATTTGAAAAACAGATATATATATTTATATCTAACAAGAATGTGTCCACAGTACACTATGCCCAACTCGCACTATCATTTTCTATGTTTACTGGACCGTGAAATTGGAATAAATTCTCTAATTTGGCATTAAAATTAGAATGATCTTATCAAAGGGAACATGTATACTAAGTTTCAAGTTGATTGGACTTCAACTTCATCAAAAACTAACTTGACCAAAAACTTTAACCTGAAGTGTAACAGACGGACGGACGCACAGACCAGAAAACATAATGCCCCTCTACTATCGTAGGTGGGGCATAAAAATATAGATATATATTTGATTTAGGAATGCAATTTTTTGTGAGACTTTCCTTTTAAAAGAATAAATGTATGTATACTTTCATCTTAGTACAATACCTTTTTTACAAAGACTGAATTTCACGGATTCAAAAAAAAAAAACCTGCTTTATGAGGGGAGGTAATATAATTTTAAAAGGGAATTGCCATAATAATTTACAACTACATTACATATTTTTAGATGAAGAGACCATTCCATCCAACATCAGTAATGGCAGTGAGGGGTCTACACCACAGGACATTGAGAAACAGCATGGTAAGTTGCACTGAAAAAAAATAGTTTTTTTTAGCAATTGTTAATCGTATACAAAATATAATGACATGCTATTTTTTTAATTTACCCATAAATCAAAATCATAAATCAGCTGGTTAAGGCCATACATTATTCTATCATTGGCACAAACGCAATATGCAATACAAATTTAATGCTAAAGTGTAGTTAACAGAATTTGAAAATGTTGACTTTTCCTTTCAATTCATATCTATATTTTGTTATTGTCTAATGATTGTTGAGCGATAATAATATGTGTTTAAAACTATTTGCTTATGTGTGCTGAAAATATGGTTGGATTTGAAGTGTTCCTATCTTAGTTAATTTTGAGGGCTGAAATTCTTGAAAAAAATTGCATTAACTAGGGTACACATTTGAATAAATTTAGCCACAAAATGTCAATAATCGTAATTTAACAGTCACATGAAGACATGAGAAATAGTGTGCTTCATGAGGTATTTTTACAACATATCAGAATAATAGTTTGTTTGCAGTTGATCTTGTGATGAATGTTTTAAATTCTGTATTAAACAAAGCGAATCTACAATTAAAATTTACAATTCATACTTTTATTCTTCAGATGTTAATCCTGTACTCAACATTAATGGAAATCCATCTGTAGAGAAGACATCTAATCACGACAAGCCGCCTGGTAAGCTAAAACATATTAAAAAGTTCAATTATGTTCTTTTTTTATTTATATATTCTTTTGAACATTTCCCGATCAATTATTTCAGATTTGATTTAAACAAAGTCATTTGGGTATCTGGTGAAAACGACATCAATGGTTGGCTTATATATTTGATGAAATAAGCAAATATTTGATCTTTGGATGCAATTTATTCATGAGACTTTTCTTTCAAATGAATTCATGTATGTAACTTCACTTTGGAACAATACATTTTTTACGAAGATAGAAAAAAAGTATTTACTGATTATTTTAATTAAACTGTACTTTATAAGGGGAGGTAATCTTATTTGAAAAAATGGAATACTGGCTGAACTTAAATATCTATTGTTCAACAGTGATTTTATATTGTAAGTTGAGATCAGACATCATGGATACTCTAACGAACATTTAACAAAATAAAAGAGTTGCCATTGCCATAAAAATTCACAAAGTTCTACATTACATATTTTTAGATGAGGAGAACATTCCATCCAACAGCAGTAATGACAGTGAGGGGTCTGCACCACAGGACATTGAGAAACAACATGGTAAGTTGCACTGAAAAATAAAAGGATTTTCAACAAATCTTTGATCTAGATGCAATTTAATTGTGAGATTTTTCTTTCTATTTTTGTCTTTTTATAGAATAAATGTATGAAATTTCATCTTAGTAAACAGCATGCATTCCATTTTTTATTTCCTTTTCAGATAGTGTCAATATTCAAGGGAAATCCACACCAGACAGAGGAGCAAGTTCAAAACTGACAATTAGTAAGTTGACTAATGTATGAAGATAATATACTCATTTAAACTAGTACTAATGATACATTGTAAAAGGAATCAGATTGCGTTATTGTTTGTTATTTTCTTGGATATTCTCTTGGCGCCATGGCGTGTGAGATTTAAATGTATTGGTTACATCTTCTGACATCAGACTCGGACTTCTCTTGGACTGAATTTTAATGTGCGTATTGTTATGCGTTTACTTTTCTACATTGGCTAGAGGTATAGGGGGAGGGTTGAGATCTCACAAACATGTTTAACCCCGCCGCATTTTTGCGCCTGTCCCAAGTCAGGAGCCTCTGGCCTTTGTTAGTCTTGTATTATTTTAATTTTAGTTTCTTGTGTACAATTTGGAAATTAGTATGGCGTTCATTATCACTGTACTAGTATATATTTGTTTAGGGGCAAGCTGAAGGACGCCTCCGGGTGCGGGAATTTCTCGCTACATTGAAGACCTGTTGGTGACCTTCTGCTGTTGTTTTTTTCAATGGTCGGGTTGTTGTCTCTTTTGCACATTCCCCATTTCCATTCTCAATTTAATTTGTTTTGTGTGATTAAAAAAAAAACAGCACTCATCTGTTTTTTTCAAACACAGTTTCATGTTTTTTAGCTTTATCATGTATTTAAAACTTCAGTTTTGTCTATGTTTTAAATCTTACTTATTAAAATTTCTTTTGTAGACACAAATACCATACCAATATCAAAGAATAACAGTGATCCATCCACTGAGCTGATGCCACTTGATCACATCAACCAACCTCGTAAGTCCTGTTGGTACAAAAGTACAAATGAAGATGATAATCCATTAATGATGTTATTAAATGTTTTTAATTATAAATTGTTATCAGTGGCAGATATAGAAATTTTCATAAGTGGGGCCCACTGGCTGCCTAATAGGGGACTGGGTCTCGTCACACTTCAGTGATTTCCTATATAATCATCCAAAAATTTTCCCAAAAGGCCCCCCCCTAAATCCACCTCTGGTAATTATAAACAGGTGGTAGAGTTTTCCCTTTTTATAACTTTAAAATCAAGTAGACAATATAATGCAATTTCAGATTTATTTTTATAATGCAAAAATTCATTTGTTTTGCAGTATTTTCTACAATTGTAATAACCAAATTTGCATTTCTGTTCATTGTTCATCAATCGCAATAATATACATGATAAGTGTATTCAGTAATGTAGTACCTGTATCTAGAGCTATCTTTTTTTAGATGAAGTTATTCAGACATTACCAATTCCATTCAGTAGTGACAACAGATGCTACACCAATGATATGACAGAATCTCTACCTGAAAAACAAAACAGTAATTGTTATTTGTATTTTCAATTTAGTTTAGTACTGTCTCTCAGATTTAAAATAATTTGTATATGATCATGGTATACATTTGAATTAAAATTAGAAGAATAAATATTAAAGAAATGGAACTTATATGTATACATTTCATTGGATATTTGTATCAATAAAGATAATAAAAATGAAACTGAAAATGGAAATGGGGATAGGTCAAAGAGACAACAACCCGACAAATGAGAAGGTAACAGGCGATATTTTATATATTCTTGTATAGAGATCTAACATCTATGAAAAAAAAGAGTTGTGTACATGTGAGTCTTTATAATTTGTGAAACAATGCAATATTTTTCAAATTACAGGATTCAAACACTTAGAAAATGAGAAGTTTAAACTGGTATATCGTTCTTACATTGAAGGTAACATTTCATTAACCATGTTAACTATCTGTCTATTTTCTATCAAATATACAGTAGGAATTAATTCATCATGTTCATATATTCTTTCAAAATTTCCTTTTAAATACTATTAAACAGGTATATATTCATGATATTCTGGTACAAAATTCAATTAATTATATAATTACTGTAAAATTGAATTTAAAAATTGTAATAGATTAATCATTATTAATATCATAAATATAAAACATGTAAAGAATAAAACATGATAAATAATTTGGAAGATTTTTAAATATAGAAATAGCTATTTCCAAGTAATAATAAACAGACTGAAGGGAGACTCAGGGGGCAAGAAGAAAGTACATCAAGTACATGAAAAGTTAAAAAAACAAAACAAACACATTATCAGAAAGATCTTGCCCCCCCCCCCCCCCAATAAAATTCAAAGCATTTCTATACTTTCTTGATGCATGGATAAGTGATATATAGTTATTACATGTAGGAAAATGAACATATTCCTTGTTCTAGCATACTTGAATATAATCAATGATATGGCTTTAATTTATATTGAACAGACAAGCAAGCAAAGCATGCCAAAGAATCCTTCCCAGACCAATTCATGATGGGTCACACCAAAGGAAAAGTTAAAAAAAAGAGAAATGTATCAGCTGACAATAAGGAAGATATAGGTACTTGATATATATAAGTATTGATTTTTACTTTACATGCACCATGTAAAATCCAATTCAAGTTACGTGATGCATTCATTAATTCAAGATTGTTGAGTATGGTGACAAAACTTTTAAAGTGGTACAGTTCATGTTTGTTAAAAGATTTTAACATGAATACAGTTGCTTATATTAACCCTTTACCTGTGAATTGTTTATAATTGTAGATCCCTTTGATGTGATGAAGGATGGTGAAAGTAAAAATAAAGCAAACAGTAAACTAGAAGTAATGACTGCAATGCCAGGTACAAAAAATTGTTTCTATGAAAAATAATGAATATAACAAACATATTGGGAAGATACATGTACAACTGTATATGATAAATGGCTATGAGGACTAAAAAGTTAAAAAAAAAATAATGAAAAACATGACATAATTCAGAAATTTATGGATTAAGTTTTAAAGTTATATTCAGCTAAAAGTTTTTCATATTCTTTTGAATTTCTTCATTGTTTATTTAAACTAATAATATTGTAATCTGTTTTTACAGTGAGCTTGAAAATGTCTACACTTGAACTTCTAGATAAAGTGCTAGGTGCTGACACTGCAGATGTAAAGACTTTCAAGCGATACAGGAGACTTGTTCAAGAACATTCCTTTGATCAATCATTTAGAAAGAGCTATGAAAAAGCCAAGGCAGTAGTTGGTTTTAAACTGCTTGGCAAGTTCAGCCAATTAAAAAGGAATCGGGACTCAAAACAGAAGGAACTACTGAAACAAATTGATATACAATTAAGCAGATGGAATATAAGCACCCAATAACATTACTAAACCCATATACAGTTCAGAACTAAAATTGATATATATATATATATGAGAAATGAGTTTCTACTGAGTTTGCGTACTCAGTTTGTATGAAAAAAGACTCCATTAAAATTGTCTCAAACTGTTGCAATTCTATCAAGGATTTTCAATTTGGAACTTGGATATTTATGGACAAATTGGTGAAGGTAAAGCCTTTTTATGAGACAATGTTTGTTGAAAGAAATCAGTTTGGTTAATTAAAACAGTGTGTTCCCTGTTACACCATGTACATGTAGGTGTATAGCTTCTATTCTTGCAGTTTATTAGGTCAAATAAAATATGTATTGTTCTATATATTTAGTATTGAAGATTTACTATTGACTCTGTGACGTTCAAAATAATTGTATACTCTTTACGTCAAAATAAAATAGGGAACATAAAAAAAACTCTTACCTACAACAATGCATCCTATTTTTTGTTCAAGAATGTTAACTTTTATCTTGTTTTTATCTTTAACATGTTTAAGGTAATTTTCTATTTTTATAATTTAAGCAGTCATGTACATGTAACTTGTTGATACTTTCATCATGGTAATAAGTTATTTAAACTAACTTTTATTTTTAACATCAAGACCTGGAAAATGTTTGATAGTTTTAAAAACATTGAATGTAAACATACATGTACATACAATGTATATATGTACATGTACTAAGCTAGCTGGAGAAAATACACAGAGAAAAGAAGGTACACATGATATTCAAAGTAGATATACCATTATATGCATATAAATGACGCATTATTGAATGATACAAAATTTCTCATGAATGTATATATATGTATGCAAGCCAGGTGGCACCCTGTGCCCCTGCGGCCCTTAATTTTATGGATAGGAACATGATAGAGCAGCTCTGGTTTTATATATATCTTTAATTCACCCAAGCTAGTATTAATATTGCAATATGTCACATGTACATTTATGTAGTTTTAAAGTACCAGGAAATAAACTGCATGGTTGCTAATTATATAAATGCTTGTTGTTGTTTAACATATTTTATAAAACATTGTACAAAATGTACCATATGAAAAATTTGAAGATGCATAATTGCCAAAAAGACAACTCTGCCGGAGACGTAATGAAATGGAAGGAAGCAACTATAGGTCACCAGGTGTCCTTCAACAATGAAAAAAATCTATACCATATCAGACCCTGACATAACAAATGTAAAAGAATGCAATCAAGAAAACTAATAGTCTTATTTATGTACAAAACAATAAACTAAACACAAATACAATATACATTGTATATCAACAAACAACAACCACTGAATAAAACGCTCCTGACTTTGTACATGTACATACATAATGTACAATTTATACAATACATGTTTTGGAAATTTCCTTCATCAACATGATCAATGCAACAAAGTGTATTAGCCCTCTTTATCTGAACCCCCAGGTCCTTTGTAGTAAGGTTGCCTGGTTAATGACTTATATGATGAACTGTACAACACCATTCACCTTGAAGCTATGTTACAGGCAGATAAGCATGCATCAGAGGGCGACTAAAAGCCAAAGGGTGCCTAAAGGCCTATCAAAATTATGTTTAGTAAATTAAAAATTAACAAGCATTCTGAGAGTATATTGCAATCTATGGCAATACATAGTCCTCTACGGGTAAAAATTAAATTATCATGTTAGAGGGTGGTAAAGGGGGGTTGCTTGCACGAAAAAAACGTGAAATAAGACATAATTTCACGTTGAACGTGAAATGATTTCTGTAATGAACGTTGCACGAAAAATAAATACTTTTATGTGAACCTTTTATGACTGAATCACTGTCTTCTTGTATATATTAACTCTTTATTTTACTTGATTTTCCTGATTTAGTATACACATTAATGTTATAATTGGTTTACGGCGTTTAAAAAAGTATTTCTTGAAGATCCCTGCCAATTGTTTGAATTTTATTTGAAAAATACCGAGCACACAAAATAAGACTTTGAAAATCATGATGCACGTAAAATTAAATACGCAGAACACGTTAAACGAGGCACCCGTCTTGCACGACTGAACGTCAAATAAAAAAGTAAAAACATGTTGAACGTGAAATAAAAAACGGCGTTACTAAAACAGTGTAAATAACTGATTATATAAGTGAATTTTTAAGTCAAAGGACCATAACATGCAGAAAATTTTCAGATCAAAACAAAAATTTGAACTTGATCTGGAACTTGTCATGATAAAACTTACATACCAATTATCAATCAATATCTTTTCAAGCATGATGAAAAAAGTGTGGCCCCAGCTTGTTTGGCAAAACATTTGTTACGTCCGAGGATTCTCGGACTAAGCTATGAGTAAAGTACAGGCTCACAGTAGACATGACCAATGCCTAAAAATACCTGTGTTTCTGCTAACATGCTGACAAAATAGGACAGGAACATGTAGGCAGGCAACTGATTTTCTATACTTACTGTTTTAACAGGAAAACCAGTTTTGACTTTGATATACAATGTATATAGGTCTTATTAAGAAAAATAACACAATCTTAAGTGAGGAAAATTGTACAAGTATCTGATAAGATACAGCAGTCTGCCATAACTTAGGTTACAGTATAAAAATAAAGAAATGTGGTATGACTGCCAATGAGTCTTACTATTTATACAAGTCTTACTCAAAGCCTCTGCTTGTATAATAATAATAATATATTAATTATTCTTTATTTATTTAAAGAGGGTAAACTTATTAATTTCCACTAATCTTACTTGATGTGTAAGTTCAAATTGATTCATGATTTGGTAAATATTTTTTACAATGTGAGAAGGATGAACCTACCAGACAGGTAAAAAGTAACAGGCCAAACAGGTAACTTCTCACATTAAATGTTTAAATTTAACAAATGCAGATTTCTGTTATATCGAAAACCCTTTTGTATAACTATTAATGCTCTTCCGAGTTCTGTTCTGTTGAATAATTCACTAATCGTTCGCCTTTCCCGGCAGAAACAGGCACTGTTTTCAATGCAAACTTGTTGTTGCATAACATTTTCGACAGGTGCTTGGTGAACATCCGAAAGCTTTTTCGAGACAATGATTTGCCAAATATGGGCATCGATGGGCGGGGCTTAATCGCCGACCGCTGAAGATTTATCAGTTAAATATCAATTCAACTCAAACATCGGTTAACAATCTTACACCAAATGTTGATTAAATAAAATATTACATCATATAAGCAACGATTCATGTTCAAATGAACACAGGAATATAACAAATCGATAGATTTTTAGATAGACGCGGCCATTTTGACACTGGCATAACAACGGCGATAAAGGGACGTAACTGTTGCAAAACTGTTTTTACTATTTGGCGCGAACAAAGTCATTAACCATACTGCGCTCTTATGCCTACAAAAGTGCTCTTTGCATATAGTTGACCATCTGTGTTTCGAACCTCTGCATAAAAATTTCTAAGAATATGATCAAGCTGTTCTGTTGAAAATTGCTCAAAGTTTGAGTCTTGTTTTGTTTCAGTCAACCATTCTGTAAGAAGAAAAAAAAAGATTTTTAATGATAAATATATCATTCTATTTTTAATTTAATAGTTATTTACATGTATACTAGTGCAACATTGTCGTTTGTTAATTCCATTTTAATTATAATGCAACAACATTTGTAAAATTCATTTTGCTTGGATAACAACACTTATTTACACAATTGATGCTATGGAACGCAACCACAGACAGCATATGACAAGTTTTAAATACATGTTTTAACATTGTTTTTGTCAGTTTTAGAGTGGAGATGACAATATAAGCTGCGACGGCATCAATTGGGGATTTGATGGTCGAAAATATCTGCTAACTCTCTGATAATGCATCGCTAGTTAACTTAATTTGCGACCATCAAATCCCCAATTGATGCTGTGGGAGCTTAAAATACAATACAGTTATCTCCTAATTGATGCCATCAAAATTTGTGATGTTATCCAATCAAAATGATCTTTGTATTTCAAGCTGCGATGGCATCAATTTGTGATTTGATGGTCGCAAATACCGGTTTACTGTCTCTGTCAAGGCATCGCCAGTACACCTAATTTGCGACCATCAAATTACCAATTAATGCCGTCAGAGCTTGATATTCAGAACAGTATTTTTAAATTTTAAGTGCTTGATTTGACTTTGTTTTCTGTCTGCAAGTTTTATTAGAATAAACATAACAATTTTTTTAGAAAATCTGACAGCATGAATTGGTGATTAAAATACAGTTTCACAAATGATATCAGATATGTTCCTTACGTCGTAACTACAATTCCCTTCCCTTTCATGAATGTGACCTACCGAGTAAGACTATTTATCAGATTTGATATCAGAACGGGTGCCATGTATGGAGCAGTTCTGCTTACCCTTATTGAGCACATGAGATTACCCCTAGCTTTTGGTGGGGTTTGTGTTTATTCTTTGTTTTTCTATGTTGTGCCATGTGTACTATTGTTTGTCTTTTTAATTTTTAACCATGGCGTTGTCAGTTTGTTTTAGATTCATGAGTTTGACTGTCCCTTTGATATCTTTCGTCCCTCTTTTTTATCTCCTAAGCACTGTTTATATAATATCTGTGTCTAGTTTTTTACAATGTTGTTTTGCAAATTGATGGCCACTTTTAATATAAAAATAAGAAAACGAGTATGATTGCTAATGATTATGAGACAATTATCAACCGATAATTAATTAATTGTATTTTAAGCTCAGGCGTCATCAATTGGGGATTTGATGGTCGCAAATACCCGTTTACTGTCTCCGCTTACGCGTCGCCAGTAAACTTAATTTGCAACCATCAAATCCCCAATGGATGCCGTCAGAGCTTAAAATACAATACAGTTATCTCCTAAATTTAAAGCTCCGACGGCATGAATTTGGTATTTGGTGGTCGCAAATACCTGTTTACTGTCTGCGCTAACGCTTCGCCAGTAAACATAATTTGCGACCATCAAATCCCCAATTGATGCCGTCAGATCTTGAAAATACAATACAGTTATCTCCTAAATTTAAGACTGTGTAAGTGGCAATTGAACAGCAGTAATTTTCAAAGTACAATCCTGTTATTTCTTATAACTCTAAGGCAATATTGGAATAAAGTAAATTCAGAAATTATTGCGTTTATTTAAAATTGCGATTTTATCATTTAAGACTAAAATGCATTTCTTATTTTTGCGATATTGAAAAAAAACCTGTTGAGATCATATAAAGAATTTCAAAATCCAATTTTAAATTATTATGATTATAACCCTGTCGCACTTGTCGCAATAATTTCTGAATTTACAGTATTGTAAAGAACTGATTTTATGTTCCTTGAAGACTGAAAGATATAAAAGATATGCAGAAAAAAGGTTGTGTACCGGGGTTCGATTCCCCGCCTAAGCGTTATATGGTTTTGCTGGTGCAAAATGGGCAGATTGCTTAGTGGCCCTGCACAACCATTTTTCTGTCGAGATTTGGATATACATAAAATTTTTGTTTTAATTTGAATTTTTGCATGTAAAAACTTTCCTTCTTGATACAAAAATCTATTGAAGGTACATGTACTAGTACTTAGAACTCAAGATGTGTATTTATGTCAGTCTTTAAAAAAAATATTCAGAAACTGCTCTGTCCAACAAAATTATTATTCTTTATTTGCCTTGTTATGAAATAAATGTTTTAGGTTTGTATATTTATATGTGTGTTATTTTGGAGAGACTGAAAAGAAAGGTGTTTGCTATATAAAAAGAAAAAGATATAGGATATGGAATTTGGGATAAAGCTGTGCAGATCATACACTGTACGATTCTGCTTTTTTAGAATTGACACCTACGCTTGAATATTTTGACGCCATATTTTGTCTGTCTTTTTGTTGAAGTACTCTCTGTTTCACAAATGATTTTTTCCAACGCATCATCGTCAAGTTTTGCGAATCTGCTTGTTACTTCTTGTTGTATTTCCATGGCTGGTACAGATACATGTACGTCGTCTGCTGACAGTGCTGTTGTTTCGGGAGATTCATGACTTTCGGTCTCCTCAATGGCATGAATTGCCTCGGCCAGTTCCTCATCGCTTTGGGATGCTTCAATTTCCATTTCTTCCAACACATCTGACTTCAGCTCAAAGTCTGGCATAATCAACTGCCCTAAAAGTTCAATTTCCTCGCTATCGTACAAATACTCAGATTGGTCTTCCATTTTGTTTGTAAATAAACGCGTAGGAATATATGTGATACGGCTTCAAATACCCGATGACATTTCAACCGTGGAATTGATGCTATGCAAATTATGGGATTAACCAATGAGAATTAAGAAAAACGTTAAGACTGCATTAGAATGCTTGTTATGTCATCTCCCGTCTTCCTCTCCTGTGTTGTGACCTTAGATACATCATTCTAAAAAATAGAAGATGTAGAATAATTTTTTTAATGAAAAATATCTAGACAAATCTTATCAAACAACCCCTTTCCAAATAGTTAAACCTTCACAACATATCTTACATGGTAAAACATAGTAATAAAATACTCATAACCAATATTCTTATGTTATGTTGTTTTATACTAAGTCTAAACATAATTGTAAACTATTTATCTCTGTTTTTTTATCTGTTTAGTGGTGACACTGCTTGTCAAGTCATATTTTCGCTTCCTTTCCTGTGTTGTGGCCTTGGATACATCATTTTGAAAAATAGAATTCAGATTTAGAATTAATTTTATAGTGGAGATACTTATTAAGTTATCGATAATTTCAACACATAAACCTATCCAACATATCTTACATGATAAAACATAGTAATAAGATACTCATAATCAATATACTTATCTTGTATTATGTTGTTTCATACTAAGTCTAAACATAATTGTAAACTATTTACCTCTGTTTTTTCTATCTGTTCAGTAGTGACACTGCTTGTCATGTCATATTCTTGCTTCCTTTTCTGTGTTGTAGTCTTGGATATATCATTCTGAAAAATAGAATTCAGTTTAATGAAAATCTACTCATATCTGTAAAGTCTTCCTTTTTTTTTTAATATATCCTAATACAATCCAAGCAACACTTTTATTTACCAAACATTTAGATATTTAAAAATTTAAACGACTTGATATTTCGATCGGAAACAATATATCATTAATTTATCCTGTATCATATTTATTGACCTTTGCACATGCTCATTTTGTGACGATTGAAGAAGATTGGAAAATAAAAAAAAATGTTTATCTTGTTGGTTATGCTATTTATTCCCATAGACGGGTTTGTTCAATTTGATGTTCCACATGAATGTATCAGAACTTTCCCATCGGAAATTTAGAGTTGTAAATTTAGAACACCAAATTACTATGTTTTGTTCGGAGAAGGAGTCAGCAGAATCAAGATTTATAGAATTTTACCGGACACCACGTTAGAGATTTTAGAAGAGAATATTTCTGGCTTAACAAGCATCAAGATTAGTAAGGGACATGCTCTATAATAGTTTCAAACAAACCCATTAACTTCTGGACAAGAATCAACTCATATGGTGGCACCATATACTTCCACCGTAAAAGACCTAACCAATTTGGAGGGTTTAAAACTTTTTCAATGTCGCAAAAGGAATATTACAACATGGTGACGTTGATTGATTTGGATAAATTGAAAGGGATGGCTTCCAATTTTGAAACACAGGTAAGCATTAAGTTTTTAATTTTTCATATAACAAAATGGTATAGTCGAGAATTTTAACAAAGTTATTGTTTTATACTAAACTATCATTTCTAATGCACGAGAAATAAACTGAAACACAATCGATGAATTAAATGAAATATGTATCACGTGTATCCCTGCAATCATAAGACAACGAAATTTAAAAAAAAATCAAAATACAGGAGTACGCGCATAATGAAATGCTTAAAACGTTGCACGAACATAACTCTCTACCATCCTCGTAACAACATATTTTGTTTGTCTTGTAAGTAATTGATAATACGCACTACTATCATGGATTATACATTCTTTGCAGTCTGTTCGAAATCCGACCATTCACAATGTAGAATGTTCACCTTGGTGTTTTTACATCTTCAATTTGTAGACCCACCTTTAAGTTAAGACACCATGACAGTTACTAGTAGTTTCACAATATGTCAGAATATAAAATATAACCTTTAAGAAGTAGGTTCTTGTCAGTCTTTCGGTATTCTGGTATGTCATAATATATATTAATACAAACTTGTTTTAAGTGATTATGTCTATTGTAATGTTTATTATTCTAAAAAAATATATGATTTAACATCTTTGATTTCTTGATCCAATTTAAAATTAAAACACTTTTTTCAGAGCAGAGCAGAACTCAATTAGCAAAGGAAGAGAAAGCTTTGCAGATGGTAGAGGGAAAGAAGAATGTGTCGACAACAACACCCCCGACGATACCAAAAGATGTGCCGGCGTCGCCGACAATAATAGAAGAGCTGTAAACAGACGAGGATCTTCCTGCTTTATTGTCGGAGGAGGAGGAAACGCAACTACCACTAAAGAAAAGAAGAATAGTAAAAAAAATCAAGAAACCCATAGTGGAGGAGCACATAGACGACGAAGCGTTGGATTAAGGGTCGTATGTTTGAAAAATCAGTCCTTCAATAGAATTATTAAGGTGCTAATTGTGTCACCAGTAGCATTAATGACTCGTGATGTTTTACAAGTTCTTGTTTTCTTTGATCAAGAAGCTCGTTGAATCTCATGTCTTTCAGCATTTGTGTTTGCAACACCTTTAAACTTTGTTGGAAATATTTGATTTTTACATCAGCGCTCATCAACTTTTTATTGATTATTGAAATGGTGGATCCGATGTTTAGATATTCAGCCTCATTAAGAGAAATCCTTGTAGTAATTACCCTACAAAAGAAGAGAAAGGAAAATAAGAATTATACAATAAACAAATTGTGTTTATAGCAAGGAAAATTTCAAACATTCCATTAAAATTAAACAAGATCTGTAAATTCCAGCTGAACAGAACTTTGTGTTTTTATTTAAAGGTACTATTTCTGAAACCCTTGTGGTATGATAAAGTCATAAACACGAACAGCATAAAAAGTACTGGTTATCTGCCTATCATACAAAGTTTCATCCAACCTCTCACTAAACCAAGTCGAGTTAGTCAAACCCCAAAACAACACCGAAACCAACTATAAAAAGTGGTGCAGAGCAAGAAACATTTCCGGTGGATGAAGCTTTGAAGTGGCAAGACACCCAGACGATCACGGAAAAACAAGACGAATAACCTCCAAGGATTCCACTCACTATCACCAGCACCGGAACAAAAGTTGGAGAAGGGACGATAGCAAAGAAACTCAAAAGTATAACAGAAAAAGAAACGGAGGAAGCACATCCAGATACTAGTGAAAACTTGGATCAACCAGAAGAACAGGGAGCTGCAGCGCCAGTGCCGAAAACAACAGAAACAGTAACAGAAGGTGCAGGAGTAGAGTTTGGAAGCAAGACTCTAAAGTAAATATCAATTTAATTTTATACCTAATGTTACCAATGTACCACCAAAAGTGAATTATAATTTTCCAACTGTTAAAAGTCAGAGTTGCGAGAAACGACTTTGTTGGCTGGAAAAAAAACTATTAATTGTACTGAATCACCAGATGATATTGCATATTGATGATGATTCAGCAACTATTGTAGGGATGCAAGCTGAAATCGCAAATTTATCTGAAAAATTAAGCGTGGCATTTTTCAATTTCAACAATTAATAGAGGATATTCTGGCACTTCACACAGACAAAATAATTTTCAAAGTCAGCCAAGAAATACCAATTAAAATTTTATTTGCTTTAGATGTTATAGACGAAATTGCGATCTCAGCAGGTGTCCAGCTAAAAATAAGATTTGTTATAATTGTAATAGGATATGTCATTTTGATTCGGCATGTAGATTAGGGCAACGATCAAATAGAGGTCAACAAAACATGAGTTCAAGAAATACAAATAATGCGTATCAAAGAAATCAAAAGCATTATCAACAAACTTATCCTATTCAACAACAATCATACCCAGCTATTTCATATGACCCGAATTATCAAAATCAACATAATTCACGCTAAGGGTACGAGCCTATCCTAGATAATAATTTTCGGGGTAGGCACAAAGTCAGAGTCGCGGATGTAAATCTTACATCATCAATTGAGGCAAAGAATAAGATAAACATTAAAATAGGCAATTCAAAAACCTCAGCTTTGATAGACACTGGAGTAGGAGGTCGTCAATTAGTTTTGTTGGGAAAAATAGTTCTACCAATTGCTATTGCTGATAAAAAGTTTACATTTCCTGTTCACATTGTACAAGGCTTGAACCATTCATTCATAATAGGAATTGATGTTATGGAAAAATATGATGTTTCATTGAATTTTTCAAAAAGAAATTAGTATATTGCGGAACAGCTACAGTATGTACCATAAATGAAAACAAAGGTTTGGCAAGATCACAAAAGAACCTAAAGATAAAGCCTTAAATCAGATTGATGTTCCAGTAAAAATTTCAAAATGTGTTGAAAATCAAGTTATATTATTGAAACCAGTAAAACAATTAGAAACTGCGAATTTAATGGCACAAAGGGGTTTAGTAAAAGTTAAACGAGGAAGAGCTATGTTCAAACTTTGTAATCCTACTGACAGTGAAATTTTATCAGATATAATACTATTTTAGCAACCATTTCCGATATAGACACATCTTGCACAATACCATTAGAACAAAATGAAGCTTCCATAAATAACCAAAAACAGCAAAATTTCCTTAAAATTACCAAATCAGGGGCAGCAACCCAACAAAGAGTTGTCCGATTCGTCTGACGGATAGATATTGACCTAATTAACATTAAACCCCATGCCAGATTTGCTTTAAATGCTTTGGTTTTTGAGTTATAAGCCAAAAACTACATTTAACCACTATGTTCTATTTTTAGCAATGGCGGCCACTAGACACGCTTTTTAAACAAGATACCCTAATGATGATTGTGACCATGTTTGGTTTAATTTGGTCCAGTAGTTTCAGAGGAGAAGATTTTTTAAAAAGTTAACGATGCCGGATTACGATAAACGCCGGGCGCCAAGTGATGGGAAAAGCTCACTTTGCCCATTGGGCCAGGTGAGCTAAAAATTGAGAAACCATATAGGTGTAATACCACCATTGATTTTCCCCTATTAGTCTTTGTTAAATTTGCACTTTTCAAAAAATTGTGCAGAATTTATCTTTATTTCAAATAAAGAAATACTTGGCATTAGTAAAGTTTTATCCTGTCCAGTTCTATAGAAAAAGTTTCACATAACATTTCATTGCATATAAGAAAATAACCATCATTGGAAGTTAACCTTTTAAATTTCTCCCCTTATTCTATCTGTGTACAAGGTTTAGTCACCATGTAACCTCAAGATTACAAAATTTTCTATAGAAATCACAAATAAAAAATAATGGTGTTTTGAAATACCAAAGACATATGTTTATGACACAGAAATAGTTTTACTGCAATAAAATGTAGGATTAATTACCTACAACGGTCAAATTCAAGGGAATATTTTTTTTAGACCTACTTTCGTATGCAACCGGATGTGACGTACCAAGATTTGGTGGTATTACACCTAAAGAAGACCTTTTTGTTCAATAAACTGAATGTGACTTTTTCCCTTTGAAATACTGGTTATTTCAAGCATTTCTGTCAAGTTTTGTCATAATCAGTTCAATAGTTTGAGAAATATCTAGTATATTGAATGACGACAACTACAGCGATTCGAGCAAAATTTCTTCGATAAATCCAAAGCAAGCCGCATCAAGATAGAATAGAGTGTGGACAAATAAATGATCAAATATCTATCTTATCTGCCTACAAACAGTTGAAAATGATACACAAGATGATTTTAGGAAGATAAAATACCACTTATAAACCTCTTTGTCTTCTTTATTAGGTGTGTTTGGGTCAATTTATACCTCTCATTTCCTCAAAATTTCAACTTTTCAGGCCGATAAATAAAAATATTGGGGTAACTTTCACTCATTTGTGGTAGAACTGTTATAAGAAATGAGTAATTGAAGCATTTTAGCAGAATTAACAATCCATATAAAAGTTTACTGTCTCCATGGAGGTTTCAATAAGTCCTAACGTAAAAATTAAATTTACGCCGCATTCCAAATTAAGGAGGGACATAAAATGCTTCTCTTTTAGTGAATAACTTGTCGTTACAACTTTATAAATAATTTCATGCACTTATAACTATATATTTATTTAAGTATTACCTAGGAAAATGTTATATCATAGCAAAATATAAGAAATAAGGAGAAAAAGCGAACCCCCCTAAACAAATAAAAATATATGCACTTAGTATGGCTTGTTCTGTCAACTGAATATTCATGGTACAGTCCTATTTCAAGACAATTTTCTCATAAAATGTGTTTTGGAGACTCAATCCACTCAGAATATTTCATTTTTTGTATTATTTCACTTAAATAGCAAGAAATTTTAACACATGAGATTACTCACAAGGCCATATGTGCATGTACAGCTTCCCATATTAGGTGTAATACCACCATTGATTTCCCCCTATTAGTCTTTGTTAAATTTGCACTTTTCAAAAAATTGTGCAGAATTTATCTTTATTTCAAATAAAGAAATACTTGGCATGAGTAAAGTTTTATCCTGTCCAGTTCTATAGAAAAAGTTTCACATAACATTTCATTGCACCAAGATTTGGTGGTATTACACCTATATATGGGATTTAAACAATGATTGTCTATGTTGTTGGATGTTTTTTGAAATATCTAAAGACATTTGTTGTTGTATTCATCTTGTTTAATACATTTGTGTAATAAAATGCACAAGTTTCCATTATTTGATGTCTTTATATAAATAAAGTTATCTTGACATGCTATATAAAGAGTTTTTATAAAATGTTATACCTGAAAATAATATCTAATCTCATTTAACTTTATAACATGTAATGGGGATTATTAGTAACTAAATAAAGTTTTAAAGAAAAACACCAAAAGAAAAAAAATATATGCATACCTAATTTATTTCACAAATATTCACAAATAAATTACACTGTACAATATCGTAGTGTATTTATTATCACGAACTATGAATGTCGGAGTATAGAGGATATATGCAATCAACTATGTCTTCAAACGTTCCGGCAACCAAGTGACATCATGGACTTCGTACAGGTAAGCTATAATTGTATTGTTCCCCAAGGCATTTAACTTGTCAAATAGGCCTACTCCTGAATATCATAGAATGTTCATGTGTCCATCTCATCATCTATCCATCTATTTCATTATCCAAAGTCTGGAAATTATTGAATGGTGTGAGGATGTTTCAACCAACATGGAAATCAACAAATCCTGATAAACCACCTCTGAATTACAGCAAAAAGGCACTACTTTACAATTTAGATACTGCCTTTTTAAAATTGAACATTTTGACTGTTAATCTTTTTCTATTTTTGGAACTCCGTTGACGGTAAGTGTAACACTATCGTGTTCCAGAAGGATGATACATATTATAATCATTTTAAATATAAATAAATTATAGACTACAGCGAGAGATTTAATGACTATGTAAAATTTATGTTGCAATTAACTACTTATTCAAAATTATGCCCAGTTAAATACGGATGACCACAATTATTTTAATCAATATGTGATTATCTAAATTATGTCCAGTTGAACTTTTCCTTTAACTGATTTAATTCTGATAACGGAAGTAAAGGCGAATTTGATTTGTAAATTGGATCATTACAATTCATATTATAACTTTAATTCACATTGTTATACAATGATATACATATGAACATGTTTGTAGTTTCGATCAATTAAAAACTTTCCATCGGACCTAGTCGTTTCACCTTGTTGCTCAGTCGACGTTTGTTTGATACCGCTCCCGAGTTCTTTGCTACTGTAGGGTTACATAAATAACTTTCCCAATACCTGTTTTTCAGACATTGCCTCACTTTCCGGCCAAAACTGCAACGGCAATTTAAATTTTGCCATCAGCAACAACGGTTCCAGACCCATCTTCTACACCAGTTTCAATGACATATGCAACAACCGCAGCATTAGAAATCTCAGCAAGGACAATACCTTGTATGAATATATCTAAGATGTCTTCCATCTTAAAGATTGAAAATTTTAAAGTTGACAATCCGCAAAATCCCGAAACCTGGATGAATATTTTTAAACAATATTAATTTATTATTCCCCGAGTCACTTCACCTGTCAAATTAGCTTACTTCTGAACATCACATAATTGTCATTCATCTATTATTTTTTATTGTTATTTTATATGCGTTTTCTTTCATAAATACATACACACCGATATAACTGTTTTCTTGGATAAGTGTTACTTTGCATATGTCTGTTTAAATCATATATTTATATTATTTGTTTTTCAGAGAATAATTGGATAGGCACGTGGAAAAGATTCAACCAAGGTGTTGAGAGGAGATTCTCCCAGGTAAAACAGTTAAGACATATAATAATGCAACTGGAGAAAAAGCATTTAAAAATAGTTGAGATGTTGCAGGGGATGGTAACACAATTAGACACATAAATCCCAAGACAGACACTATAAACAACCTTGTCATTGTTCCATTAAAGTATTTGTACTTGTACTTGTATGGTTTTATTAATAACACTTTCAGTACTAGAAATGAATTGTACAAAAAATACATTACGTTAATTTCCAAAAGTCATTTGCTCATGCTGAAAATTATCGATAGTAGACACATTAAAAATCCTACTATTATAATAATTTAGAAGCTTCATAATGTTAATTGATTCTGTAAACCCACAAAGTATTTATGTTCAACAGGTAAATAATACGTTTTTAGAATTCCCTGAAGCAATTTACTTGTCAAATTGGCTTACTCCTGAATATCATATAATTTTCATTGATCCATTTCAAATTTCTCTCTCTATATATATATTTTCGAAAAAAAAAATGTGGTTTAAGTGCCAATTGGACAACTCTCCATTCAATTCAGAATTTGTATATTAAAAGTAGACAACTACAAATTACGACCTTGAACACGAAATATTGAAACTTTTTCGGAAGTCCACCCTATTAGCAGGGTCACTCCATCAAAAATATTATAATTTCAGATAATTTTTAAAAATGCGTATTTTTATAAAATATTATCAATTTAATTATGTTAGGTTTAAAATTTTAAATATGGAACTTTGTTTTAGTAAAACAAAACTAATAAGTATAAAAGGTTAAAACTTGTATTCATACTGCCATAAGCTGAAAACAATAAGTTTAAAAAAGTCCACTTGAATCACTGAACAACAAACTATAAATGGCATTATAATTTCTAGTTTAAAACAAATCAAACAGATACATATATAAGTAGTATACATTGTGTGGCACCAGCAAATATTTTTGCCTCGTCGACAAATTTTTTGTTGACGATAGCTAAATAGCATAATATAATTGTTGAAAAATATCAAAATATTGATTTTTAATTTGTAAAATATAAATAGAAATTTGTTTTATATGTATGTATAATTGTATTAGAAGTTAACTTAGAACCAAAGACACCATTACATGAAATTGCAACATTTTTAGTAAATTATACCACATATTTGATTATTCATTTAGATTGTACCTTAAATCGATCATATTCTTAAGATAATTGTATGGAATGTATCGCCAAACTGCCATCGGTATTTTACTATATTTCTGCATTTCACTGTAAATAGTTATCAAAGGTACTAGGATAAATTTGACCACATTTTTGATAATTATATTTGATGTTACCTTAAATCGGTCATTTGCTTAAGAAATGATTCTAATAATTATCAAGGACTATATACGTCCCTGTAATTATGTATTGACAATTGTTATACAAATATTCTTTGATTTTTAATTCGTAAAATATAAAAAGTTCCAGTTCAACTGGAATGTGTACAGACTACAAGTATTTAGGCCTTATATTTTCTGCTTCAGGGGTCTTCTACCGACCGTGCCAGTATAGGTAGTCAAGGTCGTTAAAAACTTCCATTTGTTGTTCAGGGGTCTTCTCCCATGGGAGACAGGATGGAACAAAAAGAGTATAAAAGGCTATTATTAACTATGCAAAGATGTTACTCGTTCACATCCAAAAATTATTGCCAGTCTACATCTATTTGATCACATGATCAAACCTATTTCTTTATATTGCTCTGAAATTTGGGGTTCGCTTAACCCAAAGAGTAGTAAATTTGTCATTTGATCAAGAAATCGGTCTCGTATGTATTGACAATTATATTAGAAGTAAACCTTGAACCAACGACACCATAATATGAAATTGCAACATTTTCAGTATATTGTACCACATATTTAATAATTCATTCAGATGGTACCTTAAATCGACTATATTCTTAAGATAATTGTATGGAATGTAACACCAAACCTGCCATCGATATTTTGATATTTTTCTGCATTTCACTGTAAATTTGACCACAATTTTGATAATTGTATTTGATGTTACCTTAAATCGGTCATTTGATCAAGAAATTTGTTTTATGTGTATTTATAATTGTATTAGGAGTAAACTTAAAACCAAAGACACCATTATATGAAATTGTAACATTTTTAGTAAATTATACCACATAATTGATTATTCATTTATGTGGTACCTTAAATCGGTCATTTGATCAAGAAATTTGTTTTAAGTGATTGATTGATTGATGGTTGCTTAACGTCCAGTGGCAAATATTTCAAATTAAAAAAATACCTTATTTGCCTACATTTTACTTTGAAATAAAAAATTAAAAGCGTTATATTTTTTATCCAAAGTGCTGGAAAAATTAAATGAGAATTTCATATTGCCTCAACCTAGTTATACAACACCCCAACTTGTTGAGATGGATGTAATAGTATATGAAGAACCCACAGGTGAACCCACACACAGTGTGTGGCACTCACTATACTCCACAAACATTATCACATCAATCTTAATTTTGGTTTTTCATTTAATAAACTTTTTTAACTTGTGGCCGCGATGTTATGCCACATACGGTGTCAATATATTTTAGTACACCAGATCCGGATTTCGACAATAAATGTCTCTTCAGTGATGTTAGGGATTGAATCGGTACTTGGAAGGCCACATAAAAGTACCCTTATTTTTAGATAAACTCTTTAGGATGAACGGATCATATAAACTGGAGGGAAAATTAATTATATAAGCTGACACATGCACAAAGATTAAAGTTAAGGTATATTTTACTTTTTATCAATTTTTTACTTCAATTTATAGTAAAAAAAACAACCACGAAAATTTCAATTGACCAGTATTTGCCAGTATTGACTACTTTGGGAATATTTTCCGGGGCGGTAATACCACTGGTAAATACCGGGGGTAGTATTTACCGGCCAATCTTGCTCAAAATAAACATTTTACCGTTCGTAATCTTTCATCCGCAGTGGAAGTTTTCTCCGTGGCCTTCTATTATCTACATCTTGAAGGATATGAAATAGTATTCTATCAAGCAGACAGTTATCTATTAAAGCCATGACAACAAAATAATTACCATACAAGTATATTCTCCTTTCACATAAACAAGCTCGCTTTAAGATGCCAGTTCATCATAAAAGGTTTTATTGTTGTTTATGAATTAGTTTTTAACAAACCTACAATGTGTCGGTCGCGAATAGCGATTTTTTTTTATTTTAATTTTTATGAACTTTATAGATCTATATATCTTCGCTAAATATTATTTTCCTCCGCTAATTATCTTCATTAATTTTCTGTGTTCTTTGCAATTTAAAATCCGGTAGTAAAGCTATAAGTGTTGGCTGAATCTTACTTTATTATGAACTCAAATAAGATATCCCGTGTAATGAAAACAAAATCAGGAAAAGGATAATGGAATAAACTTGAAACAATCCACGTGTTTGTACTGCGATAGTCTTCGTCCATACGATATGTGCTATTTAATATTTTGGTGGTTTTTTTATTTATTACAGAAATAAATTCATCATAAATTCAAGGAATAAATTTGGTTAATACGCCAGACACGCGGTTCATCTACAAAAGACTCATCAGTGACGCTCGAATTCAAAAAGGTAAAAGGGCCAGGTAAAGTTCGAAGTTGAATAGCAATACGGACCAAAACTCCTTAAAGCATTCCGGTCTGTCTGTTTATTTATTCATTCACCTATTTTGCGTTAGAACATTTCGTGAATACTTATGCATAAACGCAGTAGGTCCGATTAGGAAAAAGAAAAACAATATGCAGTCTATAATCATAAATTACTTGAAAATTGCTAGGTAGTGCGGTATATCATCATTCATTGCCATTGGAAAACGCGGATCCGCAATCCCACGATACACCAAACACAAGAAATAATAATAAAAACACGCCATGTAATGACAAATTCTCTTCTGAGTGGAATTGTGTCAAAATAAGCATCGGCAGTAAACTCGCTATAACAGAATGTTTTAGGGTTAACATGAGAGGCGAATTAATTTCTTAAAGACCGATCAAATTGTAATACCAGTAGAATCGCGGAAACGCCAAATGTATCTCATTAATCACAATTCTACAAGTTCAGGTAAATCTTTGTCAAATTTCAATATATATTCGGCATCAATGAATTGCAAAACACACGAACTGCACCGAACGCAGCTTGGGGAATAGCTTTTAAATATTGGAGACTCGGGGAAAAGTAAAATCACTAAAATACTGACCCCAGAGGAAAGTCACTAATCACATTGCATTCAAATGACAAAACACATAAACTAGAGGCTCTAAAGAGCCTGTGTCGCTCACCTTGGTATATGTGAATATTTTTGAGTAATACATAAATTTCTCTCGTTAAAATCTAAAACATTGTTATATACACGAGCGAATCGTACAAGTTAAGATATATAAACACCGTAAGATGGTGACAATGGAACGTCACCATCTAAAAACGGATAATTAATGATAGGAAATGAAAAATCACCCCTTTTACCATAAATTTTAGTATTCAGCTTTCCCTTAGTGATATAGATATCAAGATCGAGGAAAGGGCAGTGGTCATTGTTAGTTTATTTGAAGTAAGTTCAGCAGGATAAATTTCATTAATATACATACTGAAGTCGTCATTATTGAGATCCAAAATATCATCCAAATATCTAAAATTATTATTAAATTTGTTTATCAGATGTTGTTTTGATGGGTCTTTGCTTATTTTTGTCATAAATTGAAACTCATAACAATACAAAAAAAGTCTGCAATAAGTGGTTAGTCACCATTGGAATTCCGATAATCTGACTATATACGGAATCCTCAAAGCGAACAAAAATGTTATCTAGTAAAAATTCAAGGGCATATATAGTATCAAAGCATGTCCAATTAACATAGTTTTTTTTGTTTATTCTTACTAAAAAATGACCTAAAAGAGTGTGAACATATATATTCACATTCTGATTTTTTGAATGCCCATTTAATTAGGTGTGTGAATGTTTTCTTAATGAGAATGTGAGGCAATGTGGTATACAGGGTAGAAAAATCAAAACATCTTGACACTCCAAAAGTAATTTATTCCACTATTTTCGAATGCCTGTAATGAATACAACTTGTCTTGTAGCTTTTGTTAAAGGCATCTGTAGTGTTAAGTATGTTGCTTCTTGTGCACTTGTTTCAACATAATTTGTAAAGTAATTACCAATGTGCCTTACATGATGCTTCAAGTCTAAATTTCCCCGTCGTGCTTCTTTTGCTGCTTGGTCCAATAATGCACTCATACCTCTTTGTGACTTGCTTATGTATGAAACAATATACACTGCACATGCAAATGCATCTATAACAAACTGTAAATCATGATTTGCTTGCCAAGCTACCAACACAGTTTTTATGTAACCATTAACACGGACTTCAGATGGTTTACATTTGAGAAAAAGATATGGCAAAATTTTGCAGTCGTATAAAAACAAAATGCTTAACAGAGTCTATATCACTCACTTGTGAAAATAAAACAGTTTTCTTCTAATAGGTATGTCAGTAGTATTCAATGCAAAAACTAGCGTTTATCATGATTCATATTAGAAATCTTTTTGATAATTAGATAATTTTCTCTCAAGTGGATGCATCCATGATTCTTTTGGGTTTTTTTTTTTTCTCCACTTCGTCTATAAAGGCAGATCTTGGGTGTTGTGTCTGACTGCTAAATTTCATTAAAAATATCATTTTAGTTCTTTTACTTCAGCATCTGTCCATCTTTTCCTGGTAACCTTTTTTGCAATTTGCACTTCTCCCTCACGAAGTCTTCTTTCATCTCTTCCTCCTTTTCTGCCTCTTCCGCATATAGGTTCTCCTCAATGTCAACAGTTTCTTCTTGAGTTGAGCTAAAATGAAGAAACACTTTACTAAGGGACTATTTATAATCTAACATTTCCTGAACATAACAAGTGAAGGAGGATCTTCCATTCTAGAAATTCAATTAATTTGAGTTTCTTTCAAATTCATTGTTAGGCCAACTTGATCATTTTCTCAGACAAAAAATAGTGTCAAACAAGCAAATCTTTTAATTTTATTAACATTTTTCTATTTTGAGTGTTGCTTAAAAAAATCCTCTTTTCAACTGGTGATTTTTTTTTTTTTAGTTAAAATCATTTTAAAGTAATTAAAATGGAGCAGCATTTCAAATAGGTAAATGAAATCCAAAGAGCTAGACTCAAATTAGCCTTGCCTTAACATTTGATATCCATTATCGCAGGCGAGACAAAACGGTCATGTAACAGAATGCATAGCACAGACTTTCGGTTGAAGGCCGAGAAAGATAAAAGGGTACTGTAACGAATGTTTAACTGTAAAGCGGCAAAAAAAAGTATTTCTGAAAAACAATATTCCAGACATTGCAAGACAAACAGTAGACATTATACATGTGTGTTTCACTATAAAACCCCTTATGTATTTGCCATAAACCAACACAATTTTCAAACTTTTGATGACTGAATTATTAGAAATATTATTTGAAGTGTTTCACCAACCTGAATGAAAATAACATATGCTAATGCAATATCATATCAAGCATTATTGACCTATGCTAAGTAGTCCCCAGATATTTTGACACTAAACTTGTTCCTTTTGGACAAAATTGTTACTAACTGTGTGAGGGATAAGTTGGATTAAAGATTTGAAATTGAAGTCATTTAGTCTGAGGATGTTTCCGTTTCATAGCTTTCCGCTGATTGATTTTGATGAGTTTTTGAATGTGTTCCTTAAAAGTCAGACTGGCTTACGTTGAATTTGTTCCTTTAAAGTCAGACTGGATTACGTAAAGTTTCAATCGGTACGAGAGAGAGGATAAGAGATAAAACGTTCTTAGATTTATTCCATCACTATCCATATCTGTCTTAAAACAACATTGAATTACATGGGGTGTCCGATGCCTTGTTGACATCTATCGGTACAAAAAGTTTACCACTTCCTTTAGAAAAATTCGTAATAACAGAGAGTAGTGAACTCACAGACGATATAATTTTAGTTCTTATCGAGAAATGTCCCAAACTAACTAGTCTCCTTATATATCGTGTTATTTGCCCTTCTAATACTTCGTAGATAGTCTCGCGAGCTTTTCCTTTTTTCTTTATTGTGAGTCTGTGTGTTGATGCCCGGCTCTTTGCGTATTCTAAAATTACTTGACCAGCATTGGCAGGAAACTTACCGTTGATTTGCAAATTGTATGTTTTGACCATTATAGTCCAGTTAATATCAGATCCTGTTGGTATGGATGTCAGTTTTATATGACATACTATAGCATCATAGCTGGATAGTAGAGTTTTTAATGCCTTCTCTGTATGTGGCAGCCATTTTGTGCCACCAACACGTGTTGGTATCTTGATTTTTTTATCCATACTTTTAAATGCTATCTTAAGGTTGAACCGGTTCAATGGACTATATCTTAATATAAAGCAAATAAATACACTAACGGTGACTGAAAAGACTTAAAACAATTATAGGGCAAATACTAGATAATAATGATAATGTATTTATTGTATATAACTTTGATATCTTGGTAATGCATTTTCTGACAAGCATATAGGTGTGTGTGTTTTTGGATCCTTCAAAAACCAGTTTCAGCTCCACCAGATTGCTCTTTTTTTGTTTTGCGTGTGTGGTTGAAAATAGTCATAAACATCTTTAATTGAGTTGGTGTTGTCTTTAATAGTGCCATTGACCCATATCCGATCTTTTTAAAAATCCATTTCTCTGATATTTTTGAAAAGCAATCAGATAAATATTTTTCTTTGAATTTTTTTTTTCAATCAAATTTTAAATTGACTCATGCTAAAAACCTATAGAACAAATACAAGTTTAGCATGAAGAGGTCACACTTTTTGGCCATGTTGACTTCTTTGCCAGCATCTTTTGCTGCAAGCTCCAGTCTACAATAACATAACATAAATCTTAATAAAACCATTACCTAACTGGATAACATTTAAACTCTCCCTTATATAGTTTCAAATTAATTTCATGATATTCCACATTTCACTCTAAATATTTACCCAAAAATTTAATACTACCATATATATAAAGTTTATCTCCTCTTTGCAGGTGCTAGAAGATGGTCAGCTGAGTGTAGGCGTCCGGCGCCTTTGCTGTATCCTCGATCGGTTGACTATTGTTGTTCTGTTAGGTCGTTCATTAGTCTGTATCAAGGTCTCATCTCCCTGTTCCGTCACCACAGTTCGTTAACCCTGTACTTGAGATACCAGACTGTCGATCACTGTGTGCAACTTGCCAATACTCTCTCTCGTCCTCGGGTGCTCTGCAGCTGTGTTCTCCAGCAAGGTTGATATCAACTGCTTAACCTCTCCTAGAGCAGAACATCCAGATGACGATGACAAAGAATTAGGTGCAGGACCCTGGCTCAATAGAACACTATTCCACTCCGTTGCTGGCAGGTTTGTTGAAGGTGTAACAGGAGGATTAATGGCACCTAACAGCTGGGGCAGCAAATTTTCCTCTTCCTCAATACCCCGGTCTCTCATTATAATGTTCTTCACTGGTGAGGCAAGTTCTGGTGTTTGATACTAACGGAGATTCTGGCAGATCAAACTTAAGGTCAACTCCAAGTGCAGCCTGGTTTTCCTGGAAAATTTCCTCAACGATATTTGTTTCCGTTACTGGCAAGGGTGGTGATGCTTGGATTGATGGCGATGACCAGTGTTGACAAACACAAAATATTGATAATATCAGTATGTTACAGTGAATGAATAAGTTGATTGTAAATACATATGTAGTTATAATATATAAACTTTCAATTAAGTGTTCTGAAATATACTTGGAAACAACATGGAATATTTTAGAAGATCTTGTTACTCTTGGTCCTTTGCCACATTCCTCAGAGAAAATTTGTTGTAATCCATTCTCCTGACCTCTTGAAAATGCTATAAGAAGTGAAGCCTTATTAAGGTTCGAAGCTGCAATTTTCCATGCCGTTCCAATGATTTACACTTTATTGTCAACAATTTCCAGTAGTGTAGGTAGATTTAATTGGTTATCAAAGGTAATATTTAACTTGCATAAAGCTGATTGGTCAAAGGAATGGAATGCTGCTGGAACAGTAAAAGTTGCAGAAGAAAATATGGCATCAGTAAAGTCAATTTTGGAGGATTCCATAAGTTTTTGAAGGAAAGTCACATCCTGTAATGTATCATGTGCAGCATAATCACAGTTCAGTAGAGATTTGAGTAAATTTATTTGTGAGAAAGATTTGAGGTCTGGAGTATTAATTTTGAAAGAAGTCTGGTGTCCAAGAATCCTCGAACATGTGTATTTAGAATGTTGGATTTTCCAATACATTTGAAAGTATTGATCAGAACATGACAATCAAATGTTTTAATGTTATGACCTCCAAGGTATATATTTTCACCTTCTCCTTTGATGAACTTGAAAAAATCTTCCTAACCTGGAAATAGAAGGAGAGTCAACAGGTTTCCCTTGATTAAAAACTCTGCCATTCTTTACAGAAATGCCAGTAATATTACTAGCTTGATTTGACATTGGAATCTTTGGAGTTACGTAAAAGCTCTAATGATTGTCCCCACTGACAGCAGCTATTTGAGTGATGTGTGAGTCACGTGCTGTAAAAAAAAAAAGAACTTTTAAGTAAATAGAATTGTGATTGTTCCTTTATCAAATGTTGTATTTGAAAAGAGACATATTAATAGAATAGTAGTGCATAGATCAGTGATGCCCCATTCCACCTATCATTTCTTTAATTTTGCATTGAATTTAGAAAGATCATATCATAGGCCACATATGTACTTAGTTTCGGGTAGATTTACTGATTAACTAATTCAGCAAAAAATTTATGACCAAAAACTTTAACAAAATAACTCTAACCTGACACAGGATGGATAAACATGCTGATTGAGGGACACACAGACTGGAAAACATAATGCGTCCGTACTAATGTTAGTTCGAGATAACAATGTGACTGTTGCAGTGTGTTCAAGCAGTTTTTTTATTTTAATTCTTTGTGTTGTTCTTGTTAATCATGCACCAAAGATAATGGAGTTTGCTCTTTATGATTATTGAAATTGTTATTAGTTAAAAGTTTTGCATGAAAGCACATTTCTCACTACATATATGACATATATGATTATGTCAATATAAACAAGTTTTATAATCCTGGTACTTGATAACTATTTCAACAATGTTTTTCTTTTTTTATTAGTTTTATTTTTTGTATCATTCAATTATCACTGATTTTTTAAACTTGTTTATGCTGATTGCATGTACAAATGTTGCATATTAAAGATGAAATAATGATGTTAATCAAAACACTTGCAAACTCTACCAACATTGATCACTTATTATTTGAATATGAATTATATGTTTACCTAAACTTGTAGTTTCAAAGTCAAAACAAACAAGTTTTGTTGTCTCCTGAATATGGCAGTGTTCTATAGGTGGAGATGGTGCAGAGGGAATCTCTGTAATGTCCTCGTGGATATTCATTCAGATATTACCGATATTAATAATTTTCCACGATTTACTGACAATTTTGAATACTTTTTGGGTAATTTTATCTGATGTTACCTCAAATCGGTCATTTGATCATGATAATGTTCTCATATGTATTGACATTTGTATTAGAAGTAAACTTGAATCAACCACTGCTATATCTAAAAATTTTAGTATATTGAAGGACCTTTTGTCTTATTTTAAAAATATGCTTTAAATTGTAAAAATATTCCAATTAGCTCTCACCGCGATATAGCCTTTTTGTGCTAATGCGGCGTAAAGCAACCAACAATCAATCAATCAATCAATATATCTTAAAATTGAAACATTTTCAGTAAATGTGACCTCTTGTTAGATATGCATTCAGAAGTTATCTATATTAATAATTTTCCACAATTTACTAACAATTTTGATTACTTTTGGGGTAATTTTATATGTTACCTTAAATCGGTCATTTGACCATGATAATGTTCTCATATGTATTGACAATTGTATTAGAAGTTATCTTGAACCAACCACTGCTTTATTTATATATTGCAACAAATTAAATAAATTTTACCACTTTTGAAATATTCAGTTGTTACCTTTATTAATAATTTGTCCACATTCTACTGAAAAATTTCTTTTTGAATAATTTTATATGATGTTACCTTAAATCGATCATTTGATCATGATAATTTTATCATATGTATTGACAATTGTGTTAGAAGTTAACACAACCAACCACTGCTATTTTTAAAAATTGAAACATTTTCAGTAAATTTGACCTCTTTTTGGATATTCATTTAGATGTTACATATATTAATATATTTTCACGATTAACTGACAATTTGGACTACTTTTTGGATAATTTTATATGATGTTACCTCAAATCGGTCATTTGATCATGATAATGTTCTCATAAGTAATGACAATTGTATTAGAAGTAAACTTGAATCAACCACTGCTATATCTAAAAATTGAAACATTTTCAGTAAATTTGACCTCTTGTTAGATATCTATTCGGATGTTATCAATATTAATAATTTTCCACAATTTACTTAACAATTTTGACTACTTTTTGGGTAATTTTATATGATGTTACCTTAACTTGGTCATTTGACCATGATAATGTTCTCATATGTATTGACAATTGTATTAGAAGTAATCCAGACCCAACCACTGCTTTATTTATATATTGCAACAATTTAAATAAATTTTACCACTTTTGAAATATTCAGTTGTTACCTTGATTGATAATTTTTCCACATTCTACTGAAAAATATATCTTTTTGGATAATTTTTTATGATGTTACCTTAAATCGATCATTTGATCATGATAATTTTATCTTATGTATTGACAATTGTATAAGAAGTAAACACAACCAACCACTGCTTTTTTTTTAAAATTGAAACATTTTCAGTAAATTTGATCTCTTTTTGGATAAATATTCAGATGTTACATATATTAATAATTTTCCACGATTAACTGACAATTTTGACTACTTTTTGGATAATTTTATATGATATTACCTTTAATCGGTCATTTGATCATGATAAATTTTTTCGAATGTATCGACAAATGTATTAGAAGCAAACTTGAGCCAACCACTGCTATATTTAAAAATTGAATTATTTTCAGTAAATTTGACCTCTTTTTGTATATTCATTCAGATGTTACCTATATTAATAATTTTCCGCGATTAACTGACAATTTGGACTACTTTTTGGATAGTTTTATATGATGTTACCTAAAATCGGTTATTGACAATTGTATTTGAAGTAAACTTGAACCAACCACTGCTATATTTAAAAATTGAAACATTTTCAGTAATTTTGACCTCTTTTTGAATATCCATTCAGATGTTACCTATATTTATAATTGTGCATGATTTACTGACAATTATCACTACTTTCTGGATAACTTTATATGATGTTACATTTAATCGGTCATTGACAATTGTATTAGAAGTGAACTTGAACCAACCACTGCTATATTTAAAAATTGAAACAATTTAAATAAATTTTACCACTTTTGAAATATTCAGTTGTTACCTTTATTGATAATTTTTCCACATTCTACTGAAAAATATATCTTTTTGGATAATTTTTTATGATGTTACCTTAAATCGATCATTTGATCATGATAATTTTATCTTATGTATTGACAATTGTATAAGAAGTAAACACAACCAACCACTGCTTTTTTTTAAAATTGAAACATTTTCAGTAAATTTGATCTCTTTTTGGATAAATATTCAGATGTTACATATATTAATAATTTTCCACGATTAACTGACAATTTTGACTACTTTTTGGATAATTTTATATGATATTACCTTTAATCGGTCATTTGATCATGATAAATTTTTTCGAATGTATCGACAAATGTATTAGAAGCAAACTTGAACCAACCACTGCTATATTTAAAAATTGAATTATTTTCAGTAAATTTGACCTTATATTGTATATTCATTCAGATGTTACCTATATTAATAATTTTCCGCGATTAACTGACAATTTGGACTACTTTTTGGATAGTTTTATATGATGTTACCTAAAATCGGTTATTGACAATTGTATTTGAAGTAAACTTGAACCAACCACTGCTATATTTAAAAATTGAAACATTTTCAGTAATTTTGACCTCTTTTTGAAAATTCATTCAGATGTTACCTATATTTATAATTGTGCATGATTTACTGACAATTATCACTACTTTCTGGATAACTTTATATGATGTTACCTTTAATCGGTCATTGACAATTGTATTAGAAGTGAACTTGAACTAACCACGGCTATATTTAAAAAATGAAACAATTTAAATAAATTTTACCACTTTTGAAATATTCAGTTGTTACCTTTATTGATAATTTTTCCACATTCTACTGAAAAATATATCTTTTTGGATAATTTTTTATGATGTTACCTTAAATCGATCATTTGATCATGATAATTTTATCTTATGTATTGACAATTGTATAAGAAGTAAACACAACCAACCACTGCTTTTTTTAAAAATTGAAACATTTTCAGTAAATTTGATCTCTTTTTGGATAAATATTCAGATGTTACATATATTAATAATTTTCCACGATTAACTGACAATTTGGACTACTTTTTGGATAGTTTTATATGATGTTACCTAAAATCGGTTATTGACAATTGTATTTGAAGTAAACTTGAACCAACCACTGCTATATTTAAAAATTGAAACAATTTAAATAAATTTTACCACTTTTGAAATATTCAGTTGTTACCTTTATTGATAATGTTTCCACATTCTACTGAAAAATATATCTTTTTGGATAATTTTTTATGATGTTACCTTAAATCGATCATTTGATCATGATAATTTTATCTTATGTATTGACAATTGTATAAGAAGTAAACACAACCAACCACTGCTTTTTTTAAAAATTGAAACATTTTCAGTAAATTTGATCTCTTTTTGGATAAATATTCAGATGTTACATATATTAATAATTTTCCACGATTAACTGACAATTTTGACTACTTTTTGGATAATTTTATATGATATTACCTTTAATCGGTCATTTGATCATGATACATTTTTTCGAATGTATCGACAAATGTATTAGAAGCAAACTTGAACCAACCACTGCTATATTTAAAAATTGAATTATTTTCAGTAAATTTGACCTCTTTTTGTATATTCATTCAGATGTTACCTATATTAATAATTTTCCGCGATGAACTGACAATTTGGACTACTTTTTGGATAGTTTTATATGATGTTACCTAAAATCGGTTATTGACAATTGTATTTGAAGTAAACTTGAACCAACCACTGCTATATTTAAAAATTGAAACATTTTCAGTAATTTTGACCTCTTTTTGAAAATTCATTCAGATGTTACCTATATTTATAATTGTGCATGATTTACTGACAATTATCACTACTTTCTGGATAACTTTATATGATGTTACCTTTAATCGGTCATTGACAATTGTATTAGAAGTGAACTTGAACCAACCACTGCTATATTTAAAAATTGAAACAATTTAAATAAATTTTACCACTTTTGAAATATTCAGTTGTTACCTTTATTGATAATTTTTCCACATTCTACTGAAAAATATATCTTTTTTGATAATTTTTTATGATGTTACCTTAAATCGATCATTTGATCATGATAATTTTATCTTATGTATTGACAATTGTATGAGAAGTAAACACAACCAACCACTGCTTTTTTTTAAAATTGAAACATTTTCAGTAAATTTGATCTCTTTTTGGATAAATATTCAGATGTTACATATATTAATAATTTTCCACGATTAACTGACAATTTTGACTACTTTTTGGATAATTTTATATGATATTACCTTTAATCGGTCATTTGATCATGATAAATTTTTTCGAATGTATCGACAAATGTCATGAATGTATTAGAAGCAAACTTGAACCAACCACTGCTATATTTAAAAATTGAATTATTTTCAGTAAATTTGACCTCTTATTGTATATTCATTCAGATGTTACCTATATTAATAATTTTCCGCGATTAACTGACAATTTGGACTACTTTTTGGATAGTTTTATATGATGTTACCTAAAATTGTTTATTGACAATTGTATTTGAAGTAAACTTGAACCAACCACTGCTATATTTAAAAATTGAAACATTTTCAGTAATTTTGACCTCTTTTTGAATATTCATTCCGATGTTACCTATATTTATAATTGTGCATGATTTACTGACAATTATCACTACTTTCTGGATAACTTTATATGATGTTACATTTAATCGGTCATTGACAATTGTATTAGAGGTGAACTTTAACCAACCACTGCTATATTTAAAAATTGAAACAATTTAAATCAATTTTACCACTTTTGAAATATTCAGTTGTTACCTTTATTGATAATTTGTCCACATTCTACTGAAAAATATATCTTTTTGGCTAATTTTTTATGATGTTACCTTAAATCGATCATTTGATCATGATAATTTTATCTTGTGTATTGACAATTGTATAAAAAGTAAACACAACCAACCACTGCTTTTTTTAAAAATTGAAACATTTTCAGTAAATTTGATCTCTTTTTGGATAAATATTCAGATGTTACATATATTAATAATTTTCCACGATTAACTGACAATTTTGACTACTTTTTGGATAATTTTATATGATATTACCTTTAATCGGTCATTTGATCATGATAAATTTTTTCGAATGTATCGACAAATGTATTAGAAGCAAACTTGCACCAACCACAGCTATATTTAAAAATTGAATTATTTTCAGTAAATTTGACCTCTTATTGTATATTCATTCAGATGTTACCTATATTATTAATTTTCCGCGATTAACTGACAATTTGGACTACTTTTTGGATAGTTTTATATGATGTTACCTAAAATCGGTTATTGACAATTGTATTTGAAGTAAACTTGAACCAACCACTGCTATATTTAAAAATTGAAACATTTTCAGTAATTTTGACCTCTTTTTGAATATTCATTCAGATGTTACCTGTATTTATAATTGTGCATGATTTACTGCCAATTATCACTACTTTCTGGATAACTTTATATGATGTTACATTTAATCGGTCATTGACAATTGTATTAGAAGTGAACTTGAACCAACCACTGCTATATTTAAAAATTGAAACAATTTAAATCAATTTTACCACTTTTGAAATATTCAGTTGTTACCTTTATTGATAATTTTTCCACATTCTACTGAAAAATATATCTTTTTGGATAATTTTTTATGATGTTACCTTAAATCGATCATTTGATCATGATAATTTTATCTTATGTATTGACAATTGTATAAGAAGTAAACACAACCAGCCACTGCTATTTTTAAAAATTGAAACATTTTCAGTAAATTTGATTTTTTTTTGGATAAATTTTCAGATAATACATATATTAATAATTTTCCACGATTAACTGACATTTTTGACTACTTTTTGGATAATTTATTATGATATTGCCTTAAATCGGTCATTTGATCATGATAATCTTTTCGAATGTATCAACAAATGTATTAGAAGCAAACTTTAACCAACCACTGCTATATTTAAAAATTGAATAATTTTCAGTAAATTTGACCTCTTATTGTATATTCATTCAGATGTTACCTATATTATTAATTTTCCCCGATTAACTGACAATTTGGACTACTTTTTGGATAGTTTTATATGATGTTACCTAAAATCGGTTATTGACAATTGTATTTGAAGTAAACTTGAACCAACCACTGCTATATTTAAAAATTGAAACATTTTCAGTAATTTTGACCTCTTTTTGAATATTCATTAAGATGTTACCTGTATTTATAATTGTGCATGATTTACTGCCAATTATCACTACTTTCTGGATAACTTTATATGATGCTACATTTAATCGGTCATTGACAATTGTATTAGAAGTGAACTTGAACCAACCACTGCTTTATTTAAAAATTTAAACATTTTCAGTAAATTTGATCTCTTTTTGGATATTCATTCAGATGTTACCTATAATAAGAATTTTCCACGATTTACTGACAATTTTGACTACTTTTTGGATAATTTTATATGGTGTTACCTTTAATCGGTCATTTGAACATGATAATTTTTTTCGAATGTATCGACAAATGTATTAGAAGCAAACTTGAACCAACCACTGCTATATTTAAAAATTGAATTATTTTCAGTAAATTTGACCTCTTATTGTATATTCATTCAGATGTTACCTATATTAATAATTTTCCGCGATTAACTGACAATTTGGACTACTTTTTGGATAGTTTTATATGATGTTACCTAAAATCGGTTATTGACAATTGTATTTGAAGTAAACTTGAACCAACCACTGCTATATTTAAAAATTGAAACATTTTCAGTAATTTTGACCTCTTTTTGAATATTCATTCAGATGTTACCTATATTTATAATTGTGCATGATTTACTGACAATTATCACTACTTTCTGGATAACTTTATATGATGTTACCTTTAATCGGTCATTGACAATTGTATTAGAAGTGAACTTGAACTAACCACTGCTATATTTAAAAATTGAAACAATTTAAATAAATTTTACCACTTTTGAAATATTCAGTTGTTACCTTTATTGATAATTTTTCCACATTCTACTGAAAAATATATCTTTTTGGATAATTTTTTATGATGTTACCTTAAATCGATCATTTGATCATGATAATTTTATCTTATGTATTGACAATTGTATAAGAAGTAAACACAACCAACCACTGCTTTTTTTAAAAATTGAAACATTTTCAGTAAATTTGATCTCTTTTTGGATAAATATTCAGATGTTACATATATTAATAATTTTCCACGATTAACTGACAATTTTGACTACTTTTTGGATAATTTTATATGATATTACCTTTAATCGGTCATTTGATCATGATAAATTTTTTCGAATGTATCGACAAATGTATTAGAAGCAAACTTGAACCAACCACTGCTATATTTAAAAATTGAATTATTTTCAGTGAATTTGACCTCTTTTTGTATATTCATTCAGATGTTACCTTTATTGATAATTTTCCGCGATTAACTGACAATTTGGACTACTTTTTGGATAGTTTTATATGATGTTACCTAAAATCGGTTATTGACAATTGTATTTGAAGTAAACTTGAACCAACCACTGCTATATTTAAAAATTGAAACATTTTCAGTAATTTTGACCTCTTTTTGAATATTCATTCAGATGTTACCTATATTTATAATTGTGCATGATTTACTGACAATTATCACTACTTTCTGGATAACTTTACATGATGTTGCATTTAATCGGTCATTGACAATTGTATTAGAAGTGAACTTGAACCAACCACTGCTATATTTAAAAATTGAAACAATTTAAATAAATTTTACCACTTTTGAAATATTCAGTTTTTACCTTTATTGATAATTTTTCCACATTCTACTGAAAAATATATCTTTTTGGATAATTTTTTATGATGTTACCTTAAATCGATCATTTGATCATGATAATTTTATCTTATGTATTGACAATTGTATAAGAAGTAAACACAACCAACCACTGCTTTTTTTAAAAATTGAAGCATTTTCAGTAAATTTGATCTCTTTTTGGATAAATATTCAGATGTTACATATATTAATAATTTTCCACGATTAACTGACAATTTTGACTACTTTTTGGATAATTTTATATGATATTACCTTAAATCGGTCATTTGATCATGATTAATTTTTTCGAATGTATCGACAAATGTATTAGAAGCAAACTTGAACCAACCACTGCTATATTTAAAAATTGAATTATTTTCAGTAAATTTGACCTCTTATTGTATATTCATTCAGATGTTACTTATATTAATAATTTTCCGCGATTAACTGACAATTTGGACTACTTTTTGGATAGTTTTATATGATGTTACCTAAAATCGGTTATTGACAATTGTATTTGAAGTAAACTTGAACCAACCACTGCTATATTTAAAAATTGAAACATTTTCAGTAATTTTGACCTCTTTTTGAATATTCATTCAGATGTTACCTGTATTTATAATTGTGCATGATTTACTGCCAATTATCACTACTTTCTGGATAACTTTATATGATGTTACATTTAATCGGTCATTGACAATTGTATTAGAAGTGAACTTGAACCAACCACTGCTATATTTAAAAATTGAAACAATTTAAATCAATTTTACCACTTTTGAAATATTCAGTTGTTACCTTTATTGATAATTTTTCCACATTCTACTGAAAAATATATCTTTTTGGATAATTTTTTATGATGTTACCTTAAATCGATCATTTGATCATGATAATTTTATCTTATGTATTGACAATTGTATAAGAAGTAAACACAACCAACCACTGCTATTTTTAAAAATTGAAACATTTTCAGTAAATTTGATTTTTTTTTGGATAAATTTTCAGATAATACATATATTAATAATTTTCCACGATTAACTGACATTTTTGACTACTTTTTGGATAATTTATTATGATATTGCCTTAAATCGGTCATTTGATCATGATAATCTTTTCGAATGTATCAACAAATGTATTAGAAGCAAACTTTAACCAACCACTGCTATATTTAAAAATTGAATAATTTTCAGTAAATTTGACCTCTTATTGTATATTCATTCAGATGTTACCTATATTATTAATTTTCCCCGATTAACTGACAATTTGGACTACTTTTTGGATAGTTTTATATGATGTTACCTAAAATCGGTTATTGACAATTGTATTTGAAGTAAACTTGAACCAACCACTGCTATATTTAAAAATTGAAACATTTTCAGTAATTTTGACCTCTTTTTGAATATTCATTAAGATGTTACCTGTATTTATAATTGTGCATGATTTACTGCCAATTATCACTACTTTCTGGATAACTTTATATGATGCTACATTTAATCGGTCATTGACAATTGTATTAGAAGTGAACTTGAACCAACCACTGCTTTATTTAAAAATTTAAACATTTTCAGTAAATTTGATCTCTTTTTGGATATTCATTCAGATGTTACCTATAATAAGAATTTTCCACGATTTACTGACAATTTTGACTACTTTTTGGATAATTTTATATGGTGTTACCTTTAATCGGTCATTTGAACATGATAATTTTTTTCGAATGTATCGACAAATGTATTAGAAGCAAACTTGAACCAACCACTGCTATATTTAAAAATTGAATTATTTTCAGTAAATTTGACCTCTTATTGTATATTCATTCAGATGTTACCTATATTAATAATTTTCCGCGATTAACTGACAATTTGGACTACTTTTTGGATAGTTTTATATGATGTTACCTAAAATCGGTTATTGACAATTGTATTTGAAGTAAACTTGAACCAACCACTGCTATATTTAAAAATTGAAACATTTTCAGTAATTTTGACCTCTTTTTGAATATTCATTCAGATGTTACCTATATTTATAATTGTGCATGATTTACTGACAATTATCACTACTTTCTGGATAACTTTATATGATGTTACCTTTAATCGGTCATTGACAATTGTATTAGAAGTGAACTTGAACTAACCACTGCTATATTTAAAAATTGAAACAATTTAAATAAATTTTACCACTTTTGAAATATTCAGTTTTTACCTTTATTGATAATTTTTCCACATTCTACTGAAAAATATATCTTTTTGGATAATTTTTTATGATGTTACCTTAAATCGATCATTTGATCATGATAATTTTATCTTATGTATTGACAATTGTATAAGAAGTAAACACAACCAACCACTGCTTTTTTTAAAAATTGAAACATTTTCAGTAAATTTGATCTCTTTTTGGATAAATATTCAGATGTTACATATATTAATAATTTTCCACGATTAACTGACAATTTTGACTACTTTTTGGATAATTTTATATGATATTACCTTAAATCGGTCATTTGATCATGATTAATTTTTTCGAATGTATCGACAAATGTATTAGAAGCAAACTTGAACCAACCACTGCTATATTTAAAAATTGAATTATTTTCAGTAAATTTGACCTCTTATTGTATATTCATTCAGATGTTACCTATATTAATAATTTTCCGCGATTAACTGACAATTTGGACTACTTTTTGGATAGTTTTATATGATGTTACCTAAAATCGGTTATTGACAATTGTATTTGAAGTAAACTTGAACCAACCACTGCTATATTTAAAAATTGAAACATTTTCAGTAATTTTGACCTCTTTTTGAATATTCATTCAGATGTTACCTGTATTTATAATTGTGCATGATTTACTGCCAATTATCACTACTTTCTGGATAACTTTATATGATGTTACATTTAATCGGTCATTGACAATTGTATTAGAAGTGAACTTGAACCAACCACTGCTATATTTAAAAATTGAAACAATTTAAATCAATTTTACCACTTTTGAAATATTCAGTTGTTACCTTTATTGATAATTTTTCCACATTCTACTGAAAAATATATCTTTTTGGATAATTTTTTATGATGTTACCTTAAATCGATCATTTGATCATGATAATTTTATCTTATGTATTGACAATTGTATAAGAAGTAAACACAACCAACCACTGCTATTTTTAAAAATTGAAACATTTTCAGTAAATTTGATTTTTTTTTGGATAAATTTTCAGATAATACATATATTAATAATTTTCCACGATTAACTGACATTTTTGACTACTTTTTGGATAATTTATTATGATATTGCCTTAAATTGGTCATTTGATCATGATAATCTTTTCGAATGTATCAACAAATGTATTAGAAGCAAACTTTAACCAACCACTGCTATATTTAAAAATTGAATAATTTTCAGTAAATTTGACCTCTTATTGTATATTCATTCAGATGTTACCTATATTATTAATTTTCCGCGATTAACTGACAATTTGGACTACTTTTTGGATAGTTTTATATGATGTTACCTAAAATCGGTTATTGACAATTGTATTTGAAGTAAACTTGAACCAACCACTGCTATATTTAAAAATTGAAACATTTTCAGTAATTTTGACCTCTTTTTGAATATTCATTAAGATGTTACCTGTATTTATAATTGTGCATGATTTACTGCCAATTATCACTACTTTCTGGATAACTTTATATGATGCTACATTTAATCGGTCATTGACAATTGTATTAGAAGTGAACTTGAACCAACCACTGCTTTATTTAAAAATTTAAACATTTTCAGTAAATTTGATCTCTTTTTGGATATTCATTCAGATGTTACCTATAATAAGAATTTTCCACGATTTACTGACAATTTTGACTACTTTTTGGATAATTTTATATGGTGTTACCTTTAATCGGTCATTTGATCATGATAAATTTTTTCGAATGTATCGACAAATGTATTAGAAGCAAACTTGAACCAACCACTGCTATATTTAAAAATTGAATTATTTTCAGTAAATTTGACCTCTTATTGTATATTCATTCAGATGTTACCTATATTAATAATTTTCCGCGATTAACTGACAATTTGGACTACTTTTTGGATAGTTTTATATGATGTTACCTAAAATCGGTTATTGACAATTGTATTTGAAGTAAACTTGAACCAACCACTGCTATATTTAAAAATTGAAACATTTTCAGTAATTTTGACCTCTTTTTGAATATTCATTCAGATGTTACCTATATTTATAATTGTGCATGATTTACTGACAATTATCACTACTTTCTGGATAACTTTATATGATGTTACCTTTAATCGGTCATTGACAATTGTATTAGAAGTGAACTTGAACTAACCACTGCTATATTTAAAAATTGAAACAATTTAAATAAATTTTACCACTTTTGAAATATTCAGTTGTTACCTTTATTGATAATTTTTCCACATTCTACTGAAAAATATATCTTTTTGGATAATTTTTTATGATGTTACCTTAAATCGATCATTTGATCATGATAATTTTATCTTATGTATTGACAATTGTATAAGAAGTAAACACAACCAACCACTGCTTTTTTTAAAAATTGAAACATTTTCAGTAAATTTGATCTCTTTTTGGATAAATATTCAGATGTTACATATATTAATAATTTTCCACGATTAACTGACAATTTTGACTACTTTTTGGATAATTTTATATGATATTACCTTTAATCGGTCATTTGATCATGATAAATTTTTTCGAATGTATCGACAAATGTATTAGAAGCAAACTTGAACCAACCACTGCTATATTTAAAAATTGAATTATTTTCAGTGAATTTGACCTCTTTTTGTATATTCATTCAGATGTTACCTTTATTGATAATTTTCCGCGATTAACTGACAATTTGGACTACTTTTTGGATAGTTTTATATGATGTTACCTAAAATCGGTTATTGACAATTGTATTTGAAGTAAACTTGAACCAACCACTGCTATATTTAAAAATTGAAACATTTTCAGTAATTTTGACCTCTTTTTGAATATTCATTCAGATGTTACCTATATTTATAATTGTGCATGATTTACTGACAATTATCACTACTTTCTGGATAACTTTATATGATGTTACCTTTAATCGGTCATTGACAATTGTATTAGAAGTGAACTTGAACCAACCACTGCTATATTTAAAAATTGAAACAATTTAAATAAATTTTACCACTTTTGAAATATTCAGTTGTTACCTTTATTGATAATTTTTCCACATTCTACTCAAAAATATATCTTTTTGGATAATTTTTTATGATGTTACCTTAAATCGATCATTTGATCATGATAATTTTATCTTATGTATTGACAATTGTATAAGAAGTAAACACAACCAACCACTGCTTTTTTTAAAAATTGAAACATTTTCAGTAAATTTGATCTCTTTTTGGATAAATATTCAAATGTTACATATATTAATAATTTTCCACGATTAACTGACAATTTTGACTACTTTTTGGATAATTTTATATGATATTACCTTTAATCGGTCATTTGATCATGATAAATTTTTTCGAATGTATCGACAAATGTATTAGAAGCAAACTTGAACCAACCACTGCTATATTTAAAAATTGAATTATTTTTAGTAAATTTGACCTCTTTTTGTATATTCATTCAGATGTTACCTATATTAATAATTTTCCGCGATGAACTGACAATTTGGACTACTTTTTGGATAGTTTTATATGATGTTACCTAAAATCGGTTATTGACAATTGTATTTGAAGTAAACTTGAACCAACCACTGCTATATTTAAAAATTGAAACATTTTCAGTAATTTTGACCTCTTTTTGAATATTCATTCAGATGTTACCTATATTTATAATTGTGCATGATTTACTGACAATTATCACTACTTTCTGGATAACTTTATATGATGTTACCTTTAATCGGTCATTGACAATTGTATTAGAAGTGAACTTGAACCAACCACTGCTATATTTAAAAATTGAAACAATTTAAATAAATTTTACCACTTTTGAAATATTCAGTTGTTACCTTTATTGATAATTTTTCCACATTCTACTGAAAAATATATCTTTTTGGATAATTTTTTATGATGTTACCTTAAATCGATCATTTGATCATGATAATTTTATCTTATGTATTGACAATTGTATAAGAAGTAAACACAACCAACCACTGCTTTTTTTAAAAATTGAAACATTTTCAGTAAATTTGATTTCTTTTTGGATAAATATTCAGATGTTACATATATTAATAATTTTCCACGATTAACTGACAATTTGGACTACTTTTTGGATAGTTTTATATGATGTTACCTAAAATCGGTTATTGACAATTGTATTTGAAGTAAACTTGAACCAACCACTGCTATATTTAAAAATTGAAACATTTTCAGTAATTTTGACCTCTTTTTGAATATTCATTCAGATGTTACCTATATTTATAATTGTGCATGATTTACTGACAATTATCACCACTTTTTTTTGGATATTCAGTCAGATTTTACGTAAATTAATATGTTTCCACGGTTAACTGAAAATGTTAACTCCTTTTTGGAAAGTTTTATATGATGATACCTTAAATCGGCCATTTGATCATGACTATTTTTTCGTATGTTTTGACAATTGTAGTAGAGGAAAACTTGAACCAAACACTGCTATATTTGAAAATTGAAACATTTTCAGTAAATTTGATCTCTTTTCGGATAAATATTCAGATGTTACCTATAATAATAATTTTTCACAATTTACTGACAATTTTGACTACTTTTTGGATAATTTTATATGATGTTACCTTAAATCGGTCATATGATCATGATAGTGTTCTCATATGCATTGAAAATTGGATTAGAAGTAAACTTGAATCAACCACTGCTATATCTAAAAATCGAAACATTTTCAGTAAATTTGACCTCTTGTTAGATATTTATTCGGATGTTATCTATATTAATAATTTTCCACAATTTACTTACAATTTTGACTACTTTTTGGGTAATTTTATATTATGTTACCTTAAATCGGCCATTTGACCATGATAATGTTCTCATATGTATTGACCATTGTATTAGAAGTAATCTTGAACCAACCACTGCTTTTTTTTATATATTGCAACAATTTAAATAAGTTTTACCACTTTTGAAATATTCAGTTGTTACCTTTATTGATAATTTTTCCACATTCTACTGAAAAATATATCTTTTTGGATAATTTTGTATGATGTTAACTTAAATCGATCATTTGATCATGATAATTTTATCTTATGTATTGACAATTGTATTTGAAGTAAACTTGAACCAACCACTGCTATATTTAAAAATTGAAATATTTTCAGAAAATTTGACCTCTTTTTGGATATTCATTCAGATGTTACCTATAATAATAATTTTCCACGATTTACTGACAATTTTGACTACTTTTTCGATAGTTTTATATGGTGTAACCTTTAATCGGTCATTTGATCATGATAATTTTCTCATTTGTATTGACAATTGTATTAGAAGTAAACACAACCAACCACTGCTATTTTTAAAAATTGAATCATTTTCGGTAAATTTGACCTTTTTTAGCTCACCTGGCCCAAAGGGCCAAGTGCGCTTTTCTCATCACTTGGCGTGTTGCGTCCGTCGTCCGTCGTCGTTAACTTTTACAAAAATCTTCTCCTCTGAAACTACTGGGCCAAATTAAACCAAACTTGGCCACAATCATCATTGGGGTATCTAGTTTAAAAAATGTGTGGCGTGACCCGCCAAACCAACCAAGATGGCCGCCATGGCTAAAAATAGAACATAGCGGTAAAATGCAGTTTTTGGCTTATAACTCAAAAACCAAAGCATTTAGAGCAAATCTGACATGGGGTTAAATTGTTTATCAGATCAAAATCTATCTGCCCTGAAATTTTCAGATGAATCGGACAACCTGTTGTAGGGTTGCTGTTCCTGAATCGGAAATTTTGCTGTTTTTGGTTATTACTTTGAATATTATTATAGATAGAGATAAACTGTAAACAGCAATAATGTTCAGCAAAGTAAGATTTACAAATAAGTCAACATGACCAAAATGGTCAGTTGACCCCTTTAGGAGTTATTGTCCTTTTAAGTCAATTTTTAACAATTTTCATAAAATTTGTAAATTTTTACTAACATTGTCCACTGAAACTACTGGGCCAAGTTAATTATAGATAGAGATAATTGTAAGCAGCAAGAATGTTCAGTAAAGTAAGATGTACAAACACATCACCATCACCAAAACACAATTTTGTCATGAATCCATCCGAATTCGGGTCATAAGCACTTTTCTGCGTAAAATTTAGATTAAAACCTTAAGTTCTCTGTCATTTGACTATCAACAGATTTCATCAAGGGCTTAAATGAAACCTGTGAGTTTCAGCTACACATTAAAACGCCAGTTGTGTATTTTGGGGTTGATCTTTATGGTAAAATAAAGCAATTAAACTATCGTCGTTTTTTTAAAAATCTGCTAAAATTTTGTAGAAAAAACTTTAGGATTGTGTAAATCTTGAATTATCAAAACATTTCGTTTGGTTTCTATAAACCGCAAAAATCGGTTCTTAATGGATTGTTTTCTTTCAGTTATGTTTTGAGCTTATAAAATGAAGGTTCAATAAGTTTTCTTATGATTAATTTCTACGAAAAACGGATACAAACAGTTAACATTGTCAATATGTCAGTAATTTTCAGCAACTATTTCTTAGAATTTTTGCCAATACCACTTAAAACGTGCATATTGTTGTTCCAGAGGCCAAATAGTATAAATAAAATGCATTTCTTACTACTTGTGTTACTTGGTTTTGACATTAAATCATAAGTACCCCCCCCCCCCCCCCCCCCTTTTCCACCCTCTTCCCTATTTTCCCCGGGTTTACACACCATTCCGCATTGTGTGTTGTTTTAAAATTGTAAAAAAATGCAGTTTTGACGTCTTTCTTAGTATCTTATTATAATCTAATATTTGTATGTTAATGGTCAACTTATCAATAAATATTATAAATAACATTGAAAATAAGTATGAATTTAATCGAATTTAACTGTCTGCCTCCGTAGCTGAGGGGATGCATCTAAAGCTATTAATCAAGCGATCTAGGTTCGCATCCCGCAATGGTGAATGTACGGTTAAAAAAAACCAACACAAATATTAAATATCTTGACTTGACTTTAATTTAATTCTAATTTCAAATTAAAAATGCTTTTTTCCTTGTGACAAAGTAAATTGTCTGTTTTTTTTAGCTACAGTCGTTTATAGAATAATAGACATACATATTAAGATAATCTATTACAAATCGGTAACTAAGGGATGCTGAGGCTGCCAGATTTTTGGTTTTCTGTCCTATAAATGATTGTGGGGATAAAAGTGTGGATGCACTTCAGTTGCACAGTTGAGCTACGTTTTTTACCCCAAAAGCTCGAAAATAGCAATTTTGACCCAAATCACCACATAGCATGTTTGGCTATAAAATTGCTGTTTCTCACATACATAGACCATTGAGGGTTATTTTTCGTGGAGATGTTATTCCTAACATTGTATTTGAATGCTCTGTTGATACTATTTCCATAAATAAACTAGAAAAAAGGACATTTTGAATCGAAATTTGACAATTTTCCGATTTTTTGGTTGTTGTCACGTGACATTGGACTGATTATCACGTGATCAAACATGACAAAAAAAATACAAACCTTTCATTAATAATACTGAAAAACTATTTTCTATAAAAAGTCTTAGTTGATAAGTCAACTAACAGTAACAAGAAAGTTATGAATGATTGAAATTTGATCGTTCCTCTGCGGCAAAAATAGTGCAATTTTTGCCGAATGGTAAAGAGTTAAATCGGCCATTTGATCATGACAATTTTTTCGTATGTATTGACAATTGTATTAGAAGTAAACTTGAATCAACCACTGCTATATCTAAAAATTGAAACAATTTCAGTAAATTATACCTCTTGTTAGATATTCATTCGGATGTTATCTATATTAATAATTTTCCACAATTTACTAACAATTTTGACTACTTTTTGGATAATTTTATATGATGTTACCTTAAATCGGTCATTTGATCATGATAATGTTCTCATATGTTTTGACAATTGTATTAGAAGTAAACTTGAATCAACCATTGCTATATCTAAAAATTGAAACATTTTCAGTAAATTTGACCTCTTGTTAGATATTCTTTCGGATGTTATCTATATTAATAATTTTCCACAATTTACTAACAATTTTGACCTACTTTTTGGGTAATTCTATAAGATGTTACCTTTAATCGGTCATTTGACCATGATAATGTTCTCATATGTATTGACAATTGTATTAGCAGTAATCTTGAACCAACCACTGCTTTATTTATATATTGCAACAATTTAAATAAATTTTATCACTCTTGGAATATTCAGTTGTTACCTTTATTGATAATTTGTCCACATTCTACTGAAAAAATTATCTTTTTGGATAATTTTGTATGATGTTACCTTAAATCAGTCATTTGATCATGATAAATTTCTCATATGTATTGACAATTGTATTAGAAGTAAACTTGAATCAACCACTGCTATTTTTAAAAAATTGAAACATTTTCAGTAAATTTGATCTCTTTTTGGATATTCATTCAGATGTTACATATATGAATAATTTTCTACGATTTACTGACAATTTTGACTACTTTTTGGAAAATTTTATAGATGATACCTTAAATTGGTCATTTGATCATGATAATTTTCTCATATGTATTGACAATTGTATTAGAAGTAAACACAACTAACCACTGGTATTTTTAAAAATTGAAACATTTTCAGTAATTTTGACCTCTTTTTGCATATTCATTCAGATGTTAGATATATGAATAATTTTCCACGATTTACTGACAATTTTGACTACTTTTTGGATAATTTTATATGATGCTACCTTAAATCGGTAATTAGATAATGATAATTTTTTCGAATGTATTGACAATTGTATTAGAAGTAAACTTGAACCAACCACTGCTATATTTAAATATTGAAACATTTTCAGTAAATTTGACCTCTTTTTGGAAATCATGCAGATGTTACCTATATTAATAATTTTCCACGATTTACTGAAAATTGTGACTACTTTTTCGATTATTTTATATGATGTTATCTTTGATCAGTCATTGACAATTGTATTAGAAGTAAACTTGAACCAACCACTGCTATATTTAAATATTGAAACATTTTCAGTAAATTTGACCTCTTTTTGGAAATCATGCAGATGTTACCTATATTAATAATTTTCCAAGATTTACTGACAATTTTGACTACTTTTTGGATAATTTTATATGATGTTACCTTAAATCGGTCATTTGATCATGATAATTTTTTCGAATGTATTGACAATTGTATTAGAAGTAAACTTGAACCAACCACTGCTATATTTAAAAATTGAAACATTTTCAGAAAATATTACCTCTTTTTGGATATTCATTCAGATAATACCTATTTTAATAATTTTCCACGATTTACTGACAATTTTGACTACTTTTTGGATAATTTAATATGATGTTACCTTAAATCGGTCATTTGATCATGATTATGATCTCATATGTATTGACAATTGTATTAGAGGTAAACTTGAACCAACCACTGCTATATTTAAAACTTGAAACATTATCAGAAAATTTGACCTCTTTTTGGATATTCATTTAGATAATACCTATATTAATAATTTTCCATGATTTACTGACAATTTTGACTACTTTTTTGATAATTTTATATGATATGACTTTAAATCGATCATTTGATCATAATAATTTTATCTTATGCATTGACAATTGTATTAGAAGTAAACACAACCAACCACTGCTATTTTTAAAAATTGAAACATTTTCAGTAAATTTGGTCTATTTTTGGATATACATTCAGATGTTACATATATTAATAATTTTCCACGATTAATTGACAATTTTGACTACTTTTTGGATAATTTTATATGATGTTACCTTAAATCGGTCATTAGATTATGATAATTTTTTCGAATGTATTGACAATTGTATTAGAAGTTATCTTGAACCAACCACTGCTATATTTAAATATTGAAACATTTTCAGTAAATTTGACCTCTTTTTGGAAATCATGCAGATGTTACCTATATTAATAATTTTCCACGATTTACTGACAATTTTGACTACTTTTTGGATAATTTTATATGATGTTACCTTTAATCGGTCATTTACAATTGTATTAGAAGTAAACTTGAACCAACCACTGCTATATTTAGAACTTGAAACATTTTCAGAAAATTTGACCTTTTTGGATATTCATTCAGATGTTACCTATATTAATAATTTTCCACGATTTACTGACTATTTTGACTACTTTTTGGATAATTTTATATGATGTTTCCTTTAATCGGTCATTGACAATTGTATTAGAAGTAAACTTGAACCAACCACTGCTATATTTAAAAATTGAAACATTTTCAGAAAATATTACCTCTTTTTGGATATTCATTTAGATATTACCTATAATAATAATTTTCCAAGATTTACTGACAATTTTGACTACTTTTTGGATAATTTTATATGATGTTACCTTAAATCGGTCATTTGATCATGATAATGTTCTCATATGTATTGACAATTGTATTAGAAGTAAACTTGAACCAACCACTGCTATATTTAAAACTTGAAACATTATCAGAACTTTTGACCTCTTTTTGGATATTCATTCAGATAATACCTATATTAATAATTTTCCATGATTTACTGACAATTTTGACTACTTTTTAGATAATTTTATATGATGTTACTTTAAATCGATCATTTGATCATAATAATTTTATCTTATGCATTGACAATTGTATTAGAAGTAAACACAATCAACCACTGCTATTTTTTAAAAATTGAAACATTTTCAGAAAATTTGACCTCTTTTTGGATATTCATTCAGATGTTACCTATATTAATAATTTCCCACGATTTACTGACAATTTTGACTACTTTTTTGATAATTTTATATGATGTTACCTTAAATCGTTCATTTGATCATCATAATGTTCTCATATGTATTGACAATTGTATTAGAAGTTAACTTGAATCAACCACTGCTATATCTGAAAATTGCTCCTTTCTCTTGAAAGGAATCTTACAAGAAGACATGCATTTCAGTTTCTGTTTTTCTTGAATGCCCTGCGATTCCATCAAAGTAATTATTAATTTATCTATCATATCATACACACTCGTGTTGTCCACACTTCAAACAAGACACTCTAACAGTCCGTCGAAGCATCTGACTACACCGAACAATACATCTGGGTTCTTCATTAACCGTGATTTCCCAAATGTCAGACTACAACCAGAATTAGAATTATTTCAAATGCAGTGGTGCCTTTTACTTATAAGTAAATGCATGGGATATGATCCCAAATTTAATCAGTGGTTGCTTGTTATCAACAGCCTGAGTAATATGTATCTGCCTCATTTACGGACATACGAATTCACGAAAGATAGCATTTTTCTGAAATTTTGGCACCGTAAAAAATATTATTTGCACGAAGTTTCATATGTGCTTACCCTTGTTTAGGTGGCAAATCCGCTTGTATTGTTAAATGTTTTGTAACGCGAGATTGCAGTTAGCCAATCCGAATGACGTATTATTATAATACAGACATGTGCTGTCTGTTCTATGTTCGGGTTGTCTCTTTGACATTCCGCATTTCCATTCTCAGTTTTATCTAATGTAATTATATGCAACAATACTTGTACAATACTCAGTTTATAAAGAATTAAATAAAATGCATTCCAAATAATCAGTTTTTACTCCAGCAGCGGATTATTCTCCTATATAACTGTTCTGGACTATACGCGTATGGTCGGGGTAATTAAAAAGATTCCAGATAACACCTTACTCTTCATTAGGTATTACTCTTGTAGTCGTCAAGACATTAACAGGACGATACCGTAGGTCATTTCATTATATTATAATAAAAAAAAGCAGTTTCGTGCATTTAATTTTACTCATAATAAATTAATTTTTTATTTTATGTTATCTTGAAATGTTTGAGTATATCTGAATTGGATACAAAAATATTAGATTGAAAAAAGAGGGACGAAAGATACCAAAGGGATAATTTGAATAGTCATGAAATCAGTATGTTGCAATGTAGATTCGTATATACATATGTAGGTGAAAACAAGAATGTGTCCAAAGTACACGGATGCCCCACTCGCACTATCATTTTCCATTTTCAATGGACCATGAAATTGGATAAAAAATATCATTAGGCATTACAATTAGAAAGATAATATCAGAGGGAACATGTGTACTAATTTTCAAGTTGATTGGACTTCAACTTATTCACAAACTACCTTGACCAAAAACTTTAACCTGAAACATGCACTTTCATTTTCTATGTTCAGTGGACCGTGAAATTGGGATCAAAAGATTAAAACTTTAACCTGAAGCGGGACTGACGGAAGAACGGACATACAGACAGACGAACGGACGCACAGACCAGAAAACATAATGCCCCTCTATTATCGTAGACGGGGCATAAAAAGTTAAGTGTATATACTGTGTCATTTATGCATTCACCATTCTCAGTTTCCATTTTTTCTTCTATATATATATTAATTGTATTTTATATACTTAAAAGACTCGTTCATACAAGTTCTTGTATACGGTCATTATATGATATACCTGTTTACATTGAGATGTTCCTATCATCGGGAGGAATTTACCTAACAAAATGTTGTCGATTGTCGGATCTCCAAACTTTCCCGAACAACTGATTTACTTGGAATTTACTGTATTGATTAATATTTTTGGCGAACACTTTACATACATTTTATTTTATTTGTATTCTCCAACGAAGAGTGAATAAAAACAAAGTTTAATTTGCTAATATTGCAAAAGATTCACGTACGAAAACAACTGACTTTGGAATCGACATTTGTCGGACAAATTTCCCGCCGCCATAATCGACGAACAAAATGGCTAGCAAAAGAACAGCGAGTGTAACTGATAGCTATCAATACCAAGGCTTCATCCATGGATTGTCCCCGATAAAAATTTCACAAACAAATTCGAAGTACTTTGACTTTACTTTACAGACTAATACGTCTAATTACAAACGAGTGGTGTGCTTTGATGCAAGCAAACGAACCATAATAGACTCCACAGCAAAGTGCAAATCCCCAGTGAAGATCTCAAACTATACAGAATATCCATCCAGAACAACCACTGGTTCAGACATTATAGTAAACAAGAAAACAGTAGTACAATACTTTGACAGGTTTAAAACTCAACACAAGAAATGCAGCTTTAAAGATTGTGGTTTATTTGTGTCAAAAGCAACCCTATTCTTAGCTGCTAGTCCTGATGGTTTTGTAAAGTGTAAATGCTGTGGTACACGTCTGGTAGAAATTAAATGTACATTTAAATATGCTGACAGAACGCCAATGGAAGTGGCCAATTTACAAACTTATCACGTTCAAAACATAAATGGTGAAATTAAACTTAAACCGTCTTCTCCATAGTACTACCAGATTCAAACACAACTAGGAGTGTGTGGCAGGGACATTTGTGATTTTGTTTACTTCAAAAGCTATTTCAGTTGAGACTGTTAAGTTTGATCCTCAGTTTTACAAGCAGATTGTGGACAGATCTCATTCATTCTTTGACATTGTATTTCATAATTATTCTAAATGAATAATGATTATGCATTAAACTCAATATGCTTGTTTATTACAATTGTTTTTTATCAATCTTTTTGATATAAATGAGAGAAGGCTACTTTACTTCCAGTGGCAATTATAATGCACTTTCCTGACAAGAAATAGTTAATGTAATGTATACAAATAATAATTCTGTTTTGTGGTAGCCATCACTCATAAGATAATTGTCCGCTGAGATCGTGTCACCTTACCCAGACACATTATGCTGATTCAGGTCACCAATCTTTGTTCTACTCATTAATACTGTGTGTCTACCAGGGAAGCAGCAAATACTAATTTTAAAGTCTTTGGTGTGATCTGGCCAGGGTAAGAACCCTAGACCTCTCCAACTCAAGAAGTCAATCTTTTTGTAGGGCATTTAAACCAGGATAATTAAACAGATCTAAAGGGTTAAGGGCCAAATTCTTTAAAATTACAAAATCAAGGTGTCGAGACAACTACATTGTATCTACTGTTTGATTATTTATTAGCTAACGGTTTCATCAAATTGCAAATAAATCCAGCCACTATCATCACGTGATAAACAAGTGGTTTTTGTGTTCAGATTATAATCTGAGATAACATTTTGAATTTCTTCATTCTCTGTATTGCTTGTTTAACATATATTCTTACGTTAGCAATTTTTCTGGTTTTCCTTATTTCATAGGCCGTCAAACGTTTTCCATTTCCCCGTGAACATGTTCTAGTAAATGGAGGCTTAGTTAAATAAGCCCTTCTCTCAAGAAGAAGGTCTTTTATTCTAAATCCGCGGTCAGTCATAATTTCATCTCCTGCAGATACTTAATCAAGAAACCAAAAATGTTCAGTAATATATTTATCAGATGTGTTGCCTCCATAAAGATCCGAAATATAATTAAAATTACCAGTGTTAACAATGCATTTGATCAGAAGCATGTTACTGTGAAATTACATAGTTGGGATTCCAATGAATGGTATGATGCAGATTTTACTCATTCCTTCTCTACAGCTCTTAATTTCAACAATAATTCAAAATTTGTCATGTTATATATATATATATGTACCAAAGGTCTACATGTTTGAAGTGGAGATCAATTGGTAGTAAAATCGCTAAGTTTTCTCCAGACAAAGAATGAGACCACTTCTAAAGGACGTGTAAATTGCTTGTTTTAAATGCCATACATTTTTTTTAAACTTAATTTTCCTGATACAAGTAATTGGTTTACAAAATAAATTTGTGGTATCGTAGTGTATTTTAAGTTGATCTCTGTCTTTTTTTTATTCCTGCACCTACACATGTAGAAAGGCTTACCCCTACTGAGCTACTGAGCCAGTCTTCGTCCCATCTAGAAAATATCCCATGAAAGGTTGTCACAGGGTGACTTTGGTTACTCACATATACGTTGTTATTTTTGTTGTTAATTCTATTTCGATTTGCAGAGCGTCAGTATCTTATAAATGTTATATTCTGCAGACTTCAGTGTATAATACATGTCCACATTTTACATCTAATTAATTAGGTAGTGTCCACTATTTACTTGGGCATTTACCTGTAAACTTGTCGAACGGGTTGAGTAACATGTGATACCTGTATTTGTTGAGCTGACTATGCACTCTCAGGTAACACCTTAACGAGTCAAGGTGTGGCCAGATATGTTTTGTATAAAGTTAGTTTACAATGTGGCGTGGACACACACACTGAATTTCTGAGGTAGGACTCAATTTATTCTTATTTATATAATCATTATTCGTTCCAAAGTGTTCAGTTTTCTGCAACAACGCAAATATAGAATAATTATTTAAATTGTAATTGTAATTTTTGACATTGCTATTTTGTAAATGTCACAAGTTAAATAATGTTCATTATAATTAAATCGTTTGGTATTTTAGGAACGTTTGTGTACGATAATGCAATGATGTATGTATCTCCATAAGTATGTAAAGTAATATGCAACGTATAAGCATTAATGTATATTCAGCGTTAAAAGCTGTATATTGTGTGTAGTAATTGTATAATGATAGTATACAATAAAGTCAATTATGTGACTTGTAAAGTAAGGCATTATACGATATGCCGTAGCTTGTATTGTGTAAAGTAAGGCATTATACGATATGACGTAATTATTTGAGTATAAGTAATGCATTATTCAATATGCTGTAATCTTAACATAAGTAGTCGTACTAAGTATTTGTCATTATTTATGCGACATGTGTAATACATAAACATAATTATGTATATTTCTTGAGTATAGTATTGTATTTTAACGTACAGTATGTATTTCAATAGGTCCCAGTTTCGGGCTAGATGTATGTAGTTTTGATTAGTAAAGTATGGAGATATATTACAAATGGTGGCGAAACCTGTTGACAGTGCGACGTTCCATGTTTTTCATCAATGGTTTGGCAACCTACAATATTTGAAGTCGAGGCTAGACAATAGGGCAGTCGTAATGTGTACACCGCTTATGTTGGGCCAGTTTTGTGTAGTTACCAAAAACCAAATACGTAACATTCCGTAGTATCGTTATCCAGATTTCAAAGCTAAATATATTTATTATCTGTAAGTACAAACATCTAAGTCAGCTCTCGTCTATCCGTGACAAAGGTGATTTCCAAGAACTTGTATTTTGAATTGAAATTTTAATATAAAACTAAACTCAACATATTATTTATCATAAAAGAAAGATGTCATTATGACACAACTCTCCACAAAAGATCAAATGACACAGAAATTGACAAAAATAGGTCTGACACTATGTGGCCTTCAACAATGTGCTAAGCATATACCAAAAATACGGCTATAAAAGGCCCATACTGACAAAAATTAACCAAGTAAACGAGAAAACAAACAGCCTAATTTATAAAAAAATGAGTGGAAAACAAATACTTAACACATTGACAAACGACAACCTCTTAAATTACAGGCTCCTGAATTGGAACAGGCACATACATTTGTAGAAACAGAATGAGGCAGTCATGTTAAATACCATGAACCAAAGGTCTATATTATAGGTGGAGAATTGGCAGTAAAATCGCCAAGTTTTCTCCAAACAGATGTTGATTGCTTGATTATTTGTCCCAAAAAGGGTGACTGGGGTATATAGATATGGTCACTTGGTATTTTCCCGACCGGCAGTAAAACGCTTGCCGAAGTGGGGCGTCCGTTTGGTTGTGCGGGATGTTACAAGTTCGCAGTCACGTCCGGTTAGAAGGGGGACGTAAAATCCGATTCCTCGTGTTAAGAGTATCACGCTCTTTGCACGTTTAGAACCCTTTAGAACTCTTTTCAGTGGTCCGTAGGTGGCCTGTTGAAAGGCAAAATTTCTGTCCCTATCCAAGATACCCTCATTTTCCAGTGGCAGTCGAAATTTCCCATACCATCATCCCAGGTTACCTGCTCAATAGTAACCTAACTGTAACTGTTAGTGGAATGCAAGAAGACATATATTTGAAGGATCAATTACAGTAAAGGTCAACTTCGCAAGATTACTTGTTTTTTTTTAAATACAGTTTATCAGACAGCTATCAAATTGGAGTGTTGAGAGATAGACGAACTTTAAACAAATTGATTTTTTTACCGATATATGAACTTTCACATTTTAAATTCATCTATTATAAGTGACTCTCCTGCAATAGCATATTTTGAAAATATTCTGGCTATATTGGATGTGACAAATGTACACAGCCTGGGTTGGTAAAATTAATTTGTGTGCTAAGGTCTGATGGTGGTTTTAAATTTTATTGACAAAAAACTTCACAAAGGTCCATCACCATTGCAATTAGAACAGATTGGTGAATACACGGACGAGAAATCGGTGATTTCAACGTTGTCAAGGACGCGTTATTTTGAGATCGAAGTACACAAAGTGCAACCAAACTACACAAAGTGAGTATGTTTCTTTCTAAAGAAAAGTGTCGACAGTAAAAAATTGACGTGTCATTAAATTTCTTTTTGAAATAGCTAACGTGATACCGATTTTCCATTTAACCATTATTAAATTTTTAACAGAGACAGAATGAAGAATTGTAGGAAAAGATTCTGTTCCCGGCATTTTAGGATACATGATAATGTGGAGATTTATGAAAAATGATTGACCTAACACTGGTCTGTGCTACATTGAGTGTACCTTTCCTTATAGAAATACAAAATGTGTAAAGCAGAGAAATCAATTCGGTCAATTGACAGGAATATTGTGGAAATGCATTGCACACATGTGTGTTCTGCCTTTGACCCTACCCTCCCTCCCTATTTTTAAGATATAAAAAAGCATACCCTTAATTTTTTTCTTCAATTTTTCAATTTCAATGTAGCACTGTCATGACAGTTAAAGAGTCAATGTGAAAAAATGGTGAAAAAAAATCCCCTTATGTCATGTTTGTTTGTTTTTATTTGTAATGTTTGTCATAGAAGCCAATTAATTTGTTAATTGTCAAAAGTTCATTTTGCATACTATGAATCTGATGAGTTGAGCCTTTTTTTAATAAAATTTTATTCTTTATCGGTAACATTGATAATTATACACACATCATGCTAAATATCTTATTTGTATAGTATATATTCAGAAGTTATTATGTTAAAATTTTGATCACAATCCAAAATTAGATATTATCAAGCTTGAATATTGTTTCAAAATTTGCCCCAACTGTTCAGAGTTTAACCTCTGCAGTTATATCAGACTGCGCTCAGTATGTTGATAAATGTACTACAGTACTAGTAAAGAGGCAATATTTAAACATTGAAAAATCAAGATTTGTATGTGTCAGACGAGTATTTTAAACACTTTACCTATTTTATTTTCTTCAGAATCTTTGCTATCTTTCCTCTTTTTTGTGTGGGTAGCTTTGGAAGTTCTTCCTGTTTGTGTTGTTTCTATAGTATTTTTGTGTGGTCCAAGTTGTGATGTTGATGGTGTGTCTGTAGTTATTAGATTATGTGTATGCATTATAGTAATGAGCGCGTCTGACAGTTTTGTAGATGTTGATGGTGCAAGTGTAAGTTTTTTGTTTGTAACTGATTGTATATTTTTTTGTGTATGTCAAAGTTGTGTAGTTGTAGATATTAGAGTTGTGTGTGATAATTCATGTTATGTAGTTGTAGATAATGGAGCTGTGTGTGATAATTCATGTTCTTTAGTTGTAGATAATGGAGCTGTGTGTGATAATTCATGTTCTGTAGTTGTAGATAATGGAGCTGTGTGTGATAATTCATGTTCTGTAGTTGTAGATAATGGAGCTGTGTGTGATAATTCATGTTCTTTAGTTGTAGATAATGGAGTTGTGTGTGATAATTCATGTTCTTTAGTTGTAGATAATGGAGCTGTGTGTGATAAATCATGTTCTTTAGTTGTAGATATTGGAGTTGTGTGTGATAAATCATGTTCTTTAGTTGTAGATAATGGAGCTGTGTGTGATAATTCATGTTCTGTAGTTGTAGATAATGGAGCTGTGTGTGATAATTCATGTTCTTTAGTTGTAGATAATGGAGTTGTGTGTGATAAATCATGTTCTGTAGTTGTAGATATTGGAGCTGTGTGTGATAAATCATGTTCTTTAGTTGTAGATAATGGAGTTGTGTGTGATAATTCATGTTCTTTAGTTGTAGATAATGGAGTTGTGTGTGATAATTCATGTTATTTAGTTGTAGATAATGGAGCTGTGTGTGATAATTCATGTTCTGTAGTTGTAGATATTGGAGTTGTGTGTGATAATTCATGTTCTGTAGTTGTAGATAATGGAGCTGTGTGTGATAATTCATGTTCTGTAGTTGTAGATATTGGAGCTGTGTGTGATAATTCATGTTCTTTAGTTGTAGATATTGGAGCTGTGTGTGATAATTCATGTTCTTTAGTTGTAGATAATGGAGCTGTGTGTGATAATTCATGTTCTGTAGTTGTAGATATTGGAGTTGTGTGTGATAATTCATGTTCTTTAGTTGTAGATAATGGAGCTGTGTGTGATAAATCATGTTCTTTAGTTGTAGATAATGGAGCTGTGTGTGATAATTCATGTTCTGTAGTTGTAGATAATGGAGCTGTGTGTGATAATTCATGTTCTGTAGTTGTAGATAATGGAGCTGTGTGTGATAATTCATGTTCTTTAGTTGTAGATAATGGAGCTGTGTGTGATAAATCATGTTCTTTAGTTGTAGATAATGGAGCTGTGTGTGATAATTCATGTTCTTTAGTTGTAGATAATGGAGCTGTGTGTGATAATTCATGTTATTTAGTTGTAGATAATGGAGCTGTGTGTGATAATTCATGTTCTGTAGTTGTAGATATTGGAGTTGTGTGTGATAAATCATGTTCTTTAGTTGTAGATAATGGAGTTGTGTGTGATAATTCATGTTCTTTAGTTGTAGATAATGGAGCTGTGTGTGATAATTCATGTTCTTTAGTTGTAGATAATGGAGCTGTGTGTGATAATTCATGTTCTTTAGTTGTAGATAATGGAGCTGTGTGTGATAATTCATGTTCTGTAGTTGTAGATAATGGAGCTGTGTGTGATAAATCATGTTCTGTAGTTGTAGATATTGGAGCTGTGTGTGATAAATCATGTTCTTTAGTTGTAGATAATGGAGTTGTGTGTGATAATTCATGTTCTTTAGTTGTAGATAATGGAGCTGTGTGTGATAAATCATGTTCTTTAGTTGTAGATAATGGAGTTGTGTGTGATAATTCATGTTCTGTAGTTGTAGATATTGGAGTTGTGTGTGATAAATCATGTTCTGTAGTTGTAGATATTGGAGCTGTGTGTGATAAATCATGTTCTTTAGTTGTAGATAATGGAGTTGTGTGTGATAATTCATGTTCTTTAGTTGTAGATAATGGAGCTGTGTGTGATAATTCATGTTCTGTAGTTGTAGATATTGGAGTTGTGTGTGATAATTCATGTTCTGTAGTTGTAGATATTGGAGTTGTGTGTGATAAATCATGTTCTGTAGTTGTAGATATTGGAGTTGTGTGTGATAATTCATGTTCTGTAGTTGTAGATATTGGAGTTGTGTGTGATAATTCATGTTCTGTAGTTGTTACAGTAACTGTTGGAATGATCAATTCGGTAAGCAGATCTGAAAATAAATATTGAACGTTGATTAAGAAAATATGCATTAATTATAAACAAAATACAAAAAATAATATACAGCAATGGACCATAAGATCTAGGTTATCAAAATAGTTTACTTCTTCAGTAATTTTTTTCCTTTTCATTTAATATAGTTTCTGATTTAATTCTACAACCAGCAAAGTCAATGTGACTAAATTTGCATTTCTATTTGTTTGTCTCATACAATCCACCATTATTCGGGGAAATCAGTTTTGTCATGACCCGACTTGCAGATAGTAGATTTGTTTTTTTGCATGGTTAATATGTGAGCAGTTATGATTCATAAAGTTTTTTTCTTAATTTTATATAGATTAGACTTTTGTTTTTTTCTAATTTGAATGGTTTTACTCTAGTAATTTTTAAGGGGGTCTCATTGGTGGAGGGGGAGGGGTCAATCTCAATTCTCTCCAATTCAAACGTTTCGTCAAGTTCTGTCATTTTAACTCTTCTAGTATTTATATCATGCTCGTAAATCCCGCCATTTTTCCATATATATCGTCTAAAACAATGCCGGTTTAGCAGGTGGTAGAATTCCGGTATATTGATAATTTAACTTATATAAACCATTTGTATTTTTTTATTAAAGCTGTTGATGGTTCAATTTTACTCTTAATACAATTGTCAAAACATATTAGAAAATTATTTTAATCAAATTACGATTTCAAGTAACATTAAATAAATTATCAAAAAATTGACAAATTTACAGTAAAATGTTAAAAAATTATCAATATAGCTAAAATCTGAACGAATATCCAAAAAGAGGTAAAGTTCACTGAAAAAATATTACTAGGAAAATGTTGCAATTTTTAAATAAAGCTGTGGTTAGTTCAAAGGTTACTTTTAATACAATTGTCAATACAAACAAGAAGTAATTGTAACAGGATGCTGTTACGAAATCTCCCAAACAAAGCTCCGATAACTCCCCATTCATATGGTCCCATGTTCATTTGATTTTTTGTCCCATACAAGAATATATATGGCTTACGAGTAGGGATCTCCACCATTTACAAGTTTTCAAACAGGAGGGGGTGGTGGTGACCCCCTAGGGACTTTACCTAAATTTTATTTGATTTGTTTTATTGTCCCCTACAAGATAATATATGGTTTAGGGGTGGGGATCTGGACCGTTTACAAGATAATAGTACATTCTCAAATTGAACAGGTTGGAACTTCCATCTAATTTCATGTGATTTGTTTTATTGTCCCATACAAGAATATATATGGTTAAGGGGTGGGGATCTGGACCGTTTTCAAGTTTTCAAACAAGAGGGGTTGGGTGACCCCCTAGGGCCTTCCCTTTTATTTCATTTGATTTGTTTTATTTTCCCTTACAAGAATATATATGGTTTAGGGGTGGGGATCTGGACCGTTTACAAGTTTTCAACCTAGAGGGGGTGGGGTGACCCCTAGGGACTTCCCTTTTATTTCGTTTGATTTGTTTTATTGTCCCCTACAAGAATATATATGGTTTAGGGGTGGGGATGTGGACCGTTTACAAGTTGTCAACCTAGAGGGGGTGGGGTGACCCCTAGGGACTTCCCTTTTATTTCGTTTGATTTGTTTTATTGTCCCCTACAAGAATATATATGGTTTAGGGGTGGGGATTTGGACCGTTTACAAGTTGTCAACCTGGAGGGGGTGGGGTGACCCCCTACGGACTTCCCTTTTATTTCATTTGGTTTGTTTTATTGTCCCCTACAGGAATATATATGGTTTATGGGTGGGGATCTGGACTGTTAACAAGATAATAGTACATTCTCAAATTGAACGGGGTAGGGGTGACCCCCAGGAACTTCCATCTAATTACATGTGATTTGTTTCATTGTCCCCTACAAGAATATATATGGTTTAGGGGTGGGGATCTTGACCGTTTACAAGTTTTCAAACAAGAGGGGCGGGGGTGACCCCTAGGGACTTCCCTTTTATTTCATTTGATTTGTTTTATTGTCCTCTACAAGAATATATATGGTTTAGGGGTGGGGATCTGGACCGTTTAAAAGTTTTCCAACAAGAGGGGGTGGGGTGAACCCCCAGGGACTTCCCTTTTATTTCATTTGATTTGTTTTATTGTCCCCTACAAGAATATATATGGTTTAGGGGTGGGGATCTGGACCGTTTACAAGATAAAAGCACATTCTCAAATTGAAGGGGGTGGGGATGACCCCCCCAGGGCATCCCCCTATATTTCATGTGATTTATTTTATTGTCCTATAATCATTTCTAAAGACTGTATGTATCTATCACTTATAGTTTTCAAGTTATATTCATTTAAAAAATTTTGAAAATAAAATCCCATAGGGTTCTATAGTAAAACCCTCCCTGCTTTCTACCCCCCAAAATACCCCTTAATAGACCCCAATGCACAAACGAAAGATTGATGGCTCATCTAGACATATTAGTCTACCATTTTATGAAATCCTAAGTCAATCTGACCAGCGGTTTTGGAGAAACGCTGCGGACAAGTTCATTTTTTAAAGCGGCGGAAGAAGAAGAGGAGGAAGAAGAAGAAGAAGAATAACTAGATTTGTAATTGCTAGCAATAACGGATGGCACCCAAGTGCGGAATAAGAATAATAAGAAAAAAAGAATCGTACAATAACAATATGTCACCCGACCTCCGTCAGGGTGACATAAAAAAAGAAACGTAGAATAACAATATGTCACCCCAACTCCGTTGAGGGTGCCATAAAAATAATAAAAAAAACAAAAAGAAACGTAGAATGACAATATGTCACCCAAACTCCGTTTAGGGTGCCATAATAAGAACTGAGCAAAACCAATAAGTCTCCAAACTTTGTTTGGGAGACTTAATTAGAAAATAGTCTTCATCAAATAAACGGTTTCAGGTTATATCAAATAAATTGACAAATTTACAGTAAAATGTTGAAAATAACCAATATAGCTAAAATCTGAATGAACGTGATGAATATCCAAAAAGTAGTAAAGTTTATACACCTGCATAGTAAATCAGCCATATGTTTTATATCAGGATTCAATGTGTAATACCATGGACAGCAATATTGCAATATAATAAGAACAAATTTTTGTTCGCATAAATTTAGGGTGCCAGCATGTCCATATTTTTACCCAAAATACTGATACGTAACAAAATTTCAGAAGTTTTGATACCTCATGCTAACTTTTACAACAAAATTATTAGACCGCATTGCCCAAAACTGACCATATGTGCACTTTAATTTGTAAATCTATATACCCGCATAGTAAATAAGCCATATCTTTTATGTCAAGATTCAATGTGTAATACCATGGACAGCAATATTCTAATATAATAAGAACAAATGTTTGTTCGCATAAATTTCGGGTCTGTCCCAAGTCAGGAGCTTGTAATTCAGTGGTTGTCGTTTGTATATGTGTTACATATTTGTATTTCGTTATTTTTTTTATACATAAATGAGGCAGTTAGTTTTCTCGTCTGAATTGTTTAACAGTGTCTTATCGGGGCCTTTTATAGCTGACTATGTTGTATGGGCTTTGCTCTTTGTTAAAGGCCGTACGGTTACCTATAATTTTTAATGATATTTATGTCATTTTGGTCTTTTGTGGATAGTTGTCTCATTGGCATAATACCACATCTTCTTTTTTATATCTTCTACAAATTTGGTGCTCCTACTTATAGCCACCAAACCTGTCTAATTGCTTACACACTGCGTGTTGAGGCATTTTGTGTAAAAAGAATGTCACATGTAATTTCCCGCGGATGATATCATAGACACGTTTTCTCGCGAATAGATTGATTTGCTCAATTAGTAAACATGGTAAAGTCTGAAATATTTCTTGCATATCATACACGAAGTAGCAAGTATTTAATTATACATGTTTGATTTCTACACATATTCAAATAAAGATAACAAAAAATAGATGTTTGTTAAAGTTCGGTTGCAAGTATATATCAGACAACTAAAACTTAATGCCAAAAAAAAATGAAAAATTCAAATTAAATATTTTTTTTGGCTCTGTCTTGGAGTAAAGGCATATAACCCATATAATACATTTATAGAAATTTTCCATAAAAGTACACACCAAGACTCAAAAGATAGAATTTTAAAAGAATTTCAAACTGAAAGAAAGAAGGACCCGATGTGGGATTGCTATAGTTATTTTTGGTATGGGTCTAAACATACGGGACGTAGACTTTTTAGTACATATTGGATGCCCTAAATCTGTACTCTTTTAGTGGCAAGAGGCAGGCCGTTGTGCGAGAGATGGCCGACAAGAGTTAAGTCTCATTTTCGACATGTTCACAACATGTCTTTGAAAAATGCCGCTAGAGATAATCGTACAGAACAAAGATAGCATGCGTGTCCATACGCAATTACAGTCACTTATTTCAGACAAGAAAACAGTTGCAAGTCTGTCGGAAAGTAATATATTTATTTATTTATTAATGAAATGCACATTTATACCTCTGGGGTTTGAAGGCATATACAAACAATACAATACAATATACACAATAGAAAAATTAACATATTAAACATCATATATAAAGTGGGAAAACAGTAATATTTATGCAGGCGTTGTGTCCACTCCATTCAGTGCAAATGACTTTTTAATGAACGGAACAGTAAGCTGCATAATATCAAATGAAGATAGAATTAATTGTAATCTATCTGTTTCAGACAAATTAAAGTATTCTGGAAATATATTATTTATATCTTTTTCAAGCTGATTCGTAAAGATTTATTAACTTTACATTTTAAGAAAAAAGTGGAATGTATGCAGTGGATGCGACTTGGAACATTGTGATTGTTCTTCCTGTAGATCTTGCTCTGTGCGCATTAAAAAGTGTCCACGCGAAAAGAACTGTTTTTGCTATGTACAGACTTTCCTTAACCAAGATGGGTTGATGACAAACTAAGTTAAAAGTTTCTTGTGGCATTTACAACTAATAGGTGAATGAAGATTTCTTTGCTCACCCATGGAGTTGTACATAGAGACTTGTCTGGTTAAAACTGAATTGTATAATAAATGTCAATACTGTCAATCCGACTAATGGGTGAATGAAGATTGCTTCGCTCGTCCAAGGAGTTGTTCGGTTCAAACTAGACTGTACATTAAATAATGATACTATCATCGGTGTTTCACTTCAATTTTTATTTAAAAACCAAGCATAAACCATAATTATAAAATTATTCAATTGAGCCAATGCAATGTTATCAAACTGTTAACTAAATATAAAATCATTCCTGACTTAGAAGAAAATGACTGAGATAGTTCAGCTGTACAGGGAGACCGTTAATTGAATATTAATCAACTTTGAGTGTACCGATCATTTACAGGTTTTTTTATATTCTCTCTGGTTTTTATTTTAGGTACAAAGAAAATCTTCTTGTAAATCTATCATATAACAAAAAAAACTTCTGTTATGTCTATACGTTTCTTATAGTGAGGGGTTTTCATCATGTGCTCCTGTTCAAAGGAGGTTTACACACGGAAGAATAAAATTTAGTTTCGTTTCACGAAGGAATCCGTTTTTGTATTAGTTGTTTTGAAAGTTTGAACCTGATGTTGATGTATGTTGAAAAATGTTGAATTGTTATATTATGACACATTTTCGTTGGATTTAAAGCAATATTTTATGATATTTCGCTTCTTAGTATGATTGGACACACTTGAAAATAAGGTACACATGTTGATTTAAGATTTTTTTTTGCTACGCGAATTTTGCCTATCGCAGAGGTGTTTATATCAAAGATTTTGCCGTAGTTTCTACGGATTTCAGTGGAAAAAATACGGACTACAATTGTCATACCAAAAACTACGGGTTTGAAAAAAAATCCGTTAAATTTTGAATCGTTCCGTTTCAAAATCCGTTAAATTTTGATCTTGATCAGTTAAACGATTGAATTAATCAGAATATCTATGCTTTAAAGCGCATATAAAACAAGGTAAGTTGAAAGCATGTCCAAGAGGACGACCACTGATGACAATAATACTAATACTACAACCGGACCAACATCGGCAAAGAAATCATGCCAAAAGTTCAGAGAATGTTACAGGAAACTTTCCCTTCTTCGGGGGTTTCGAAACATTTGTTTACTGCTTCATATGTGAACGGGATTTTTCGTGCGCACATGGAGGCAAGGATGATTGCCGGAGACACGTTATGACAAAATCACACGTTGAATTTACACCCCAAGGGTGACTGGGGTATAGAAATATGGTCACTTGGTCTTCTCCCGACCGGCAGTAAAACGCTTGCCGAAGTGGGGCGTCCGTTTTGCTGTGCGGGATGTATTAAGTTCGCAGTCACGTCCGGTCAGAAGGGGGACGTTAAATCCGATGCCTCGCGTAAAGAAAGTGCCACGCTCTTTGCACGTTAAGAACCCTTGCAACAACTCTGTGAGGGGTCCGTAGGTGGCCTGTTGCAAGGCAAAATTTCTGTCCCTATCCAATATACCCTCATTTTTCAGTGGCAGTCCAAATTTCCCCGACCATCATCCTAGATGGCCTCTATTACAACAACCTACCTATTGTATTTATTGTAAACTTGTTCTCGTCCTGAATATGTATGAAATATTTGCCACTGGATGTTACGCAACCAACAATCAATCAATCAATCACGTTGAATATAACAAATTGAAATCGACTCAAAGGCCTATATCGTCTTTCATAAAGTCAACAGAACTGGAGAAAAGCAGAGCTGTGACCAAGGCAGAAGCAGTAATGTGCCAAATCATAGCCAATCAGAACCTTTCCCTTGCAAGTGAAGATATGTTTACCAAAAACTTCAGGTCAAATCATGCAAATTATAGGATAAAATCGTGGTCAAAATCTTTGTTCAAAACTCATCGAGAGTACTACTGACAACATTGCAAAACTACTGACAATTCTACTGATAGACATCAGAATGGGTAAACAGTTTTGCTATCGCGATATGACCTCGGGTGGCACATTGATAGTAAACAAAATATCAGAACAGTAAATAGAAATAGTAAATAATGCTATAGGACTAGGTCTGGATTAGATAAAACTTCCCTAACAACATCACATATGTCTTCATTATTTTCAAAAAAGAACTGCTCAAGGATATTTTTACAGATCGTATCACGCCATTCTATTTGCTGAATTTTGTCCATGTTATCAAAGTTGTCAGGAATAGGGATATCTGATTCTAAATCTGATAAGTCAAAGTATGTGAAAAACATTAATAACAAAACGGCATCCAAAACTGTATAATACAGCAGTTTATATGCCCTGTAAGAGTTTTTTTTACTTTGCCTTTCACATTACTCAGATTCAGTAGGTTACGATAGTAGTAAGTTGTACATGGGTCATGTCCACTTCAACTGTTGTATGTCAACTCGTGTATGGCCTGAAAAAGTAAGGAACAATAGTCAATCATACAACTAAATATTTTGAAGTCAAAATACACCTGCTTTGGATATAAGTTTTAATCTGATAAACAAACATTACATGTAATGCTGAGTATACACCAATAAACAATAACAATAAGTTCAGGCCTCACCTACCCTGCAGATGGACATGTGAACATTCATACAACACAAAAAATACATTTAGCTTATAGTATCTGATTTATGGACTTAACCTTAACACTTATCAATTAAATAAAGGCAAAAGCGCTTTTGAACTAATTTTTATAGTTTCTCCTTATGTTGTACTGTAACAACAATGTCCTAGGCAAGACTAGGTTTGAAAGCTTATGAACATGTTTTTACCTGAACACAACCAGGGCTGTGTAGTTCAGGGGTTTTCATTTGTACATGGCTGTCATAATTGTTGGGATTTGTTAATTGTGCTGTTATAAATATAAGCACTTAGTTGTATGTCAGAACATTTTATAGCAGACTATACCATGTATACAGTAGGGGCAGCCCCGATGTTCCGACACCCCGTTAGTCCGACACCCCATTGGTCCGACACCTCATTGGTCCGACACCCCACTGGTCCGACACCTCATTTGTCCGACACCCCATTAGTCCGACGCCCCATTGGTCCGACACACCAATAGTCCGACTATACAATTAATCCCGACCAATAGAAGTAAGCTGATACACAGAAACTTACTAATTTGTGAACCTAGTGTTAGACCAGTTTTCAGAGAATCAGGGATACATCGATAGTACTATTATGTAAATGTTTATCTTTACGAGGAACAACATAAGATAACTTGCATTCTGAAACTAAGAACACACTTTCCACATCAATTAACCCGCTATCCGAAAGGACTTGCTTACCCCTCAGCCCTCCATTGCGGGAGATGCAAACAACGATCTTAAACCTCAACTCATTTATTGGTGAATAAATTGATTCAATATTGCTAATTAAAAATATTAATTCATTGGTTAGTAACCCCCAAGGCTGACTTGGGAATAGAAATATGGTCACTTGGTCTTCCGACCGGAAGTAAAACGCTTGCCGAAGTGGGGCGTCCTTTTGGCTGTGCGGGTTGTATCAATTTCGCACTCACGTCCGGTCAGATTGGGGACGTTAAATCCGATGCCTCATGTAAGGAGAGTGCCACGCTCTTTAAGAACCCTTGCAACAACTCTTTGAGGAGTCCGTAGGTGGCCTGTTGCAAGGCAAAATTTCTGTCCCTATCCAATATACCCTCATTTTCCAGTGGCAGTCCAAACTTCCACGACACTCATCCCAGATGGCCTCTATTATTTCAAGACCTACCTATAGTATTTATTATGAACTTGTTCTCGTCCTGAATATGCATGAAATATTTGCCACTGGACATTAAGCAACAAATAATCAATCAATCAATCATTGGTTAATTTGAACGAAACCGAAAACTGTGAGTTCTTTCCGTATTCATTTGATTGTTTATTGTTTGTCCTATTATATCATGTATCTATTGTATTTGAATAAAAGTGAACAAAAATTTAGGAATTTTGCTACTTAGATCAAGGGTACCCCATTAGTATTTATATCAAAGGCAACACAAAAATCGACCCTTAAGTATATAAGAAAATAGGAAAATACAAATGTTCAAGTAAAACAATCCCTATACATTTTTCTTTAGGGGCCAACTGAAACAGGCCTCCGGTGCGGGAGTTTCTCGCTGCATTGAAGACCCAAAAGTGGCCTTCGGCTGTTGTCTGTTCTTTGGTCTGATTGTTGTCTCTTTGACACATTCCCAAATTTCTATGCTCAATTTGAGTATTAAGAAAAATAAAAGTTGTTCAAAACAAAAACTCGCACTCACAACCTGAAATGCAACTAGGTGATCTGGAAGGATTTAAACAACACTACAAAGAAAGTCTCATCAGAAGATCGTTATATTCTTACTTGTTACCGGTATTCGATTGTGCAATAGTAGTTTCACGAAATCAAGAAAAAAAACCACGTACATGTATATTATTACAAAATGCACCTAGCTAGGCAAGGTATCAAAATATCAACAAAATAAATGCAGGTTCAAATATTGAAAGTAATGTTATGACAGTTCTGTGTATGTTTGTATAAGCCCGTCAAAATTTTGAATGGACGTATTCTAATATGGTAGATATACAAATGTCCGTCTGTCCGTTTGTCCATCTGTCTGCCCGGCGTAGACATGTCGCATCTTAACTTGAGAACGACTCATCCAAATTTCATTAAACTTCACATAGTTGTTTCTTATGATGGTCAAACGATCTGTATACTTTTTGATGACAATAAGATTAAAACTTTTGAGTTACGGGACTTTGTAACTAAAACAGGGGTGTAATTTTTTCACACGTCGCGCCGTATCTCAAAAGCTATATATGATTTTTGCTTAAAACTTAATATACTTCTTAGTTTTATAGTTTTATTAATCTAAACATCTATATACTTTTTGGTTTCAAAATTTTATTAAGAGATATTGAGTTTTTTTTTAAAATAAAAAATGGAGGGGGGGCTGTGGGTCACATGTCGCGCAGTATCTCAAAAACAATTTATGATTATTTTTTACATCTTTATACACTTCTTATTTATATAAATGTACAGATCTGTATACTTTTGGGTGATGATTCAAAATTTATTTTTGAGTTATTGATTTTTTATTTTATAAAACTAGAGGCTCTTACTTTACTGAACATTCTTGCTACTTACAATTATCTCTATCTATAATGAACTTGCCCAATTAGTTACAAAATTTGTGAAAAGTGTTAAAAAAATTGACTGTAAAAGGTAATAACTCCTTAAGGGGTCAACTGACCATTTTGGATATCCTGACCTATTTGTAGATCTTACTTTGCTGAACATTATTACTGTTTACAGTTTACCTCTTACTATAATTATTTTCAAGATAATAACCAAAAACGGCAAAATTTCCTTAAAAATTACCAATTCAGGGGCAGCAACCCAACAACCGGTTGTCCAATTCATTGGGAATTTCAGGGCAGATAGATCTTGATTTGATAAACAATATATTGTCCGATTTGCTCTAAATGCTTTGGTTTCAGAGTTATAAGCCAAAATCTACATGTACAGATGGGTGCAGTCCTAACCTGTACAGCAAGTTAACTTGATAACCAGTCATTTGGACTGGTCAAAGTTAACCTGTGACCAAATTTAGGACTGCTATGACCAGTCCTAGGACCAAAATCTAGTTAACTTGAAAAGCGGACTTGGTCCTAGGACTGTTTTTATGTCTGCCAAAAAGTTAACTTCGAAACAGGTCCGCTATTGATATAAGTTAACTTCTAACCAGTCCTGCCGTAAAGTTAACATAAGTTAACTTCGAAACCTGTCCTGCCATAAAGTTAACATAAGTTAACTTCGAGACCAGTCCTGCCACAAAGTTAACTTTTGCTTTGACAAATCCTATCGAAACCAGACCTGTTCCCAAGTTAACTTTTGCCCTCGTCTGCTCAACACTAAGTTAACTTGTAACCAGGACCGCTCTACGTCGAGTTTTTAAAAATATTTTTTAAAATCTTTGTTTCGTAGTATAAACATCGAAAATAAAGTAAAACTAATACTTTCGTTATATAAACAGGATTTAATACAAATATTTGAAGATAAAGTTCGCATAAAATGTTGCTTGTAACACAAATTTATCTGTGATCTGCCAATCTATAAATTAAAAAACGATCTTGGTTACAATGATAACGGGCAATGAATATATATTCCAATACCTATCAAATTCAACCATATTTGCACTTTATTTATATGTATATCTATGAAAGGACGTATTTTAGAGGAAAGAATCATTTTAACACATGACTACAAATTTTTGTTCGCATAAATTTAGGGTGCCAGCATGTCCTCCTTTTATTCAAAATATTGATGCATAAAAAAATTTAGTTACGTTTTGATACCTCTTGCTGACTTGTACAACACAATTATTTGACCTCGTTGACCAAAACTGACCATGTGTGCACTTTTATTTATAAATCTATATACCTGCATAGTAAATCAGCCACATTTTTTCAAATTTTTGTTCGCATAAATTTAGGGTACCAGAATGTCGTCCTTTTATCCAAATTTTGATACGTAAAAAAATTTCAGTAGTTTTGATACCTCATATTGACTTGTACAACAAAATTATTTGACTGCATCAACTAAAACTGACCATATGTGCACTTTAATTTGTAAATCTATATACCATCATAGTTAATCAGCCATATTTGTTATGTCAGGATTCAATGTATATTACAATGGACAGCAATATTGCTATACAATAACAACAATTTTTTGTTTGTATAAATTTAGGGTGCCAGCATATGTCCTCCTTTTATTCAAAATATTGATACGTAACAAAATTTCAGTAGTTTTGATACCTCTTGCTGACTTGTGAAACAAAATTATTTGACCGTGTTGACCAAAACTGACCATGTGTGCACTTTTTTTTATAAATCTATATACCCGCATAGTAAATCAGCCATATTTTTTCAAATTTTTGTTCGCATAAATTTAGGGTACCAGCATGTCCTCCTTTTATTCAAAATTTTGATACGTAACAAAATTTCAGTAGTTTTGATACCTCATATTGACTTGTACAACAAAATTATTTTACTGCATCAACTAAAACTGACCATATGTGCACTTTAATTTGTAAATCTATATACCATCATAGTAAATCAGCCATATTTGTTATGTCAGGATTCAATGTATATTACAATGGACAGCAATATTGCTATACAATAACAACAATTTTTTGTTTGTATAAATTTAGGGTGCCAGCATATGTCCTCCTTTTATTCAAAATATTGATACGTAACAAAATTTCAGTAGTTTTGATACCTCTTGCTGACTTGTGAAACAAAATTATTTGACCGTGTTGACCAAAACTGACCATGTGTGCACTTTTTTTTATAAATCTATATACCCGCATAGTAAATCAGCCATATTTTTTCAAATTTTTGTTCGCATAAATTTAGGGTACCAGCATGTCCTCCTTTTATTCAAAATTTTGATACGTAACAAAATTTCAGTAGTTTTGATACCTCATATTGACTTGTACAACAAAATTATTTGACTGCATCAACTAAAACTGACCATATGTGCACTTTAATTTGTAAATCTATATACCATTATAGTAAATCAGCCATATTTGTTATGTCAGGATTCAATGTATATTACAATGGACAGCAATATTGCTATACAATAACAACAATTTTTTGTTTGTATAAATTTAGGGTGCCAGCATATGTCCTCCTTTTATTCAAAATATTGATACGTAACAAAATTTCAGTAGTTTTGATACCTCTTGCTGACTTGTGAAACAAAATTATTTGACCGTGTTGACCAAAACTGACCATGTGTGCACTTTTTTTTATAAATCTATATACCCGCATAGTAAATCAGCCATATTTTTTCAAATTTTTGTTCGCATAAATTTAGGGTACCAGCATGTCCTCCTTTTATTCAAAATTTTGATACGTCACAAAATTTCAGTAGTTTTGATACCTCATATTGACTTGTACAACAAAATTATTTGACTGCATCAACTAAAACTGACCATATGTGCACTTTAATTTGTAAATCTATATACCATTATAGTAAATCAGCCATATTTGTTATGTCAGGATTCAATGTATATTACAATGGACAGCAATATTGCTATACAATAACAACAATTTTTTGTTTGTATAAATTTAGGGTGCCAGCATATGTCCTCCTTTTATTCAAAATATTGATACGTAACAAAATTTCAGTAGTTTTGATACCTCTTGCTGACTTGTGAAACAAAATTATTTGACCGTGTTGACCAAAACTGACCATGTGTGCACTTTTTTTTATAAATCTATATACCCGCATAGTAAATCAGCCATATTTTTTCAAATTTTTGTTCGCATAAATTTAGGGTACCAGCATGTCCTCCTTTTATTCAAAATTTTGATACGTAACAAAATTTCAGTAGTTTTGATACCTCATACTGACTTGTACAACAAAATTATTTGACTGCATCAACTAAAACTGACCATATGTGCACTTTAATTTGTAAATCTATATACCAGCATAGTAAATCAGCCATATTTGTGATGTCAGGATTCAATGTATAATACAATGGACAGCAATATCGTAATACAATAACAACAAATTTTTGTTCGCATGAATTAAGGGTGACAGCATGTCATCCTGTTATTCAAAATATGAATATGTAACAAAATTACAGTAGTTTTGATACCTCATGCTGACTTGTCCGGCAAAATTTTTGACCGCATCAACTTAAACTGACCATATGTGCACTTTAATTTGTAAATCTATATACCCGCATAGTAAATCAGCCATATTTTTTATGTCAGGATTCAATACATGTATAATACAATGGACAGCAATATTGCAATACAATAACAACAAATTTGGGTTCGCATAAATTTAGGGTGCCAGCATGTCCTCCTTTAATTCAAAATATTGATACGTAACAAAATTTCAGTAGTTTTGATACCTCATGCTGACCATGCTGACTTGTACAACAAAATTATTTGACCGCATCAACTAAAACTGATCATATGTACACTTTAATATGTAAAGTTATATACCTGTATAGTAAATCAGCCATATTTTTTTGTGTTAGGATTCAATGTACAATACAATGGACAGCAATATTGCAATACAATAACAACAAATTTGTGTTCGCATACATTTAGGGTGCTAGAATGACCTCTTTTTATTCAAAATATTGATACGTATCAAAATTACAGTGTTTTGATACCTCATGCTGACTTGTACAACAAAATATTTTGAGCGCTCTCACCAAAACTGACCATAGGTGCACTTAAATTTGTAAATCTATATACCATATGTACCCGCATAGTAATTCAGCCATATTTTTTATGTCAGGATTCAATGTATAATACAATGGATTGCAATATTGCAATACAATATCCAGCTGATAACAACAAATTTTTGTTTCGCATAAATTTGAGTGCCAGCATGTTCTCCTTATATTCAAAATATTGATACGTAACAAAATTTCAATAGTTTTGATACCTCATGCTGACTTGTACAATGAAATAATTTGACCGCATTGACCAAGACCAAAACTGACCATATGTGCACTCTAATTTGTAAATCTATATGCCAGCATAGTAAATCAGCCATATTTTTTTACGTCACGATTCAATGTATAATACAACGGACAGCTATATTTCAATACAATAACAACATGAACAACAAATTTTTGTTTGCATAAATTTAGGGTGCCAGCATGTCCTCCTTTTATTCAAAATATTGATATGTAACAAAATTTCAGTAGTTTTGATACCTCTTGCTGACTTGTGCAACAAAATTATTTGACCTTGTTGACCAAAACTGACCATATTTGCACTTTAATTTGTAAATCTATATACCATGTATACCCGCATAGTAAATAAGCCATATTTTTTATGCCAGGATTCAATGTTACAACAATGGACAGTAATATTGCAATATAATAACAACAAATTTTTGTTCGCATTAATTTTGGATGTCAGCATGTCCTCCTTTTATTCAAAATATTGATACGTAACAAAATTTCAGTAGATTTGATACCTCATGCTGACTTATACAAGAAAATTATTTGACTGCATCGACCAAAAACTGACCTGCATATGTGCACTTTAATTTAAAAATCTATACATATCCGCATAGTAAATCAGCCATATTTTTGATGTCTGGATTCAATGTACAAAATAAATGACCGCTGTTGGGATGGTGCCTAATTATGTCTTCTCCTGGCACTCCTTTGAACATGTTAGTAGGACGGCAAATGTAAGAAATAAGGAAAACAATTAATGCAATTTTTTTTCCGCATACATTGAGAATGTCAGCGTTTCATCTCTGTATTCATAATATTGAACAGTCACTAGGGTGTGTAAAGCGAAACTATTAGGCCGCATCATCCAAGTACATGTACCAACACTGACATGACTGAATTCATTTGTGATATTTAATAAAAAATGTATTTGAGGTTCTCTTCTGGTAATAGTATACTGTTAATCTATTATGTCGGTTGATTGATTTTGTTTGTAGTTAAACGTCAAGTGACAACTATTTCATTCATGTGTACAAATCTCTCGACAAATCTGACGAATTTGGCGAGATTGTTGGTAGTTTTACCACATCGTACATATCCGTACACTGTACAACTGTACAATTTTCGTTAGAATATTCTGCGGAAAAAGAATAGTAAATCCAATCCAAATAAGTAGAATAACAATGAAACATCCATGCATGTATAAATGCATAAAGTAAAAATTATGAAGGGACAGGTAAAACACGGGGAACGAAGTAACGTCGACAAAGATGTTGATATCCCATGATATATGAATGTTGTTCCGATGCGTTGGATAACCCTAATTTCTATCCGCCTTCCAATTACAAAAATATGATAGCTCTATGTAATTGTCTAATGTTTATAAGAATATATAAAAATAAAAAAAGAAAGAATTGTGTTGTTATTAATAATGTATAGCGAGTAAAGAAATTTGCTATCAGAGGTCTTCTTGGGAAGAACAATGCGAATGTTGTTTATACATATTTTAATAAAGCTCAAGTCTGATATGAAAAGTCGCAAAAACGATAACATTTCATAAGCAGACATGTCCCCAGGTCTGGTCAATAGCAGACTTGTCCACAGGTCTGGTCAGAAGCAGACCTGTCCACAGGTCTGGTCAGGAGCAGACCTGTCCACAGGTCTGGTCTGGGGCAGACCTGTCATCAGGACTGGTCAAAAGCAGACTTGTCCACAGGTCTGGTCTGGAATAGACCCGTCGATAGGTCTGCAGCAGTCATAAAAAAGCGGACCGTAGGTCTGGTCCACCGTAGACGAAGTTAACTTGCTGGTCTGCTTAAAAATTCTCAAGTTAACTTAAAAAGCAGTCAACAAGTTAACTCTAAGTTAACTTTTGTCAAGGTTAGGACCGCACCCATCTGTAACCTATATGTTCTATTTTTAGCCATGGCGGCCATCTTGTTTGTTTGGCCTGGTCACCGGACACATTTTTTGAACAAAATACCCCAATGATGATTATTGCCAAGTTTTGTTAAATTTGGGCCAGTAGTTGCAGAGGAGAAGATTTTTGTAAAAGATTACAAAAATTTACTAAAAATTGGTAAAAAATTATTATAAAGGGCAATAACTCCTTAAGGGGTCAACTGGTAATTTCGGGCACGTTGACTTATTTGTAAATCTTACTTTGCTGAACATCACTGCTCTTTGCAATTGATCTCTATCTATAATAATATTCAAGATAATAACCAAAAACGGCAAAATTTCCTTAAAATTGCCAATTTAGGGTCAGCAATCCAACAAACGGTTGTCCGATTCGTCTGAAATTTTCAGAGCAGATAGATCTTGACTTAATAGACAATTTAACCCCAATATCAGATTTGCTCTAAATGCTTTGGTTTCAGAGTTATAAGCCAAAATCTACATTTTACCCCTTTTCTATTTTTAGCCATGGCAGCCATCTTGGTTGGTTGGCCGGGTCACCGGACACATTTTTGAAACTAGATACCCCAATGATGATTGAGGCCAAGTTTGATTAAATTTTGCCCTGTAGTTTCAAAGAAGAAGATTTTTGTAAAAAGTTAACGACGACGGACGACGACGACGAACGAGAAGTGATGAGAAAAGCTCACTTGTCCTTTTAGGCCATGTGAGCCAAAAAAGGGGGTTCCCACATGTCACGCCATATTTATGAAACTATAATTTATGATTATTGCATAAAAATTGAACTAGACGACGGACGTATCATGCGCTCATGGCGCGGCTGTTCATTAAACAAATATGGCTGTGCATATATCTACATACGCTGACGTCATCGAATGCAAAATGGAGTAGTTTATCGCTTCATATATCGTATACCGGGTTGTTTGTGTAGGGTGTAAATTTTGGCGGATAGAATAAAATCTCCAAATTAAATTTCGCAAGTGAACATGCAACGGTATGATAAAAGTTATGAATCCGCCAAATTAATGACTTCCAAAATATTTCGCATTTATACATTATTCAATGAAAATCATGAATTGTTACACCCGCGAAAATAACCCGCTATACGGTATATTAATATAACCAATGAAATTTCAAGAGCATATTTGTTTTAATAAAATTGAGAATGGAAATGGAGAATATGTTAAAAAGACAACCACCCAACCAAAGAGCATAAAACTTTCAATCATAAAAATCATGCATATCATAGTCATGATAATAATACGCATAATAGCGTTCGCAGGTACCTACAATGTAGATACATGGGTCGTCTTATTGGCCATAATGCACGCGAATGCATTACAAAATTGTATGCATGTTCCTTATTAACATAATTTTACGGACGTACTTATACAGGCATTTCCCTTTTGAAAACTATCACCAGTTGTGTTTATACCTTTTAGTTTATAACATACATAAATAAATAAATAAAAATAAATAGATAAATAATCTATAATCTATGAGGATGAAATTTTTGAACAAAATTTACTAAAAATTCAATGAAAATCAATTTATAGACAATATATACTGTCATCTCATGACTGTACAAAATTCAACTAGAGTCTCTCAAGGTTAAAATCATAATTAATAGTATTAAATACCAGATAAGTATTAGATATAACAATTATAAAAAATGCAAAATTTCCGTAAAATTACAAACTCAGGGGCAGCAACCTAACAACGAAATGTCGTATTCGTCTGAAAATGTCAGTGCAGATAAATCTAAATCCAAAAAACATGTTTGCCACCGGTCAGATTTGCTCTATATGCTTTACTTTCATAGATATAAACCAAAAACTGCATTTTCCCCCTATGTTCTATGTTAAGCCATGTCGGCCATGTTGGTTGGCAGGCGTGGTAATTGATCGGAGATATGTGTTAAGCTTGATACTCTAGTGATGATTCTGGCCAAGTTTGGTTAAAAGTCATTAGATTCAGAGAAGAAGATTTTCGTTAAAGTTACCAGACGACGACGAAGACGGACGACGGACGCCAAGTGATGAGAAAAGCTTGCTTGACTCTTTAAGTCAGGTGAGCTAAAAATGTACATATTTATTAGCATATGAATCATATTACACGGAGTCTAATGAACAGCTTGATAATCATTGAATAGAATTAAGGAGTAGTTGATAACATAAATAGAATAATTTGAAGTAAAAGTTAAGAAATCAGAACTGTAACATAATCCACGTTCCTCAATTAAAGTTTTTTTGATTTTGCTAATTTTCAGGTATAGGCTTCAACAAGTAAATATATGAAACACCTTTTAGGAATTTATAAGTCAACTGCGATTGCCGATTCTCTGAAATGGAACTTATTTCCCCTAAAATTGTGTGATAACGATGTTTTAATCGTGCCAATATATATATATATATAAAAGAAGATGTGGTATGATTGCAAATGAAACAACTCTCCACAAGAGACCGACATGACACAGAATTTTACAAATATATGTCATCGTATGGTCTTTAACAATGAACAAAGCCCATATCGCATAGTCAGCTTCAAAAGGCCCCCAAATGACAATGTAAAACAATTCAAACAAGAAAACTAACGGCCTTATCTATATAAAAAAAATATGAACGAAAAACAAATAGGTAATACATAAACAAACGACAATCACGGCATTCCAGGCTCCTGACAGGCACATACATAGTTTTACATAATTTGGCGGGATTAAACATGTTAGCGAAATTCCAACCCTTCCCCTAACCCGGGACAGTGGTACAAATGTATAACAGTACAACATAAGAACGTACTATACAAATCAGTTGAAAATGGATCAACTCTGACATCAAATGGACAAAAATACAAGTGGATGTGGCCGGGTACTTATGTAAATTTTATATATCTTTTAATGTACGAACGTAGTTTGCAATTATGTTTTTCAGTATTTCAAGCATTTGCATAGTTATATATAATGTCATAATCTATGTTAAAGTGTCGGACTAACGGGGTGTCGGACTAGTGGGGTGTCGGACTAATGGGGTGTCGAACTATTGGCGTGTCGGACCAATGGGGTGTCGGACTAACGGGGTGTCGGAATATCGGGGCGACCCCATACAGTATACAGTATGTTTTTTTTTAAGGCTGTAAGTTTGTTTATAATTGCTTACATCCATTTTGATTAAACTTTTGTGTGGATATTTGTATCAGTGGTACTAATATAACACCTATTACTCATGACATGAAAGATGTAATCTTTTAAAGCAGTTGCTGAACAAAACTGACAGAGGTAAATTTTAAGGTTCAAAGCAATTGCAACTGTATTTTGCTTAAGCATATAAGTTACTATTGAACACATTTGGACAGAATGTTTCCGTTAATTACCTCTAAAAAATTCCTCAGCCGTTTTGCCTCTTCCCGTATGTGGTTCACCTTTTCAATACGGCGTAAACATTTCTTACAGACGCCATTGTTTGTATTATTAACATCAATTTGAAAGTGGGGGATTACTTTACGAATTGCAAATTCTTTCTTGAGTATCAGTTTATCTTTTTTCGTGAAATAGCTTCTTTTCAATTTCATTACCATTTTGATCAATTTCTGTCGGCATCGGATTTAACGTCCCCCTTCTGACCGGACGTGACTGCGAACTTGATACATCCTGCACAGCCAAGCGGACGCCCTACTTGGGCAAGTGTTTTATTGCCGGTCGGGAGAAGACCAAGTGACCATATTTCTTTACCCCAGTCACCCTTTGGGAATCTATTGTAGATGTAACACGCTTGCAAGAAAATGCTCGCCCTTTCCCTGTTTAGGCTACTTTTCACATTTTTCCTAGTTTGAATTCTGAAACGGCTTTCAAAGTGACATATTTTCATAAAAAGACGTCCGAGAAGAGTTTTTGTACCAACTATTCATAAAAGATTTATAAAATGATTTTATTCCATTTTTACAGAAGAAAACAACATCAGGGAGAAGAACTCGGACTGTAACTTTTGGAAGTCAGCACTTTTTTTATTATTCTCAAGAAAAACAGTACCAAACAGTTCAACATTGGACCTAGACCAGTTCAGATGAGTAAATGTTTGACCCAAAGCCAAGTCCTCCAGGAAATGGTGCAATTCTTTTTCCAAATGGGAAAAACTTTAAAGCAAAACTCCACAGGATGGACGTAAGGAACATATCCGATATCATTTGTGAAACGGTTATTCCATAACGGTCAACCAACTCGTGGTGGGATCCGTAAAATTTACGAAGGGATGATTTCAACTTCACCATTTGGAACTGTTGTTTTAATAGCTTTCTTGTGAGCAGCAACCCTCTATGAAGAAAACCACGATGGGAAATGCAAGTACGGGAATATCGCATTAATTGAGAGACATGTAACCCGTATGCAGATGCTGCTGGAATGTTGCTACTTAGAAATGGAAAGTTCACAATTAAAAAGCTGAAATCATCTCTTTTGTCGTAAAGTTTTGCTTTCAACCGACCATCATTGTCAATTTCTAGATTTCCTAGGAATATGCATCAACCAACCCAAAAAACGGATTTCCTTTTGCGAGTTAGTTTATTTGTTTAGTCTGTTGTTCATCACAATCATAATGGGTTTCATTATTTAGTATCTCAATGTATGATCCTGATGCACTAGCTGATAAGGTTGATGGCTAATTAGCTAGCCAGCTTATAGTGACGACCGGATTTACATTGGGTCTGTATCCATAGATCTCGGACAATTCTCTATGATACGAGCAAGATTTTGTGTAATTCTCACTAGTATTATTGTGGTCAATTGTATCTATAGATTTTTTTGTTATGTTTTTCCATTTGGTTACAACTTGTATTGCGGTTTTTTTTGTGAGGCAATTTTGTCTACATTTTAGCAGTTCAAACCCTTCAATTTCATGGTTACATTTTCTGATAATTTAGCTAAAACATCCTTTTTCTTGTCTTCAAGTCAAAACTGGATCCCTATTGAACCCAATGGCTCTAATTTAAACTTCTTTTTTTCTGAAACTAAAGGTACCCGTCTTGGCATGTCACTTATGATCTGCATGTCAAATTTGCTGGGATTTATGTCCCCGTTCATGTGTACCCTTACTTTTCTTTTGATTTCTAGGGAGGTTTTTGGGTGAATAACTTTTTCTAGAACCAGGACAAAACAGTGATGAAAGAGACGGATTTGTAATACATCCAAGTATAAATGAAAAAAGGCGGATAAATAATAAATCCAATTGGTCTTATTTATATTTGGAAACTAAAGGTACCCGTTTTGGGATTTATCTGCTAAACTAAATGATATGATTTAGGAAATGTTTACATAACACATTTAATTATTAATCACCTTGTAAATTGGAATAATGATAGGATGACTAGGGAAACGAAATCTGGTCATTTGGTCTTCAACCGACCGGCGGTTTAACGCTTGAGAAGTAAGGCGTCCGTTTATTCCGGGTCCCTAAACGAATGTGATTGTCTCCAGGAGCGCATACCATGGGCCTTGCAGAACTTGAAGACTTACTAAGTAGAAGGAGAAGAGCACATAAATCTCAAAAGTATGTATGTTAAATGTACATTAGTGCACAACACCAAAGAAGATTGTAATAATGCTCACTATGTTTGCTGGTCTTGTGACAGTTGATATACAAAGAATGCCCTCTTATATATTTGATTCTCTGATAATAATGTGGTATTTCTAGGATCTACAACCTTTGATGCATTGCTAACTTTGTTTGCACTGTTACAAAATGTCTTTCTTGGGGAAAACATTGAACTGAAAAGTCTTGTATTTGCCCTATAATAAGAACGAGTCTATCTGCTAATAGTTTTCAAAAGTACCAGGATTATAATTTTATACGCCAGACGCGCGTTTCGAACTAACACATAACAAGTAATTACACAAAAATACTGACACCGAGGAAAAATCAAAAAGGAAAGTCCAAAATTAAAAGTCCAAACACATCAAACGAATGGATAACAACTGTCATATTCTAATGTAGAACATGGTGGATTGAACCTGGTTTTATAGCTAGCTAAACCTCTAACTTGTATGACAGTCGCATCAAATTCCATTACATTGTCAACGATGTATTGGACTGCTATCGGGGCGTGCTGTTCACAAGAGTAACATAAAATGTACAAAGTAAAACAGCTGGGCCCTGGTATTGGTTTTCTGGTTCAACATGTTCAATCTGTGCCTCTGGGGCGAGTCTGGTGTAGCATAATTTGGTAGTGAAACGGAACCATGTCGCGACCCTTCGAATTCAGTGCGGCTCTTTCGAACTATGGGAGAGCTTTTTTATTTACTCTTGGCTTGTTCACTGAAAAGTTTATGTTTTGCCTCTAAATGATATGTCATGTATTCAATTCTGCAGTACATTTTTGTGCAATCTTCATACGAACAACACCGACACTGCACATATTCCGAATGTTTTCGATTTCTATGTCTCTTTAGGTTTCTTGGGCTTGCGTAGTCCTTCCCACAATCAACACAATCAAACAGTTTTGCACTTGTCATTGTTGCAATAAAATCTTTAAACTTTCCTGGTACTTTCATTTGGCGTCCTTTCTATGTGATGTAATGTTTATCCGTCCCAATGTTTTGATTTCTTTCTTGCGCAGGCGCGACATCCGGTAAGATGCTTATTAATTTCAGATGCGGAAGCTATAGGTTTATATAAATACCTTCTCCATGCACTAAAGCATGTTGTCGTGTCTGGTCTATACCTTAAAATTGCAGTCCATGAATCATCTTCTGTAGCTATTTCGTAGTATAATCTTTTGCCAATATTGACAACATCTGTTTCTTCAGGTTGAAACCATTGGTATTATCAACTCTGGTAGCACACAAGTTGAAAGAAATAAATTATGTTAATGAGTTGTGAGTTGAAGAAGATGGTATACTACTGAGGAAAGCCTACAACATCGGCATATTAAAATGATAAATGCAAAGAGCAAATTGATTTTGGTAAAGGGTAGAAAAAACAGAATAATGAGTGGTAATATCAGGATTTTAAGACCTTCAATATACTAAAATTCTAGACTAAAGAAAATTGATTTTTTACAAATAAAAATCAACAGTAAGATAACGTGATAAGAATTAAAAAAAAAGACTTAAATATAATAACATTTTTATATTCTATATTCAATTTTGTAAAGTTTTAGTAAAATTGAAAGTTGCCCTATTGCAAAATAAAGGTAACAGTAGTATACCGCTGTTCAAAACTCATAAATCCATGGACAAAAAACAAAATCGGGGTAACAAACTAAAACCGAGGGAAACGCATTAAATATAAGAGAACAACGACACAACACCGAAACGCAACACACACACACAAACGGACCAAGCAACAGACAAAACACCACGAATATAACAAAATGTAATATAACATCAAAACCAAATACACGAATTTGGGATAGACAAGTACCGTGCCACGTCTTATCACAATATCTAAAAAATAAGAGAAAACACAAACGACTCAACGTTACAATGTAACACACACAGAAACGAACAATATTATAACAATGGCCATCTTCCTGACTTGGTACAGGACACTTTTGAATAAAAGTGGTGGGTTTAACCTGGTTTTATGGCATGGCAAAGTCAAATATACCATTGAAATGACAACATAATATTTCAGGACTACAATACAAATAAATAGGAGAAAATATAGACAAAGAAAAACATGATAAATAGATAACAAAAAGCATCAGTTTTAAAATTAAATACGCCAAAAAAACGCGTCTTGTCCACACAAGACTCACCAGTGACGCCCAGATATAAAAGATCGAAAGTGAAAAAAAGTACAAAGTTGTACAGCACTGAAGATCAAAAGGTGATAAGGTTTTGTCAAATACGGCAATGCGACCTTCAGAACTAATCTCTCAATGAAAATGACTCTCGAAGTACTGGAACAGTTTTCAAAAAGAAACTAATTTAACAGGGGTCTGCAAGAATCGGGTGTTCTTGACTTGTTCCAGGTGTTCTGTTCCGAACAAGGTTTCGAGTAATTCTGGACAGGTTCCGGACAGGAATTGGAAAGTTCTGTTCGGAACTTATATACCGAGTTGTTCTGGACAGGAAATGTTTGAACATAAATGGTGTACAATCGGATGAAAAAAATTGTAGCCTTTGCCATTTTGGACGATATCCTTGATAAAGACAATACTGATGATGAGGGAGAAACAGAAATGTCTTGTAATGCTATATGTGCAGCACTAGCATTGTAGGTCATATTAAACTTGCTGCATATTGTCAAATTTCTTTTAAAATATGCAATATTTATGAGAATTTTGGACTGAATCGGTCTTTGAAGTATAGGAAATGGCTTCTTCTCTTATGCAAAACTATTTTGATAGTTGTCAATAAAATAACAATCTATATGAATTTTAAATGCCGTGCATGTATATTTCACCGCTTACCCTCTACTCTTTCAAAATTAATGCAATGTTAGTAAAATGCAACAATTATGTAACCAGTTATAATGTTAACTGTGTCTAAAATATTTTTCACCAAATTTCCACTTTCAAGTGAAATTAGCATCTGCATAGGTATCTCTAGAGGGTTGATTTTATTATATGTTGTTCCTATAGCCATTATCTACAAAAGGGTGTCTCATATTTCAGATAGAATACTATAGAGGCAATCTGAGACACCCTTTTGAAGCCCATGATGTGTTGATTAAGATTTCGTTAACATTTTCTGTATAGCATTTCCTGATGACAGAGCTAAATTAATTCAAGTGAACTTACCCAAATTTTGCCACTTATTGCATAATAATTGATTACATAATGATTGCAAAATCAAAATATTGCATTCATTTAAAAGATTAATCTTTTATCTATCTATAAATACCTCTTTTATTATTTTCTATGCATTCATAAGAAATACAATCGCTTTGGAAGGCATCTCAAACAAGAAAACATTAAATTGGCTTGATAATTTGGATACAGAATTAAAAAAAAGTGCAGTGTTCAAGATGGCGAGAAAATGCATCAGAAATGCTTCTTTAACAGAAAGAAGAGCGTGAACTTAAAAGTAAACTATAACAAAGAAACTTTACATTACAATCAGTTATGGCCCTGAATGTGGTCGACAGTAAGGGACGACATCAAAAGATCGATGGCGGATAAAAAAAACTTAAATCAAATAGTTTGGGGGTGGGGGTCAACATTGCTGCAAGTTTTGTTAATTTAAAATCGATTTTACATATATCCCTATTGGTCAATCAATTTTTCCCAAATTAAGTTAAGAGGAGGGGTGTGGGGGTCAGTGAAAAAACTATGTGAATTAAGTTTTTTATCTTTCATTGAACTTTTGATGTCGTCCCTAATATAATCCAAATATCATCTTACCAGGAGTTTGAGTTAAAGCCCGACAGGGTGTATAAGCTTTGTTAAAACGCCCAAAGGATCTAAGGTTAAAGACCCGTGGAGAACCCTTTGTGTAAACCCTTTGTTGCAAGAATGAGTGACAAGTAATGGCGAGGACAGTTTTAGCAACACTGAAAATATCATGTTTTCCGAAATTATATCGATTACACTATTACCATGATAGCGATTTCTTGGTAGATTTTGATACATTCTAGACGTTAACATAATTGTTTACCTCTATAAATCCCGTTCTATACATGATAATTAAATTTTTTCATCAAAATCCCAGTGGACTGCATTAAATAGGGTACTTTAAGGGAGGTAATTTGGTCACTTCCGGATTGTAAAAAATTCTTGTTTACATACAAAATTTAAGCATTTGTCACTGTGTTGGATGTCTAGTTCATAGTTCTGAGCTATTCAAAATAAAAATAGTTATATTTACATTATCATTAATGAAAGACTGTGCACTTAAGTTGAAGGTTTACAGAGTTATAAACTGTAAATTTTGATTTCTACATGAAATTGAAAATGAAAGTTATTTTTTTAGTTAATGATTATTGTAGATTATCTTTTCTTTGGCTTTGTAATTAAAAAAAAACATTGAATCAATGGAAACTATGCTTTCTCTGCTGCTGAGCATAAGTTGCCCCTACCAATATTTATACATAGATGTAAGAATAAATAACACTGACTTGACCATGACATGTCATGTTCATGTGTTTAACTTAAGTTTTCCTAATATTAAGGTTGATTCTTAGTAACTGTCAGAGATACCTCAACTATATTTGGTCTGTTAAAGTGTTTATTATTATTCAGATGTGCATGGGTGTCTGAGATATCTCGCCTGACCTTGACCAGGGTACAGTGGCAGTGGTTAGAATTAATATTTTTATGCTGAATGAATATTTTTATGGAGCCATGTACTGCATGTGTGTTAACTCTTGTTTTATACATTGATTTTGTTTATTTTATAGTCAAAATCCAATAATAGTAAAAGACTCCGAGGAGTATTTTCCACCAGCGAGTCCATCTGACAGTGGAACTGAATACAGACTTGATGGATTTACTGCCGGCAAACTAAGGAGGCTTCAGTTAAAAGGTTAAATAATATTTAATTGAATAAGCTTCAAAAACCGTCCACATTTTAAAATGACATAGTTAAAATATGGTAGTTTAAAACACCACACTTGGATACAATATGACATATTTCATTCTTATTTACTATCCTCATTCTACTTTGTTGTTACACAGTTGTAAAGGCTCAGTTATTTGGTAATTTTCACCCCTGTTTGAAAGAAATTTAAAATGTTGAAATGAAAATTTGACAAATCCTTTGGATTTTTCTCAGGTTTTCTAATATGTATTTTCTGACAAAATGAGAATGAGTAGACTTTTAATCATGGATTACCTATGTTTCTATTTTTGTATATTTTAGTTCTTAGAGAAGCAGAGACAAGTTCTGAAAGTGATAATTTGGTGTTCGATACTAGTCCCAACAAACAGGAAAAAAAAACCATTGGCCGGAAAAAGATATTTTCACAAATACATGTAGTGAAAAAAGGTAAATACATTAATCATGTTAATAAAGGCAATTAATAAAATTGAGAATGGAAATTGGGTGTGTCAAAGCGACAACAACCGGATCATAGAGCAAACAACAACCGAAGGCCACCAATGGGTCTTCAATGTAGCGAGAAACTCTCGCACCCGGAGGCGTCCTTCAGCTAGTCCCAAAACAAATATGCATACTAGTTCAGTGATAGTGGACGTCATACTAAACTACGAATGATACACAAGAAACTTAAATAAAAAATCATACCAGACTAACAAAGGCCAGAGGCTCCTGACTTGGGACAGGCGCAAAATTGCGGCGAGGTTAAACATGTTTTTTTGAGATCTCAACCCTCCCCCTATACCTCTAGCCTATGTAGAAAAAACAAACGCACAACAATATGTACAATAAAACTCAGTGTAAGAGAAGTCCGAGTCCAATGTCAGAATATGAAAAAAAAGAAAATAAACAAAAAGACAATGATACATTAATAACAACAGACTTCTAGCAGTTACTGACATGCCAGCTCAAGACCTCAATTAAACTGATTGAAAGATTATGTCTGCATCATATGAATATCATGCACACACATGTATTTGATTCATTTATTACTGTTTTTATATAATGGCAAACAATAGTCTGTCATACTTTGTAATTGCAATATCTTCATCTGCATCGTCCGTCTTTCTGTCTGTCCAAAGAAATAATGGTTTCAGTGATCTTACTTGAGTACCTTTTCAACAATCATTGAGAAATTTAAGCACAATGTTTTTGAAGATAATAAAATGTCTGGTATTGACTTTGTCGATTTTGTATCCTGCTGTGCCTAGTGTAGCCCTTTTTCTAATACTATATGCAATATGTCAACTGTATTTGGTGTACGGATATATTTATGATCTATATGTCAGTCGCGCAGGTTTTATTTGACCTTGACCTCATTTTCACGGTTCATTGCTCAGTGTTAAGTTTTTGTGTTTTGGTCTGTTTTTCTCAAACTTTAAGCAATAGGTCAACTATATTATTTGTATGGAAGAATTGTTAGCTGAACATGCCTGTCTGTCATGGTTCATCTGATCTTGACCTCATTTTCATAGTTCAATGGTCAATGTTTAGTTTTCTTGGTTAATGTTAAGTTTATGTGACAGTTGTAATAAAGCTTTATATTTAGGACTATCAACATAATATCAATGATAAGTAAAGAAGGCGAGACATTTCAGCGTGTGCACTCTTGTTTTTTTCATAGTTAATTCTTTTAATTGTAAATAATAAATTAATGGTATATTTTTATATGTCTGTCCGTCTGTCTGTCCTGCGCTGAAACCATTTGACTGATTTTAATCAAACTATTTTTTAAATGTTGTGTGTTTAAATTTTTGGTGGAATATTTGTGTATTACAGACATATCATTTATTTTTCAATCCCATTAGGTCAAAGCATCTACAAGTAAAGAATCAAGATTTGTGACAGAAATAACAGCATTAAGGGTGCGTATGAAATACCTTCGCATGTAAAATCAAAAACTGAAGTATAGGTTATTAAGAAAAGTTAAAAACGTAAACAAAAAATTTGACAGAATAGACAATTGTATTAAAACAAATAATTTTAACATGTTGTAATACTAATATTTAAAGTAAATCGTCATGTCTGATTACATGAGTAGAATTGGTCTATCAGAAAATCATCTGTCAACAAATTGTATACAATGCTTGAAAAATCCTCTACAAAATGGACTTGTATATGAACTTTTTGGTTATGCGAAAAGAACTACAAACACACCAACAGAAGCAGTTGCAAACTATTTATCACAGTTACTTGGCAGTAGTATTCCTATTCCAGCTCTGAATACGAAAATAAATCGTTTATGTATAAGTTATAAGTATAAGATGAATCAACCAATTGTATTCATTTTTTATGGTACATTTATTTCAGAAAAAAAGACAAAACATCCAACATTGACAAGTCATGCAAAGAGGCTGATGGAGAAAGAAAGGAGCTGAAACAGCTTGTTAGAAAACATTTCAATGCAGCTTGGGGTAGGTGATAATTAAGTTTTTTTCAAATTTTTAAAGTTTATTTATATTATAAAAATTATCTCCCCTTCAACAAATGACGGTACCCAAGTGCCGTACAAAGAAATAAATGCAGGTTCGATCAAGGTTGATGTGGAAGAGTTGCCAGATGGCATGGTCTTCAAAGAGCCATCTTCTTATGGGAAATACATATTACGGAGCATGTTAAAGGCAAGAGTAACTTTTAAGATCAGGTACTAAAATGAAATCACTACATTTAAGATTTCTTATTTTATCACACAAAGTGTGTCTTCCGAAAAAGGGATTTTACATCATTGCCATCAGAGACAGATGTCGGGGTTCAGTGTAACTTGATGGAGAGAACTATTAACAGCCTTCATTGCCAGGTTGATGATCTTCATTGCCAGCTGGATCAAAATCTTAATGAATTGAAGAAATCTAATATTGATGATGCAAATACTGAAAATATATTAAATTTTCGGTTAAAACAGAAAGGTAATCCTTATGACGGGAAATTGCGGAAATTGTTTTATATATTTCTTAGTCGAAAAATTGGGCTGGAACATATAAAGCCTTTGCTACAAAGTGGATTGAGGAGCATACCACTAATTTAAGCATGGGAACAAATGTAGATAACATTAATACTAGTGTCACTGACAATATCCCTGCACCTCTACCTAACGCACAAGTCCCTTCCGCTTCTAGCCCTGTATCTCAAACAGACCACAACTCAAAAGTCCCTACCAACCCTCCAGCTCCCCAACATCCTAACTCTTCTAAAAACCCCTCTCAACCTCCCCCACATTCTAACACAGAATTTTTAGCTAACACTGCAACTCAACCATCCCAGCAAAATAATATACCAGTCCCTTCTAATCTTCCACCTCCAAGGCATCCCAATCCGCAAGTCATTTCTACCCCTGCATCTCAACCGCCACCACATTTTAACACACCAAACACCTTTAATATTTTATCACAACTTCCATCTCATCCAAACACAATAGCCTTCTATAACCCTGCAACTCATCCTTTTTTTCTGCCTATTCTTACCCTTCCACTCCACCTCAACCTCATCCATACTACAACCATAAGTTTTTAGTACTAGTAATTCTGCTTTTTATTACCAACCTCAACACAATTTCACAACTCCGTTGCTTAATTCTGCATGCACTTCTAATGGTAAAAACAATGCGACCACATTTTAAATATTTTGATATGAGCGTCATTGACGAGTCTTATGTAGACGAAACGCGCGTCTGTCGTACTAAATTATAATCCTGGTACCTTTGATAACTATATCCAACCATCAACGAAACCTATGTCTATTGCACTTAGAGCGCTGCAATTTGTGGAAAATAATGATGAAACTGTAGATCAAGATGAAAATTTTAATATTTTAAATGACGAGTGCCTAGGTTGCATTAACAAATCTTTAAAAATGCTTTAAGTTGTGCCTTAGAGAAGGCACACAGTGACAATGAGGCCCTGCTCAATACGATTAGATGCCTGGCAGAAAAAACTGGTAGGTTAAGTCAGAAACAGTGGATTTGTTTTGCACACCTTTGTATGGTGAGAAAGTTGTATTATGAATAAGTACTACTAGCTGCTGTAATATTTGCTATACACTTTGTTATAAATTCTACAGTATTTTTGATTTCTGCGAAATTTTATCCATTTTAAATTGTTCAAACTGCCTAAAAAATATTTCTAGCCAATGTTGGCAAAAAAGCAGTGGTAAATACCGGTAATAACCGGGAAGTACTGGTAAATACCGGCAAATACTGGTCGATTGAAATTTTGAGTGATCATAACTATAAAATCCACTTTTTACCTGATCAATTAAACTATTAATAATTAAATATAGAAAGTGTTCAAATCATTTTTAATACTTTCAATTCTATTTCTTTTGTAAATTCAAACAGGGATCTATATTGATTAATGTGAACATGATATTGTAGTAAAAGATAAAAACTGTTTGTCCCTGCTTCAAAATTTCTATTTCCAGCATGAAGATGGTTTTGTCACACAGTTGAATAAACAGGAAATTATTTATAGTCTAAGGGAGTCTTCATATATCACTTTTATTGTACTGTAAACTTTTATTGGGGGCTGTTGTTAAAGTAATGAAATTTCCACACATAGCAATACCAGATGATAGGTAAAAAGACACATGTAACTTCATTTACCTGTAGTTTTATTTAACTTGGGATTTAATTACCTGTAAAATCCTATATTTTGAATAAAAATATATATTTGCTTTATAAATGTTGAAATAATATGTAAATTTTTAATCAGTAGGAATAAGTGTTTTAAATTGATTGATTGACTGTTGGTTGCTTAACGTCCAGTGGCAAATATTTCATGCATATTCAGGACGAGACCAAGTTCACAATAAATACAATAGGTAGGTTGTTACAATAGAGGCCATCTGGGATGATGGTCGGGAAAATTTGGACTGCCACCGGAAAAGGAGGGATTATTGGATAGGGACACAAATTTTGCCTTGCAACAGGCCACCTACGGACCCCTCAAAGAGTTGTTACAAGGGTTCTTAACGTGCAAAGAGCGTGGCACTCTCTTTACACGAGGCATCGGATTTAACGTCCCCCTTCTGACCGGACGTGACTGCGAACTTGATACATCCCGCACAGCCAAACGGACGCCCCACTTCGGCAAGCGTTTTACTGCCGGTCGGGAGAAGACCAAGTGACCATATTTCTATACCCTAGTCACCCTTGGGGGTAGTGTTTTAAATGAATAAAACTTAGATTCATTAATTTTATATACTGTGAAAGTACTTTTATTCGTGGGGTACCAATTTTCGTGGTTTTCTTGGATGACTTTATCCACGACTTTAAGTGTTTAACGAAATAAAACAACCATTGTCCAAATCAAGACATGGAAAGATCCCCATGAAGGGTTGACTACTGATATGATCTAGAGAATTTGAAAAAAAAACTTTGAGAGCAGTTACAAAACTATAACTGCAAGCAAGATTTTACCCATTTAATCTTTAATAACCTAAACTCTACAACTTTTGATCTTTTAATTCTCATAAAAATATTTTTTTCGATGATTTCCAGTATTGATATGCTAGGATGATAAAGTGTTCATTTTATATCCTCATAGTTCTCTTACATATGGGAAATAATAATTTCAATCTGGGCTTGATTTCAATAAGAATTATTTGACAATTTAAGATACGTTAATAGCATTTGTTTATGATCATGATGACACTGATTTCTTTAGGTGACATGTTTAAAAAAACACCTTTGATGGTCCTTAATCTGTTGATAACTTTATCTTGGGTTAACATGGTTAATTAGTGTTGGTCACTACGATTTACACAGGTCAGTGTTTACTTTGCAATTTCCTTCAATCTTACGTTTTCTAAAGAGCTTGATGAAGACGAAACGCGCGTCTGGCGTACTAAATAATAATCCTGGTACCTTTGATAACTATTAATTGTTCAATTATTTTTTTTAATTTTTAGTGATTGGCTAACGTCAAGTGTAACTCATTTGCTTGCCATCTCTAGATGAAACTGGTTTCTAGTGCGTAGAATCTCAGTTTGCAGATTGGTAGTTTTGTCTTTCTGTTGATGATTTTTTTCTTTCAGCTGTAGCTTTGACAAATTGCTGTGCTGCATCTTACTGTCTCTACGGCCTGAAGTTTCCTGAGTTTTGCGTTGCTTTTCTTCTTGCCTGTAATTCCTGCGTACTTAAATACGTCTCAGAAATCTGCACTGGTAACATCTGTGACCCTGCACAAGGAGCGCACATTTAACATAGCGTACTGTCGAAGATTTTTACCTTTTTCTATTTCATGGACTTAGCTGTCGATGTCTGTATATTCTTCATACTCATATTTTCTATTTCAAGGACTTTGCTGTCTGTTATTGTAAGTTCTTCATTCTCATTTTTTTTCTATTTCAAAGACTTTTAAAATTGAAAATTTAAAGCAGCCAGATTTTCATCAGCAAAGATATTAAACAATACAGTTCAGGCAAAAAGGTTGGCCGAAAGCCGAATTATGAATAAGTTGAATTTTTTTTTTTTTAAATGCAAACATTTAACAAAACAGCTTTATGAGCCCGTTGATGATCTCTACGTTGTGTAAGAACGGACTACATAAAAAAGAAGAACGACGGTTCTGGGTTTTAACTGAATCGAGAGAGTCTAGCTACAGACAATTCTAGATAAGCCGACATGTGAAAGAGTTAGCCAAATAGCTTTGATTAATCACATGAGATGGAAGTTTAATTAATTTGTTACCCTGAATTTATCATTCTTGAGCATAAAATAATAGAAAATTGCTGCTTTTATACTTGTCCTTCACTTTTGCTTACGCGTAATATCACGGGTGTGAAAAGAACACTGATGCCCATCTAAGATCACTACATTCATATATAATCTGAACTCAGACGTTTCTAAATCAACACTTATTTTATCTCGTGTCGGAGCCGTTTTTAATTACAGTTGTACATATAACATATGCCAAGCCCACAGAGACACTTAGGGTGCACTTGTTTCTAGTAAGCCGGTCATTCGCCGGTCATGTGAACGGCGTACGCCTATTCGTGCGAGAAACAAGTGGAACGGCTAATATACCGGCAAATCTAACATGGCTGCCCAAAGACCATAACTACCAACTATAATAGGTTATGGCCTATTCCAGCTGTTTCAGGACGATGAAGAAGGAAAATTGCAACTATATCTTTCACAGACTGAATTGTGATATTTTCATTAAACGTTCACAACAAAAACGATCGCAAGAGCGAGAAAGCATTTATACGTTGAAAAATTATTAACAATTAACAACAGGATAAATATGATAATAATAATAATAAACAATTTTTTTTATAAAGGGTGACTACAATTAGTTACGAAATACGAAATATTTTATTAAAGAAAGCTCATCATCAAATGCGCATCTGGTGCAAGGAAATTGGTACCGTTAATTTTATTATGAACAAATACTTATCTTCCCTGAAACCTCGGCAATTCTAGAACAGTATATAAATACAAAGGTTATTTTGTTTAGTTAGGTTTTAAGCCGTTTTTACCGCATTTTGGCTATTTCGCGATGATCTTCAATAGTTTTAAATGCACAAATTCGGTTCTTGCAACAGTCGGCCATGTTTTTCGCCGCTTAGCCGGTCAAATCAAACCGGCTCGAGCAGCGTAAGCCGGGCATGCGCAGTGCCGAATATTTTTACAAACAAGTGACATGCCGTTTTGCCGACGGCTAACGGCGTAAGCCGTTTGCTAGAAACAAGTCCCACCTTAGGGTATCTATTGGCAAAGATCAAACAGAAATGGCTGCAAGCATCCACTGCATGGTTAGTCCAAGCGAAAGGCTGATAGAATAGAGGAATTTCACTGAAGCGCTCGGTTGAGATTTTCCTTTTTTGGGGGAGAGCATGTGCCCATAGGATCAGATGCGTTATATTTTTGGTTAGATAAAAAAGCAAAACATTTCATCTCCAACGCTCAGGATAAACTTTGAATATCACAGCCCAGGCCATGTGTAAATTTCCAACAATCTATGGAGAGGTTGACAGATCTGGCAAGGATGATAAAGCAAAGCTACAGTGAGTTTTAATAATTTTCTTTATATGCTACATCTAGAATAAAAAGCCTCGAGTCCCATAGTTTTTATTTATGATACAAGTATTAATAAAGAATAAAAGTTTGCTGAACTTTTACTTTGTCCTCTTCAAATAAAAAAGTTTTTTTTTACCCAAAATATTGCATTTGTAAGCAATTTTAGTGTTGCAGTTTAAAGAAAATAACCATATACATGTACATTGTCTTAAATATAAATTGTATTTGTACTTAGCTTGAAACAGGATAGAAATCTTTGGCAAAGTCTTTCATTTCTTCCTGGTTTTTAGCCTTGTAAAAACTTTAGTTTCTATTTTTTTAGAGTTTCAAGCAGATTATATGACCTTCTTGATAGTTTGCATATTCTATATATCTACACATTTTTTCTTCAATCTTTTTGAAACTTCCTTTATATAAAAATGTAAAACTGATTTTGAAATCTTTGCTTAGAAGTTTAACTACGATGTGCGAAAAATCTTAAGGATAATGAAAGAATATTCAAAATCCTCGGCTTTAAACCAAAAGACTCAATTCAGATAAAAAAAAAAAAGGGCTGCGCTTTAGCGCATGACACGCCCGTTGCTCTTTTAACTTGTCTTTTATGCTTTAAATGAATTTATATGATCAACTAGAAATAGTGTGAGCCCTGTCAAATACCCCCCCCCCAAAATAATAAATAAAAATGCACAAAAAAATTGGCACTATTAAGGCTACCTCAAATTTAACTAAGTTTGTTGTCTTTAATTTTTCATTCATACATAAAATTTTGTGAAAGTGTTAGTTATTGTCCCAAAATTGGAAAAATCCCCACTTTTTTAAGTATAAAAATTCATAACACGGAAATGTAAAATCTGAAATTAATAAAAATTGAAAGGGAGCTTACATCAATAGATGTAAACAATTCACCAAAGTGTCATGGACATTGGTGAAAGCCTTTTTGAGTTATTGTCCGAAGAGTTAAAAATCACCCTTTTTTTTATGAATAAAGCCCCATAAATCCAAAACTTAAAATCTGAAATTTATAAAAATTGAAAGGGAGCTTACATCAATAGATAAAAACAATTCACCAAAGTTTCATGGACTTTGGTGAAAGCCTTTTTGAGTTATTGTCCGAAGTGTTAAAAATTCCCCTTTTTTTATGAATAAAGCCCCATAAATCCAAAACTTAAAATCTGAAATAAAAAAAAAAAAACGAAAGGGAGCTTACATCAATAGATATAAACAATTCACCAAAGTTTCATGGACATTGGTGAAAGCCTTTTTGAGTTATTGTCCGAAGTGTTGAAAATCCCCCCTTTTTTTATGAATAAAGCCCCATAAATCCAAAACTTAAAATCTGAAATTAAAAAAAAACGAAAGGGAGCTTACGTCAATAGATATAAACAATTCACCAAAGTTTCATGGACATTGGTGAAAGCCTTTTTGAGTTATTGTCCGAAGTGTTGAAAATCCCCCCTTTTTTATGAATAAAGCCCCATAAATCCAAAACTTAAAATCTGAAATTAAAAAAAAACGAAAGGGAGCTTACGTCAATAGATATAAACAATTCACTTAAGTTTCATGGAAATTGGTGAAAGTGTTTTTGAGTTATTGTCCGAAGTGTGGACGATGGACGGACGGACGGACAGACGGACGGACAACGGTATACCATAATACGTCCCGTCCCGGGCGTATAAAAACCAAGAAACTAAGAAGTAAGTGCTTGATAATTGTTTCTCTAAAACATTAATGTTGTACAAACCTTTGAAGTACTATTATTGCACATCAACTTTGTACTTGTTTGGCTTTATAAATATTTTGATATGACGTCATTGATGAGTCTTATGTAGACGAAACACGCGTTTGGCGTACTAAATTATAATCCTGGTACCTTTGATAAATATTATAACTTGAGAACGGCAAGAGTAAATTGTATGTATACATAATATATGCATCCTAAATTCAAACTTGATCTGTGTTTTGTGAAAACCAGCATGTTGTATAAGTTTCATGACGGTTGGTTGAGGCAAACTTAAGAGAAAGGACAATAAACATTTTGGACGTAGGAATAGACGAATAAGAGAAATTACTTTTGTCTGTAGCTATCTCGTCAACTATGCTCTGATTTTCAATAAAACTGTGCAACTTAAATTTTCATCATAAGAAGGAAGATTTCATTGAGGAAAAAATCGTTCTATGTTCTTTTTAATTGAAAATCGTGTATGTAATACCATCAAAATCTCAATTTGACTCGAACTGTTGTGCTTTATATCTATTAATACTTTTGAATAGTGTCTAGTATAAAGAAGAATAAAAAGTTACGCAATCTTAAAGTCAAAACATTTTTTTCTACTTTCTGTTAGCTATTTTTACTAGGCCGCACCACTTCCAGTAAACATGATATCCGTCCAGTTTCCTGAATTAATAACCCGAAAAGATGCAATATTTCTTTTAAAATCTATATTTAAGTTTCAATTCAACATAAACCTATAATCAAACAGAAAAAATGCACTATTTTGTGTCCCTCCATGTTTTGAGATACACCGGAAAATGGAGTTGTAATACAAGACTGGTACCTGAAAAGGAACCCGTCACTGAACAAGTTGTCTACAGAGGTAGACGTGGAAATAGAAGGCGTGCTGCGCCAGAGCATCAGCAACCAGATCAACCTGTTGAGCCTATTAATCAGCCTCCACCTCAGAATGAGCTGAAAACTACGGCAGCTTTTTCCGAGGCCACAATTATCGTTCCTTGTGTTAACAGTGGGTTACTTGCCAATTTGTTTTTATACCCCTTCCAAATTTATTTCTCGATGTTTTATGCCTCAAGTTGCAAGTAGGGAGTTGAAATTACATTGTTAAGGAAAATTAGTTCCAGAATTTAAAGGAAAGTGGTGATTTGGTCCAGCAGAAAAAGGTTAAAAATAAGCACTTCGGAAGCTGTCAAAAGATTTCAAGACGCCCTAAACATAAAATTGTCCATATTTTGAGTTAGAGTCGATGACGTTTTCTATACTTTTGATATAATTTGTCCAAAAGTAGTACATCAAACTGTAAAAGTTTCATTGAGAAAGCGCAAGTTGGATTTTTTTAATTTTCATTTATGTTCTATAAGAAAAGCACTACGAAAAAATTGTGTTATCGGACCAGTTCAGACTGGACCGGGTAATACTTTAATGAATGTTAGTCCCTTGCTAATGTCATATACTAATGAAGTTAATATAATTGTATCTCAACAATTTAAAGAAAACAAATGGAATTTTGAATATATTGATTTTGATAATCTACTAAAACAAAATGGTCAATATTATAGCAATGTGGACCAGAAACAAAGAGTATCTGTTGAAAATGGAATACTTGTCATTTCCAATGAACCTTCAAAGGTCAATACTATAAATAACATTGAATTATGGACTGAATCTTTTGCAATTTTTTTCTAAAATACTTCTTCAAAAGCATGCTAGCTTAGCACAAGACTTGTTTACGTACATTTCAATCATAATAAATGCTATATCAGATGCTCCTTTTGACAGAGTTTACCAGTATGATAGACAATTCAGATAACGTGTATCACTTAATCACAATGAAGAGTCTAGAGTAGAAAATCATGGGTTCCTTGAAAAGCAGAATCACGAGATTTGCCAGAAAACAGACCTAAACAAGTTAATAAATGTGCCTATGACACCTTTGTTTTACAATGATATACCTGGCAATGACAAGCATAAAAGGTAAATTTTATCAAATTAAACCATTGTATGATGGCTAAATTCAGTTGACTTGAAAATACATATAAATAATATTTGAAGTTTCACTTGAGTACTGTTTTTTTTTCTCTTTTATAAATTGTCTGTATAGCATCAAATCACAGTGCATGATAACTGAAATTTAACAATTTTCACTTTATTTGATCGATTGATTGTTGTTGCTTAACGTCCAGTAGCAAATAATGCATGCATATTCAGGACGGAGAACAAGTTCACAATAAATTCTATAGGTAGATTTGAAATAATAGAGGCCATCTGGGATGATGGTCGGGAAATTTTGGACTGCCACGGTTAAATGAACTAAATACAGACATTTCTCAAAAACAAGAGTAAAAGTCGGCATTTGTGTATCACAGATACAGGAAGTTTTTATCCCATCCAAATGGATACTGGCCAGTTCAGTCAACAGGTGATGGCAACTTTTTTTAACGGTCTATCCCTCCTGTTCATGGAGCATTCCATTAAAATCATTACATTTCTGTAAGTTTAATATGTTGGTCTAACACACTTGACCAAAGGTTCTGTAACTGGTTTCGTGTATGCATGTATAATTATAAAAAATCTTGTTCATGGTACAAACAGACAATTTGGCACTATGGTCTTTCTTTTTCATTGGAATAACTTTATACACTATTTTAAAAGTGCATTTCATCTTTTTTTATGGTATTTTCACTTGTAAAAGATATATAGCTGCTGGGCATACATTTATCTAATATTTAAAAATGTAGATTTTATAATCTTAATGTAATATCTTATTCACTCTTTCTATTGTATAATATTGACCTGAAAACAGAGGATGAGGCAACACAGTTAATGTGTACTGTTAGTACTGACAGCACATATAAGAGTAAACCAGCCTACAGTGAGAAGTATTGTTGAGCATACCATTAAACCTGAGGTTATGGAAACTGCAAAATTAAACCTAGACTGTGGTAATTTATGTTTGTTGTAGAAACTTCTGTTATTATCTTGGTTTCATTCAAAAATATTTAGAGTGTTTTAATATCAGCATTGAATTATTCCACTTAGTTGAAAATAAAACTTGCAATCCCTCTCCAATCTAGGATGCATATATACTTTTCCAACATCACCAATTTCAATATTTAGTTAATACAGTACCATTCCATAAAAACTCATTGAGACTGATGGATGATGAATCGACAGATAATTGGGATGGACAGCTAAAAGAGTAAGATATTGTCAGCTGATATCGCATGTAAACAAAGATAATAGACTGCATGTAAACAAAGAAAAGAGACTGCAGTATGCCATGAAAGTGCTGTCCATGAAGGACAAATTTTTAAATGTTATCTTCGTAGATGAAAAGAGTGGAGCTGACTTCAAACGGAAGAGTGTTCTAAGAAAATTAAACGAGCCAAATTAATTTTAGTTAAAGTGCTGGGTACCACCTTAAATTATTTTATATTGGTACAAAGTAAACCAAATATTTAACTTGTTACATTACACTGCTATACAATGCATATGAATCATTTGAGTAATGATAATTGTATAGATAGATAAGACCAGGTCTTTCAATACTTTTAATAAAGTTTCATTCAAATCCAAGTGGTCAATTTTAGACCCAGGACGAAATATTTCGTAAATAAGTCTATACATTTCACAAGTCCATTTAAAACGGTATAATTCCTCTATGAGAATGGCAAAATCTTCTCTTTAATATCCAGTGTGTTGAATGAAACGTGTTCCAAATCACTACCATATCTAAATATACACTTCGTAATTTCTTTCTCTGACAGTGGCATAGTTCATTTTGCGTCATTCCGTGTTTAGCAAAGGGAGACTATAACACAGCCACAGCTGCGCATTTCCGTTACAGATTTTAATTGAATGAAACTTTAAACGGAGCTTGTCACATGTGTGATGAATTTTAATAAACATGATGGAGATGTAAAGACTCAACAACTAAAGATTCGACAATAAGTTATGAAAGTAAAAAAATAGTAATTGAGGCCTAAATTAAATTTAAATTCGTTCCGACAGAAAATCTTTTATTTCTTTTACCGGCAATATTTTCTTTTATTAATTTTTCGTTCCGACTAAAAATCTTATATTTATATATACCGCTCCAAACTTTTGTATCGGAATTCTTGTATTTTTTCTTTATCATCAAAGGTTAAGTCTTATTATGATCACGGGGGCGTTTGACTTGATTTCTGGTATGAGACTCAAAGAATTGGTTTGAGATTGACTATGTTTGGTAAGCATGACGAACGTTGCCCTGTGCGTAACTATTATTGAAGACCAGGAAACATTCAATAAAATGTTGATTTAAAACAAAATCATAAATGTTTGTACCATAGAGGATGTGGTAGATGTAGCAGGGGCTGCTTTAAATGGCCAGGATCAAATTGATCGTGTTATTAATGCATTTGATCAGAAACATGTTACTGTGAAATAACATAGTTGGGGTTCCCATGAATAGTTTGAGGCATATTTTACTGATTCCATCTTTACAGCTCTTAATTTCAACAATAATTCAAAATTTGTCATGTTTTATATATTTATATGTACCAAAGGTCTACAAGTATAAAATGGAGATCAATTGGTGGTAAAATCGCCAAGTTTTCTTCAGACAAAGGATGACACCACTTCTAAAGGACGTGTAAATTGCTAGTTTTAAATGCCATAATTTTTTTTTAAAACTTAATTTTCCAGATACTAGTAATTGGTTTGAAAAATAAGTTTCGTTTTGTAGTATCGCAGTGTATTTTAAGTTGATCTCTGTCTTTTTTACCCAATTCATGCACCTACAAATGTAGAAATACTAATCCCTACTGAGCTACTGGGCCAGTCTTCGTCCCAACAAGAACATTTTCCATGAAAGGTGATTTCCAAGAACTTATATTTTGACATCAGAATCAAGGGCATCATTGTTTTCTACAATGAAACCTCAACAATGCCATTCTACAAAAAAAAAGATAATTTCCTGTTCTATAGACGCTCAGAAAATGTACACCCTGTATACAATATATGCAGTTCTAGAAGGTAGCTTTAAAAACACTTAAATTAGCATTCCTGTTCAAGACAAATAGTTTGTTTAAAAAAAAAAAGTGTTCTTACCAGCAGAGCATGATGATGGGACCCTGTTATTACCAGAAAGGCGTAAAAAGTAACCCTGTCCAACAAAGGGTACTAGTATGTCAAAGTAACCCTGTTTTGCGGCTCACTCATACAACTAATCAAAGAGCAGAATGCTCTGAGGGATACGATTGCCATAGTTTTCATTGACACATGTATAGCAGTTCTGCCAAATTTTCATTAAACAAATGCATGAGATTTGGCCAAAATTCAAAAGATCAAAGAGGAAAGAAATAGATCCAAGAATACTGTTGCAAAAAAAGCATGAACATGCGCGAGTCTCAAGCATTTTTGGCCGGTAACCCTGGTACAGCTGGATAGTATTATTCTCTAAACTAATTCAACTGCACATGCAAAATGTAACAATCTGAATAGTCACTCAACTTAAAGAATAGCCAATCACCGTTACAAGTGTAAGAGCCATGTACTTATTGTGTTTTATCGAATTATAGTTATCCTGTACCATTGTAAACTCGTACCATTAAAAAAAAAACTCGAACCATTGCTAACTCGTACCAACTTATTTAAATGCATTCAAATGGTGTTAAATGATGAATATACATGATATACGTTACTTTCATCCAATACCTCTTAAGTCTGTAAAATGTATATAATTTGAAAGTACAATGACCAATTTGTAGCTTATGTTCCTTGTATATTGGATAGAAAATACTGTGGCAGATGTAGATAATTAAGGAATATACAGTTTCACCCGAAGAAAATTTTTCATGAATAATAAAATCTTAGCAGTTAGTCAAAATGATTGCCAAAATTATTTTTACTGTCTATAAATAAATGTAACAATGAAATTTAACTGATTCCTGTTAAGGGGGTCCGCATTTTCCCCGTAAAAAAAGCACATGGCTTTCAACAATTGTAAACATAGCATTCAATTTGTGATCATGGATTACAGCTTTAATTAACTTAAATTGGATATATACATATTCAACATGTTCAATTTTAATAAGGTACAGTTAAAGCAATGTTTTAACTTTCCTCTGGATTTAGTTCTACAGTGGCGGATCCAGAACTTTTCCTAAGGGGGAGCCCGCTGACTGACCTAAGAGGGGGCCCGCTCCAGTCATGCTTCAATGATTCCCTTTATTATCAACCAAATTTTTTCCACAAAAAAGGGGGGGGGGCTGGATCCGCCTATGTTCTAGTTTGAAAGATCAGTTAAAACATTAATGCTTTAAAACATTCTTTATTTTTGTCTAAGTTTTCATTTAACTCCTGTGTAAAATTCAAGTAATTCAACTTTATTTCTATTAAGTTTACAAACAGAAACCCATAAAACATCATATTTTTTATATATTTTTCTGAATGTTACGACTTCCCAGTAGTACAAGTTAACTTTTTTGGTTCCAATGCCGTGGTACGAGTTAACTTGCTTCCGTATCTTATCACCGTAATTTTAGGAGGAACCCTAAACTGGACCCCTATCATATTGTGTTCACTTATCGCTACACTGACCTTCGGTGCGAAGCTATATATAGAACGGCGGACCAGTTTAGGAGGAACCCCATTTCTTACTCTTTAATTATTGAAGTTCCTTTGGGTCAGAGGGCATGACTCCTTTCCGTACACACTCCTCTGTTTACATTGAGATCGTTCTTAATATAATACGACGTTTACCGGCATTAACGAGTTAATTCTTCTTGACGAATACTTCGAAAAGGGAGACAACTCGAAACGATAACATGGAAGATTCCATTTCTGCTGAAGGGGTGTTATAGGTAATTTTTACGATGAAACATTTATTTTAATTTAAATTATGCATGTGATTTAAAATTATGCAACAACAATAGCCCTCCATATGCAGACAGACATAGAAAGAATCCCATGAGTTTCAAATTAATCAATGAAGCGGGGAATCACTCAATCTGATACCCCTTGAAATCAGGAAAACTACACGCATGTGGGGTCTCACTAATTAGCGACGAAAAGCGTCAAGAAGCGACAAGAAGAAAAATAATAAGTGACAAAAAGCAACAAGAAGCTATTTAGCGACAAGAATACATTTTGTTATCACATACATTAAAATATTTTTTAGGATTATATTGAAAGATGAAGAAATAAAAAAAAATTCGATGAAGAGATTGTGTACTTTTTATTATCATATTGATAGATGTAGAAATTAAACATGTGTAAGAGCAAAGGAAATGTAAACGCTATAAAATGAAAATAAAAACAAAGATTTGTCACCTTCCTTTTGAAGGATTTAATACAACAAAAACATGAAATATTATTTCCTTCCTAACTGTACAATTAATTTTTCCTGATAGGACCAACATTAGCTGTGGATTCACTCTAAGGTAATACACAATTAAGAGCAACACATGAGATTAACTAGGTGCGTGTCCTTTGTTTTATTGCAACAATAACATCCATTAACACCTTCATCAATTACACGCACCAGAATATAAAATTATTGTACCGAATAGTGAACACCTGTTGAAAACTCAAGATTGTCATCAGTTTCCTTTAATCTTCAATCTATATGCATAAACATGATAAATATCGTTAAATGAGACAATACACTAAATAAAATGATGAAAAACATTCACATTTTAATTATGTTCTCCTCTTGTTTGATTTCAGTTCTTAATTTGTATTTCACAATTTGTGTATGAATTTTCTGGACAATTATGCACAAATAATGCATTTTGCAAGTTAATTATATATTGTACAAAGATGGTTTTAAAAACAAATAAAAAGACAAAATATACTTCCTGTGATACCTTATAAAATATCATGTAAATAAATGTAGCAACTGAATAAGATTTACAAGTTTCATTTATCCCCCCTATCAAAATTAACTTTCCTGTCGTTGAAATTGTTTTCTTTTGCATATTTTTTTAATATTTATTTCGAATAAGTAATATAAATAAAAAAATGTTTTCTTGTCGCTAAATAGTTTCTTGTTGCTAATATTATTCTTCTTGTCGCTTCTTGACACTTTTTGTCTCTACAATTCTTTTTGTCTCTAATTAGTGGGACCACGCATGGACATTAATACATAAACAAACCGCGACTTGCGATTTGGAACAAGAACGTTTATTAAATGATATGATGAATGGTTCTCCATTTCTTTATGAGAGTACAGTATCAAATATCAGTTTCATAACGGTAAAATATAGAAATACTCCACTTCAGTTCTTGTGACAGAAATATAATTATCGATCGGCTTTCAGAGAACTCTCGCAAGTTATCAAAATTTGGGAATTCCCTCTGACGTGTTTCTAAATTTATAAAAACACTAAATATAAATACTGTTTAATTCTGATTTTCCGTATTGTTAAAAACACGCATATAAGTCAAGGAAAATATCATACATGAAGATTATGAGTAAAACATTACAGGAAAGTTGTTTACGTTCAATTGTTTTGCTTGTTTTTACCTTTTAAAGCAAGACAATCATAAGAATCTGAGATGTTGCCGAATGTTTAGAATAAAACGAATGACGTGAGGGAGTGTGTCATAGGGTCAATAGTAAAAGTCTACAGATTGCTTGACAGCAATCGTATCCCAAAAATGGAAGTACTCCATCCCAGGAGGATGTGTTAAAGAGACAACAAACGGACCGAAGTGCAGATAACAGCACAAGGTCACCAATGACCAATAGGTCTTCGAAACAACGAGAAAATCCCGCAGCCAAAGGCGGGTTTAAGCTTGTCACTGTAATAAAACTGCGTACTTGTTCAGCGATAATGGACGTCATGCTAAGCTCCTTAACAGTTTAACACATATAACTGAACTAAAATTGAAAAACATACAAGCCTAACTTGCTGGGATTAAGCGTCTTTTATAAATCTACTAAGTCTATATATTAAGTTAACGTAGAACACACAAACGCACAGCAATACAGTTACGCAAAGTAAACCTCACTTTTCATCGGACCACAGAAGAATTATCACATTGTGATTGGTTAAACGCTGTCACGGTGTGACCCTTTATGAGATCGTAAGGGGTTAGTAAGTTTATTCACCTCAGAACTTACAAAGCCTTTGAATAGACTTATCAAGAAGGGATAAAGTTACGATTGATTGATTGATTGATTGATTGTTGGTTGCTTAACGTCCAGTGGCAAATATTTCATGCATATTCAGGACGAGAACAAGTTAACAATAAATACAATAGGTAGGTTGATACAGTAGTTGATATAGTTACGATACTGTTGTCAGGTCATTAAAGATTGCATATGTTGGCGTAAATATTGATTCACTTATAGGGTCTTTGCATTGGAACTAAACCCACATTTATTCAAATAAAACAGTTGTTGGCATGACATGGGTTATGTTCTTCTCATATATGTTGGTATGATACTAAACCTCTAACGGGAAGGATTGTGCCTGATGTACATATGATCAAATCATAATCTTTTTAGTTTTATTGAAGTCTGGAGCTGGCATGTCAGTTAACTGCTAATAGTCGGTTGTTATTTATGTATTATTGTCATTATACCCCCGCTTTCAAAAAAGGGGGTATACTGTTTTAATCTGTCTGTCAGTCTGTCCGTCCGTCCCATGAAACTTTCGTCACATTTTTCTCAGGAACTACAATACAAGGATTTCTGAAATTTGGTTTCAGGGTTTATCTAAGTCAGCTATACTGTGTGATGCGTTTTCAGATTGATCACTTGACAACTTCCTGTTTACCGAACACTTGTATGATTTTACACATGATAGCCAAGTTGAAAATTTTCGTCACATTTTTCTCAGGAACTACAATACAAGGATTTCTGAAATTTGGTTTCAGGATTTATATAAGTCAGCTATACCGTGTGATGCGTTTTCAGATTCATCACTAGACAACTTCCTGTTTACCGAACACTTGAATATTTTTACACGATTAATATTATCCACTTGCGGCGGGGGTATCATCAGTGAGCAGTAGCTCGCAGTTTCACTTGTTTTGTTTATTTTCTTTGGTTACATCTTTTGACATCAGACTAAGACTTTATATTGCGGCTGTATGTCACCTTTAAAACATGTCTTCGTCTGAAAGTAATTCGCTAAAAGATGATTGTAGCATTTGGTAAGTAAAGTTTCGGAGCTGTTATAAGGTACTGGGTTTCAATACAGATATACATATTTATTAAAATCAGGTTCGAAAATATACACCTCAATTATTTTACATTGTTTGATATATAGACACATCCATTCTCTCTCCTTAGGTATCCTCAACCCTCCCGCATCTCCACATCAACCAACTTTTATTATCGTCAAGACCTTCACCACTTTCATTACTTTCTCACACATCAAATCGTCATTAATCCGCAAACCACACAACTATTGGGGCAGAATATAAACACACAAGAGACATAAATTATACGGCTTTTAATTATAAATGATTACAGTTAAAACACAGCTGCATTATACATTAAATTTAACAGACAGTCTGCGAAAGTTTACTAAAGCAATAAATTTAATAATACTTAACACTCTTTACTATAGAAAATTAATGTGAGCAATTAAATACGGATATGAGAAATGAAATACAGATGCAAGCTTCCCCCTATGACATACATCCCCATTTAACGCGGCGTCCCGACACACAAACGCACTCTTTTACTCATACATCATGAATATATATAGGTTAACAATAATTTTTTAATTTTATTTTTTTATTAATTATTATATCTTTTTTTTTATAACACATTTTAACAAATTCAAAGTCTATGCATTGGAAATATAAAAATCATTTATAATTGTAAAATCTTTAATATCATTCTCTTTTACCCACTAGGTTTCACCATTCTCATACTGTACAAAATAATGTTTTTCTAATCTCTTAGACTCATTTCGTGATCGTATTGTCATAATTTTCAATTGAAACAATAAACGAACCAATATCTTTACTTTTCAGATGTAAACTACCTGTATAAGATTCAAATGTGTGAGTCGACAAAATCTAAAAAAAACGGTACATGTTAATCGTATCAAACAATTTGTTGATCCTGGTAATAGGCCCATTACAGTTAAAGATATTGGTTCGAACATTGATTCAATTGAAAATAATGACAATACGATGGTGAACATTTTAGATTCAATGCGATTAAAACCCATAGTCAATCACATCAGACTCAAGTCATACTTTTTCTTTTTGCTTCCGCTACGCTGCCTGTAAATTATCTTTGGCAAGTGTAAATGCCTCTTGCAGTCTAGTTACCATCTCTGATTTGTAATCGTCACCCGAGGTGTACGTTATAGTAGGCGGTCACATACATCACTGCTTCTACTTGTAGTACCTTTTGTTTAAAATACAAAGAGACTCTATATTCCTAGCTACATTTATGGAAGATCCTTGCTAAAATTGATTAGGTTTTTATGCCAAAAATTGTATTTTTTTTCTAAATGTAAACCTACCTATTGCTGCTTTTGTGTTGATGTTATAACTGCCTGTTGGTCCTCTTTTTGCTATCTGAACATCAGTGACTGTTGCACAAAGATAACATTGAATCAATTTAATACCACTTAAACCAAAAAGCTTTTCACCTGCTGTATTTGATAGGTGAAGATGGGACTTACAGAGACAGTAATACATTCCCACTGCGAGGAGTTCTAGTTCAACTATCCTCCTCCCCAAACCCCAAGACTGTTGTTTCCCATAAAGTGGGTCAGTGATTGCAGCCTCTGCTGCTACATCTGTGTGGTTATGAAAGTTGTTGGAGTGGTCATTGAATACTCCAACTACCTCGGGGTCCTTCTGCTTTAATTCATTTGACTATTTTAAAAAAAATGACCTCTTGTTATTCTTTTTTACACCAGCTCTACCATTAAATTTGCCTGTTACATCTCTTTGCTGGTTAATTTAAGACAAAGATGCAACCAATGCCCCAACCACACAACAAAAAGAGGTCAACTTAAAAGCAGGTTTGGGTGGACAAATAATCTGCTTTTCACTGGATGACAACAAATCATGATGTTATGGATAAAATATCATCAGACATTGTTCCTGCAAGTACAAGTGACAATGCCAATGGAAAAACGTCTTTAGGTTTTTCCTCAATTATAAACTTCTGGAGGTTTTAAACTTTTTAAGTGTCGACAAAACTGTCGTGAATTGTGTATAATTGACTGCCAGTGGAATGCAGGAAAATTAAAACCCAATTTAGGAGCTCACGCCAGAATATATATAAGGCCTATTCAAAACTGCCTGTCCACCAAACCAGTAAATGAAAACAGTGTGCCTGAGCAATCAGGTCCGCTGTCATGGCTGCCGACAGATGTTTACAGTACGTGAACTGAGAAAACATTTACAAACATGCATTTAATAGTCAAAATAGTGTTAGTGGTGCTTTGCCTGATCCACGAATTGGTCCTGATAAGAATAGTGACATTGAAGAAGTTACTGAACTCACTTACACTAATCAGGTTGAGAGTGGTCTGTGCTGATAATCCTGTTGATCTCACTGATCAGGTCAATGAGACTGAGAGTGCCAATGTCAGTACTGCCAATCTTGTGGAGACTACAGATCATATTGTAACACTTGGGCATCATTCCCATGATGACAATAATCAACTAGCCATAATTGAACATGAAAATTCAGAAGAACACTTTGACATTATTATTGCAAAGGCAGATATTCAATTGTGTGACTCCCCAAGGGTGACTGGGGAATAGAAATATGGTCACTTGGTCTTCTCCCGACCGGCAGTAAAACGCTTGCCGAAGTGGGGCGTCCGTTTGGCTGTGCGGGATGTATCAAGTTCGCAGTCACGTCCGGTCAGAAGGGGGACGTTAAATCCGATGCCTCGTGTAAAGAGAGTGCCACGCTCTTTGCACGTTAAGAACCCTTTCAACAACTCTTTGAGGGGTCCGTAGGTGGCCTGTTGCAAGGCAAAATTTCTGTCCCTATCCAATATACCCTCATTTTCCAGTGGCAGTCCAAATTTCCCCGACCATCATCCCAGATGGCCTCTATTGTATCAACCTACCTATTGTGTTTATTGTGAACTTGTTCTCGTCCTGAATATGCATGAAACATTTGCCACTGGACGTTAAGCAATCAATCAATCAATCAATTGTGTGATAGTTGAAATAGTGATATCAGTTAGACATCAGACGTGGAGTATTCTGTTTCATATTCAATGTTTATTTCATAATTGATATTTATCCGGAACAAACTGAACTGGGCCGTATTTATCGACTGCCTTTTATTTCTGTGTCGCCGTCCGCTTCAATATTTCAACACATGGAAATGGACGACATTTTAACTTTCTGAGGAAGTCGAGACATACCACTGTCAAGTACGTTTGATTCAATCATAAACTGATAAATTTATCTGTTTCTCTGTTATTTTTGGATAAGTGATTTATAAATACATACGAACTGTAATTTATTTATTTCAGAGAAATGAACTGTAAATTCTACTTTCGTTTTTGACTCGATTAATAATCTTGTATTTAACATTCATATTTCATTCGTACACATTATGATATATTGTATTTTTATTTCTTTCAGTTTACCAATCTACTGACTACTATGTAAACCTTTCTGGTGGAATACTATAATTACAATTTTCAAACCAAGTTGTGTTCTTTATATATTTGCCGAGATTGCGATATAGTCACCTGGTTGAACTAGTTGAGTCCGGCTCAGCATACACGAGATCATCAATTTATGTGTTTTAACCAGCATAAACTGTTTTCTTTGAGAATCCAGTGTATTCACTTAAGTCTTACCGTTTGTTAATATGGACCAGGTTGATGTGATCGGTGGCGCTTTGTTTGTTGGTTTTGGAAGCAAACTGACCAGTCTTGAAAGTTCCCTTTCGATTTGGTGTCAGGTCCCTGGACTCTGGCCGTTATGTCATCTCCCTACACTATATGAATCATTCTTTTCTCCGTTCTGTTTGTTTTCCTTGACTATTATCTACTTCTCACAGACGTTACGCACGTTATTGGGTCAATACCATGTAATCAACCAGTCCACACTAATAAACAGCTTTTATATAAAATCATAACAGTTAAGTAATATAAAATGTATATCCATAGACTAGACAGGTAAATACTATTTTGTTAAGTATGTTGTGTCAAAGGACCGTTTGATCATTGTCAGTTTTAATGTTCTTTTCTTCTTTTGCATTTCTTGCACTTTGTTTTTGAATTTTGTGAACATTTACAGGGAGATATTTAAAGCGCTTGAATTTGGTTTTGAAAGTCCCAGTAATTGCATGAAGGGCTGTCCATTTCACTTAATAGTGTATTTGTGTCTGAATTGTCTCCAGATTCCCTCTCACTCTCTGTATCAGTGGCCATTTTGTGTGTTGTATCATATATCAACATGAACCAACCACAGCTTTGTTGAAAAGGAGTAGGTTCAGTAAGTAAATGGTATGTTTTTGGCAGAAGGTTGCAACAAACGATAAAAAATTCTCGGGTTAACTGTACAAGTTACTTTGGTACATGTATGAGCATAAAGGTTATAATTTCATATGGTTTAACTATGTAAAATCTGTGTTTAATAGCTGTTGCTTTTGTGAAATATATAATATTCCGGGGCAAGTTGGTTATAATTATATTAAAACTAATGTGAGGCATCGTTTCCAGGACCAGTTTATTCAATAAAGCTTCTCTAATGTATGGGGTGGATAATGAACTTGTGCACTCTTGTGGTTTTATCGACTGTAAATACCATCACCAAGGTACTAGTAATCGAATACTTTATTTTCATTACAATTATATCATTTGTGAGATCTTTTATTTTGATAGTATCTTGTATATTAACAGGATGCTCCATAAAGGAAGCCTAGTGAGATGCAAGCTTAAAGGCAGAAAAAATACCAAACATAAGAAAATGCAATGGCAGATGCAATCTCGGTAGGTGTGACTGTCAAAGTGCTTGAGAATTGCATATTGCCTCAACCTAGTTATACAATACCCCAACCTGTTGAGATGGATGTAGTCGTACATGAAGAACCCACATACACAGTGTGTTGCACTCACAATACTTCAAACATTATTACATCAATCTCAATTTGGGTTTTTCATTTAATATATTTTTATTTGTTAAAATATATCATTTTTTTTTTTACATGCAGCTCGACGCCAGTAAAGTGATGGAGCGTGAAGTAAAAAAAGTTGCAAGGATAATTATGCCAGTGGAACAAGATAACTCTCAAAAACACCCAAGTTGAAGAACCTCAAGAATTGCAAAAGGACATCTGGTGTAGCAAATATATTTCAAGCGATCCCTGTTGCCGATGATGAGGATTAGGAGGAAGCAGATCAACCATCCCAAAAGAAAAAATAGCTAGGGACACATACTAAGCGTACCAAGCCCCCTTGACAGACTTAGACCTGTAGAAAACAGAATAAACAAGAGGGTGATGATACAACGCCTAAAGATATACAAGCATTAACAGTATACATTGTTGTAAAAAGTAGTGATGATACTATTCCTCTATCTCGATTGAAACATAGGACAACCTTTGTAGAATATGAGGAATTGGAGTCTACAATTGATAGTGAAGATTCATAAAACTAACTAAGGCAGAAATCAAATCATCTGATTCTAACTTATTATCAGCACTATCTTCAGAAGGAATTTCAAACACTTAATCTGAGTATGAAACCTTGAATCTTACAAAAGGACGGAAAAAAACTTTTGAACACAAACTCTATCCTTAACCAATAATGCGTTTTTCCAATATTCATTGAGCAGGTGTGTTCTCAACAAAACCTGATACATCCAATGGATTAGCACACAGGGTTACAACTTTAAAAAGAGGGGCGAAAGATACCAAAAGGACAGTCAAACTCACAAATCTAAAACAAACTAACAACGCCATGGCATAAAATGAAACAGACAAACAATAGTACACATGACACAACATATAAACTAAAGAATAAACAACACGAACCTCTTAAAATATGTTTGTTGATCCCAGCCTAACTCCTTGCAAAGTCTCGCCATTTGCAATCTTGATTCGAGAATAATCTCGCTTTTTCTAGGCATTGGGCTGGCAATTTTCCCATCTTACTAGGTCCCACATGGCCCTCTTTTGTCAAGACAGATTTCGACAAACTATTCCTGATTTCAGATAGACACATTTAACAGGAGAATAATAATGGCCATCGCTTTAGCAAAGGGTGCATTAAGTGTTGCCCTTGTCTGTCCTGTCCGACAGTGCATCACCAACATTGGTTTTCGTTTCTAACTTAAGGTAGCACTACAGTCAGATTTTCTGACTCCAATCAACAGTCTATAAAGATTAATTTCTCTAAAACTACTCAATGGATTTTTAAATATTTAACTCATTTTAAAACTGAAATATTACTCTTTCATAATCCATTTAAAAATTTATTTTGGGTTTGATTAATCTTAAAATATAGTTCATTAATTGCCAAAAAAGTGGTCTCCCAACTTGGATCAAAATGGCACATTCATGTCAAATGGTAGTAAAAATTTGTTTTCATCCCTTTAATCAACCATATAAAATCAACAAAACCATGTCTTAGATTTTTGATATATGCCTCCAGTAAGAAGATATATTGATTTAACTGCTGGGTTCCAAACCTCATTTCACCTTTCATCTTTGGAGACCTATAAATTATTTGGAAGCATATTATCCAAAAACTGGGACAAGGTATTGTAGAAAATACACCCTTTAATCATATATGTCAAAGTCAAGCCAAAGGGGGTGCCCATAAAGATTATATTTTCATTACAATTTTCATGAAAAATTGTTCTGATAAATTACCTAAAAACTGAATTTCCCCCTTAACACCTCTATAAAGTCAATATAAATACACAAATTCCACAGGAAAGTTCTGATACCATTACTATATCAATAGAACCACACACTTTGTGTCTTTGATGCTCTAATGCTGTAAATTTGGCATTATATGTGAACTGTCCAACACTAACTTGGCATTTGGCGGGAGTTTGAAGTCACAGATTTGACCAACATCTATAATGTAGTAATTAAATATAGACAAATTTCCGCCTCTTTCCAGACAGTCTAATATAAGAGAATAACATGATTAACCAGCTGCACATAATCAATGTTTAACATCATTATTCTCTATATATAAAGAATAATTTTCATTTGAATTTTAAAAAAGAAATAAACTATGTCTGAAATAAGCTTGAACATTAAGAGAAGTGTGCATAAAAAACATTTTCATAAAAAGATCAGGAGTTGGACCATCCTCTTGAAAATACACTTTTCCTCATTTTTTTTTAATTTAATGGAACTGAAAAATTACACTTAAACTGAAAATGAGTTAAAATGCATAAAACTGTATTCAAATGAAGAAGACCAAGGGAACAAATTTACACAGGCAGTTAATACTTTCCCACTCTTTTCCATAGTATTTTATATTTATTTGTGGTAGACCTTTTTCCCTTTAGATTTTTTTCTTTTTCGCTGTTCACTTCCCTGTTATATAAATTATTTTTGTTGCAAAACAATGAGATAAGACTACAATATTTCTCTTGTGGTCAGGGATTAACAGCTGGACACTGGCATCAACAGATGATTGATATATAAGCCCCTCCCAAATGCCTATATATTTAAATTAATTACCATATGCTTTTATTTACATAAGATAATCATCAATTTACTCCCTGTTGCATTATGATAATGACTTTGGCATTTTTACAAACTGTGCAGAATAGTACTTACTTCAAAACTATGTGATAAAAAAAATATCTTCAAAAAATCATTGTTAGACTGTAATGCTACCTTAAGTTTGCCTCAACCTAATGTCATAACACTTATTCACGTAACAATGCTTACGACCAATAATTAAGCTGATTTTGTTCTTGTGTTTTCTTGGAGCGCAGTCTGAGACATAACCACAATAGCCAAGGGTTACGATCTATTCAGTTATCTACACCCTGGATAATTAAACATTGACATGCAATACAAATATTGATTAACAGTTAGTAAAATGCAAAGCACAGCTATACTTTACTCTTGCTTACTTTGACTTTCAGATTCATATTATCAGCGAAAGTCTCTCTATATCTGTGCCTGGCATTTTCACACCTTATCAACCTCTTGTGATTTTCAATAATTGCACTATTGATTGTTTGTGCCCATATATCCACAACATAATCTTCTAGGTAGACATCGTCCACAAATCTATGGAAGTAATACCAATATTTGCTCTCTTACATATATTTATGCATTGATGGATATTTGGTGTTAGATACCCATTGTGATTATTAAATTGTACATTTTTTTTGGTTGAAGAGGGTAATTGTGTTATTTAATTCCTCCTTCATTTGGAGATAACTATTTTCAAATTACAGGTAGGAAGTTTTTCTTTGGTTGAGTAAAAAGTAAGATCACAAAAATACTGAACTCATCAATTTGGAAAGTCCATAATACATCTTCTATCTACAAACACATGGATTGATTTGAGTGTCTGACGTCAGAAAAATTATATACGTCACATGAGTCTTATTTCATTCCAAGATTGTAGACTCATTGTTGGCACTGTGCAGTTAATTGGGACACCGTCTTTGTGTGATAATCAAACAGTACACTTGGATATACCACCTTTCCATATGTACTGGTTGTGTAAAAATTTCATTTTGTTGTCAAAACGCATATACTCCCAACAACATACAAGAGTTTTTTTTACCAGACTTAGGTATTTGTTGGCTGGCCAGGTGTGTTATCTGTCCTATTGATTTTCCGGGAAAGTATTCGGACACAGCCATAGGTATTTGTTCCTTCAAATGCCTGGTCAGACTATCACCATATCAAATGTAGACATTCTAAATAATAAAAAATAAGATTTTTTTAACAATGTCATATCCCCAAGGGTGACTGGGGTATAGAAACATGGTCACTTGGTCTTGGCAATAAGTTCCACTGAGTTATGGTATATGGAACAAATGAGTATTTATATGTATCTGTTACAGACATATCTGGCAGCTCGCCTTTGGACCATCTCGATTTTTGAGGTTTGTTCAACTGTGTGAGGGTCCCATACTGAACATGAATATTCCAGTTTAGGACGGACTAGTGCCAGATATGCCTGAGTTTTGATGTTTCTTTTTAAGAAGCCCAGAGATTTGTTGCCATTAGCTATGATGTTGTCTGTATGTTTAGACCATTTTAGGTTTGCTTGAAGTGTAATGCCCAGATATTTAGCCGAAGAGACAAGTTTCAGTTTGTGATTGTGAAGGATATAGTCATGTTTAAATGGGTTTTTCTTCTGTGAGACTGTAAGGACTGTGCATTTGTCTGGATGGAAAGCCATCAACCAGTCTTGCTCCCACCTAGCAGCTGCATCTAAATCGAACTGTAGTGCATCACAGTCGCTTTGAGATTTGATGGTTTTGTAGATGATACTGTCATCGGCAAACAGTCTGAGCTTACTGGATGAAAGGTATTCTGGTAGGTCGTTAATGTATACGAAGAATAATACTGGGCCCAGAACTGTGCCTTGAGGGACACCTGAGGTGACTGGGGCTAGGTCAGAAGACTCTCCATCCAGGACAACTGTTTGTGTTCTGTCATTTAAGAATGCAGAGACCCAGTTTAAAGTTTCATTTTGGATACCGTAATAGTGTAATTTATAGAGTAATCTTTTATGGGGGAATTTGTCAAAGGCTTTGGCAAAGTCCATTATAATTAAGTCTATTTGAGTGTTGTTGTTATTATTTGCTGCAAGTTCTTGAATGAATGAAATGAGTTGCGTTTCACAAGATCTAGACTGACGGAAGCCATGCTGGAGGTCATACAGCATGTTGTTCTTTTCAAGATGGTTGATGATGTGTTTTGTGATGATATGCTCCATAAGTTTACAGGAAATACATGTCAATGATATAGGGCGGTAATTTTCTGGTTTATATTTTTCCCCTTTTTTGAATGCTGGTGCTACATTGGCGTGTTTCCAGTCTGATGGTGTAATGCCAGTTTCAAAAGATGTTTTAAAGATAAGTGTGAGAATTGGAGCTGTTTGGTCTTTGAGTTCTTTAAGTATTCTGCCGCTGATGTTGTCTGGGCCAGTTGCCTTATGTGGGTTTATATTGTGTAGGAGTTTATTGACACCAGGTAAGGATATTTCAAGTGGTTCCCCAAGGGTGAATGGGGTATAGAAATAAGGTCACTTGGTCTTCTCCCGACCGGCAGTAAAACGCTTGCCGAAGTGGGGCGTCCGTTTGGCTGTGCGGGATGTATCAAGTTCGCAGTCACGTCCGGTCAGAAGGGGGACGTTAAATCCGATGCCTCGTGTAAAGAGAGTGCCATGCTCTTTGCACTTTAAGAACCCTTGCAACAACTCTTTGAGGGGTCCGTAGGTGGCCTGTTGCAAGGCAAAATTTCTGTCCCTATCCAATATACCCTCATTTTCCAGTGGCTAAATTTACCCGACCAACATCCCAGATGGCCTCTATTGTATCAACCTACCTATTGTATTTATTGTGAACTTGTTCTCGTCCTGAATATGCATGAAATATTTGCCACTGGACGTTAAGCAACCAACAATCAATCAATCAATATTTCAAGTGGTGTTATCACAGGGTGTGAGCTAGGACCTTTGTCTGGAATGGTGTTATTTGATTCTGTTGTAAACACTGATTGGAATTGTGTGTTGAGGATGGCTGCCTTTTGCTTTGTGTCGGCTATTAATTGTCCTTCTTTTTTTAGAGGTGCAACACCGGTGTTATCTGTGCGCAGTGATTAAATAAAGGAAAATAGCTTTTTTGGTTTAGACTGATTGTTGAATTGTTGGTCTGGTATATTTATGGGTAGGTCTAAGATCATTTTTTCAATATAACCCCAGTATGCAGTTCTTTGTTCTTTTTGTACTTGTTTTTTCAGATGTCGGTACTTTTCAGCATACTTGATGTCTTGTTTCATTTTATAATAGAGCTTGTTTTTTCTATTTATCATTTTCCTTAGATTGTTGTGAATCCAAGGTAGTCTGTTTTTGTATGTTAGGAACTTATGGGGAATGTTGTTTTCCACTGATTTTGAAAGATTAGTTTTAAATGTGTTCCACATGTCATTTACATTTGTTTTGTCCTCTAGGTTTAGTAGGTCTTTGTATGTTTTTTCTAGATCTGATTTGATGTTACTCCAGTTAGCTTTGTTGTATTTCAAGATTTTTCTTGGTTTTTCTCTCACCCTGCGCAGCCAGATGTCAAATTCTACATAGACAATATCGTGGTCACTAAGGCCTATTGGTGGTAGTGTACTAACCTTGTTAATGTTGGATGGATTATTGACTACTACTAAATCCAAAATTCTTTCTTTTCGTGTAGGTATGTTCACTATTTGATGTAAATTGTGATCGTATATTAGTTCTAAGAGTGAATTATGCTGTTCTTGATCTGGTTTCCCAGGTGTTACTTCAGGGACAGACCAGTCAATGTGGCCTAGATTAAAATCACCACCTACTAATATGTTACTTGTTGATGTTTGATTAATTCTACTTAATGATAAATCTAATTTGTTAATGGAGTTTCCATCATCTGATGGTGGTCTATAATTACTTCCAACCAGAAGGTTTTTTTTGCACCTGATATGTTTATTTGTGCCCAAATGATTTCACAGTCAGTTTTAAGTTCTTGGATTTCTGTACTGATAAATTCTTTGGTGACTGCAAGTAATACACCCCCCCCCCCCCCCCCCCCCAATAGCTTTGGTTGTTTTTACTTGGTGGGCGATCAGTTCTATAAATGTTGTATAGATCTGTTGGGAAGTATTCAAATGAGGATGAATTTTTGTCAAGCCAAGTTTTAGTACCAAGGATGATATCTGGTTTTGCAGAGTCTATCAGTTGTAAAAGTTCTGGTTTTGTTATTTCGAATGGACTGGAAATTTTAATTTTCAAAAAATTTTGGAAAAGTATTTACTTTGACCCTTTAACAAATATATAAAAAAAATCAAAAATTTTGAACCAACCATTTTATCAGAAAATTTACACTGGTTATATAGCAGTTTGACAAACACCAATTTTGATCAGAAGTCAGTAATAGGACAGTTCTTTTCCATTCGTTTTTGATGCGTTCTGTAATTTGATTTTGCCATATGATTATGGACTTTCCGAATTGATTTTCCTCTAAGTTCAGTATTTTTGTGATTTTACTTTTTGATCTTTGAGAAGCTTAATATTCCTTAAGAACACAACGTAATTAAAACGTTTAGCTAATTTTACAGAGGTATCTCCCTGTAGTGTTAGGTACCACCTTAAGGTTCCGCTAAAGTCAAAATTAACTTATTTTTCAAACCAAAATTCCAACTGATACAATAAAATTTGCGGAATTGAGTGGTGAATCACTTAATCATAAAACTTGAGCCAAAAAATGATTGTGTAGTTAGAACTTTGCAATTTTATCCAGCATTGTTTTAAAAAAATTTGGACATTAACTGACTTCTCTATTTCCCCTAAAAATGAAGCATTATTATCCCTAAATCTCCATCTAGGGCAAGCGGGGGCTTCATTTTAAAAATAATGTATAATTAAATAGGTATAAATCTATAAAACATGATAGGCAAATTCAAAATGAGAAGCCATTTTTTCCATGTGGGAACTACTTTTCATAAAAAGTATGGAGGACCACACCTGTAAAGATATTGGACATAAACACACCATTTTCAACATACAAATAGCATGGCATTAAAATTAAAACAAAGTCAGTGCTAAAATTATTTATTATAATAAATTTCACTTAATTCAATAACAGGAAGTAAAAATGTAGGGGCGGACGTGGAAGACTGAGACTAGCTGATTCATGTTTGGTTTTTGAGTCTCTCTTTGAGTTTTGAACTTTAAAGTTTCTTTTGTTTCAGATTAAGAAGATGTAACTAGTGAAACTGAAAATAATGTAGTTGTCAAATCTAGTTCACAATGCACTGGACGTACTCCAAGATATGAGGAGGTTATGCCTATACGCCAACAAATTAGAGAGAAAGAATATATGATGGGGAACAATCATGTTGAGTGATGATTTGGTCAACTTTACAAGCCTAGCAGAAGACATATGAGGTCTTTTATCAGTACATCTACAACATGTTGTTTATGATTCAGAGAAAGAAAAAGAAGAAAGTAACAAAAAATAGAATATATGACAAAAAAAAGAATTCAACTACAAATATTCTCAAATTAGAAGATTTGAATGACTCCCAGTTGTTGGAAGAAATGTATCAAAAGTTTGTTAAACATAAAAAACAAAGAGGCATATATTGAATTTTATTATAGTCTGTTTGAAAATTAACATCTTTATGTCTGCCTGTGGGGCAAAAGCGAGACATAGACATTATTTTACCAACGGAAACATTAACATTGCATCAAAGTTGTCATTTTTAATATTAATCTTTTTTTCTAATGATTGAATTATTTGGACATTTTAGCCCATGCATTTCTGACAGTTGGAACAGGCAAGACATACTTAAGTGTATACCTCTTCTATTAGATATCTTCTTATAGTTTAAGTCATTTTTTTCAAATAATAAAAATGAATGAGTTCCTAAAGAATGTGCCGAAGTTTTAAATAGCAGCACTAAAAGCGCTTTAATTATGGTAATGATTTGTATATCACTCCACAGATACTTAATTACAGAAGAAAGTGATTCACATCTTTTTTTATATATATGTCTCCATATGTTTTCTTTGAATATTTAAGCTATCTAGCCTTCATATAAACACATACATGATATTTATAAACTCAAGTTTGTATTGTTTTTGCTCTACAATCAAATGAAATATTGTTAATATGACCGGAAAATTCTTTGTTTTTGTACTAATCATGACAAATTTATTCTAACCTACCATTTCAAAAAAGGTCTTTGACCTTTACCAGTAAGCCTGCTGTCTTCTTATTTTATTAATTACAAATAAAATAACAAAGGTCCATAAATCAAAGTTCGTTTCAAAGCAAACTCCTTCAGGTTACCAGTAGTTTTAAAGCAGACACTTTAAAGATTACTTCAAGCAGATGGCTTACAGTAGATATATTTTTTTATCTAGGGGTAAATATAAGAAAAAGTAATGTTGAGTGAAGTCTCGTCTAAACATATATATACATATATAGTTACATCTTAATATTTACTATTTTTAGCTAAAGCAGTGGAAAAGGAAAGTAGACTCCCTTATAAAAAAGTACAGGATGGCAAGTTTGCCGCATCTTGGTGTACCAGCAGAGCTTTTGCCGATCCAAAGAATGTCAAACTATGGCAAGGACAAGTCAAAGACGATAATTTTTTTAACTGAACTTTCAGTTGAAACGTAAGTCAACAAGGTTCTACAAAACAACTGACATATGTTCAGAACTCATCTTAAATAGCAGGGTTGTCAAATTGACTTATCATTACTTGTATTTCTAAAATTATTTATATTTATATTTTTAAATTGCAAGCCATGAACTATTTTACCAATGAATAATTTCACACTTTAATGCTATGTGTGTATCAATGCTTGTATATAGATGTACGGTATTCATCATGAAAATCATTTGCTAGTATCATCTCCCGTTCTTTAACAATATTGTATATATTAATAGTATACCTCTTTTTTTTCAGAAAAAAACAACCTCTTCTTCTGAGAACCAAACTGACAATTCAACTTTCCAAGGTAAATGAGTAATATAAATCATCTTGCTTAGTTTTCATGGTTGGGTAAAGAAGGCAAGACATTTCAGCGTGTGCACTCTTGGTTTTATAGTTAACCCTAGAAAGTAGCTACAGGTAAATGTTAACTTAAAAAAACTAAAATCCTTTATCAATTGGATAAAAATATTTTTAAATTTTTAATCATAAAAATGGTTAAGCTCATATTCAAGTTTCACTAAATTCGATGAAGGGTTTTAACAAATAACCTAGACTGATTTTTAAAATGATTATCATGTAAAAATAAAGAGATGTGCTAAGATTGCCCATGAAAACTATCTGTAGGAACAATGACGGTTCAGTGGTTTGCTTTCAACCTTTAGCCAAAATGATTACCACATATATTGTAATTAGCTATTTTTAAATAAAAGCCCCACATTGTAAAATGTTAATCAATAAGTAAAAAAAAACAGCGTCCTGATTTTTACAAATTCGAAGAAAAATATTGAGTCGTATTATGGCATTATGTCGTCGTAAGCGATGTATGTCGACAAATATGGTTTCCGGATGATTACACAGTTTAAGCGAATGGATATCCATGAAATTTTACTACGAGGTTCAATACCAAAAAGGAAGGTTGAGATTGATTTTCGGGGTAATGGTACCAACAGTTTAGAAATATGGAGCCAACAAAACAGGCATTTTTGTAGTTTCTGGACATACACTTGTGTTTCAGTGTACTGATCTCTCTGAAATTGTTCTTCGAGGTTCCTTATCACAAAGGAAAGGCTGGAATTGTTTCAAGGGGTAATTGCCTCAAATGTTTAGGAAATTGGGGTCAAAAACAAGCATTTTTTCTAATTTCCAGACAACAACTTAAGTTTAAATGTATGGATTTCTTTAAAATTGTACTGCAAGGTACCATACCACAAAGGAAATGCTGGGATTAAGTTTTGGGGTAATTACTGAAAGGGGGGATTTTTTTTCTCATAACTTTGATCACAATTCAAATACAGACCGTCTATCAATATGAACAAGCTTGAATATTGTGTCCAAACCTACATCAACTGTTCTGTCCAATAAGGCTGGGCTCTGTGCACTATTTTCGTAATCATATTAATCTGGCATGTTAAAGTTTGTACATTTTGAAGTTACTGTTGATTTTGTGTATTTCAGATTATTATTGAAAAAAGAGCCCTTTGGAAGTACTAGGAGAAAAAGAAATGACGAAAAATTACACATCTTACATCAAAATACTAGAAGCCAAAAGCCACTTGCAATTTTCACTGATTTTGAGCTCAGTAACAGTCTGACCAGGAAAGAATTTAATGAACATGATTAAACTACATTCATCTATCTTATGATGTCTCTTGATAACTATTAACTCCTTCCCATTCAGGCATTTTAGGCCTTTACTTATCGAAAAGACACTATCGAAGTTTAAATGAATACTGCATTCGCATCAATAGTCATACACATGTCATGTTGGGCTCAAATGAAAGATAATTAGTAAAATATTTCAGAAAATTAAGTTTGGAGATAATTCGTAATTTTTTGGTCACGTGGTTTATTTCCAAAAGTCACGTGACTGTTGGCGAAAAAGTGAAAAAATACGAAATCCTTGGACAAAAAGTCATGCAGAGACATTGATTGATTGATTGTTGGTTGCTTAACGTCCAGTGGCAAATATTTCATGCATATTCAGGACGAGAACAAATTAACAATAGAGGCCATCTGAGATGATGGTCGGGGAAATTTGGACTGCCACTGGAAAAAGAGGGTATATTGGATAGGGACAGAAATTTTGCCTTGCAACAGGCCACCTACGGACCCCTCAGGGAGTTGTTGCAGGGGTTCTTAACGTGCAAAGAGCGTGGCACTCTCTTTACACGAGGCATCGGATTTTAACGTCCCCCTTCTGACCGGACGTGACTACGAACTTGATACATCCCGCACAGCCAAACGGACGCCCCACTTCGGCAAGCGTTTTACTGCCGGTCGGGAGAATACCAAGTGACCATACTTCTATACCCCAGTCACCGTTGGGGGGTCATGCAGAGACATATTGGTGAGCTAATAGCGTCAGGTTTTGATGGAAACACAATGCCTCGACACATTAAATCGCATTGCTGGTTATCTGAGGATTAATTTGAGCCCTTAACCACATCTGTACGTCAGCAAATGGCTATGGAACAAGTCTAAATGCCCCCCAAAAAAATCTTGAAATTGGCTTCACCGGTAAGCTGTACCGGTGTGAATGGGAAGGGGTTAAAACATATCGACTCTAAAATAATTACAAGCTCACCAATTATATCTGTTGTTTATACTTAAGCAAAGAAAATAGTACGTCCCTTACATGTTGAAATACTTCCCATGTCATCCAAACTGACCTAGTCCCTTAGTGTCACATACACTGAATGTATGAATGAAAGGAAGAGTAGCTACACGAGGACCAAACACATTTGATAAATCACGTTCATGAAGCCATCAAATGTCTTCATTCCTGCCAAAACCTATTCACAGTTTGTTCCACCATATTTTTGGAATATCCTTATTAGTCCCTACAGAAGCATTTATGTCGGCAAGACACTTGAACAATTTCGTTTCGTTGTCATCTTCATAGAGAATACTACTCCAGAACCCAACTTATGTCTTCTCACGTCTAGCCTTTCCTTGATTCATTTAGTAAATTTAACACAATATCTACTCTTGAATACTTTGCATGATTGTATTTAAGGCCGTATGATACAATTGCAAAATCATCCAATATTGTTTCCCTACAAGGTGGTCTGGAATTAACCATTGCTGCCCTATCAACGATAAATGCGTCAGAATTTGGATCTGCAAATGAAAATGTTTCAAGTTTATCTATTTGCACCGATTTAATACCACTGTTTAAAATTACATCCGAAGACAAAAACGGAGGAGCAGTTTGTCCTTATAGATTAAGAAATATTCCAAATCAATTTATCCATTGCGACAAGAAATAAAAGTCTAGAAAAGATATCTAAGGTTCTCTAGCTTTGATTTTTTACAAAAACGTTTACAGTTTTAATAGGACATAATAGGAAGCTGTTCTTTTTGATCTGGTTATAAAAAACCGGTTCTCCTTCGTTTTGTATTTAATTCAAACGATCTTCAAATTATTTGCCTTTGATCTTTGGAAAGAAATCCTTTTGTGTTCATTAATTCATTCATCTATTATATAATGCCTCAAACCACTAGATCTTGCAAAGTCATCTGATAGTCTACTAATTTCTGGTCTAGCTACCATCAATACGTCTAAATGAGGTCTTCGGTTAAACCTATGACAACACATCGCCCTTTACAATTGCATTGTTCTGTTTTTGACCGACCAGTTGTGTTATAAGAAAACAAATATTTTCTGGTCTTACGTACAGTAAAGTTATCATTTTCAAAATCAATTGCCACCTGTGGACGACGTAACAGAAGGGAAGCTAATCTCGGAGAAGGTCGGTCGCGATCGAGAATATGTTACACGATCAAGACCTAAATGAATACAGTACCATGCTTTATGTGGATTGTTTGTACAAAATCTGACTCATGAAATAAGCATACTACCAAATTCCCAAAGAGGTTCTTATTTTATAATTGAACACCAGAAATTGAACTGTGGTAGAGATGACTATATTTTTTTTACACCAGTCTATCAAATCATTGAACGTCACAGAGTCATGACTTATAATTTCTGTTTGTAGCTTTCTTAAGCCGATATATACCATTTACGCTTAAACACAGAGTTATCTGATGCGCATGTCTAGTCCTAGGTACATTTGAACATACATACAAGAATATGCCGTTCTAGGTGTTGCAATAATGGTTTTAGTGAGGACATATGTCCATCTAATTTCACGTAATGTATCACCCAGATTTTTATAACAAGTCATTTCAATGTGAAATCCACCTAACATGACGATAAACTTATCTTCTCTGTACAAATCAGGCAATTCCCACTGAATATCCATTACAAAAAGTGCCTGATCTGCCGTTACTATTGATGTTTTTCTCGTTTTAACCACATTTTCCGTCTTATCCATCAAATACCTGATCACTGCAAATGGGCTTGTTTTTAAACACTGGCATCATAGATTTTACACTTACTTGCTTTTTAGAGAAATGAGACGAACCATGATTATACCAGTTTACCACTGGTAGTGCATACAAATCACTCGTTATGTCTATAAATAGTTTGCGCATGTGCAAAAGTGTTAAAATCATGTGTGTCATAACCTTGAAAAATGTTATCAAACCAAATCATAATATCATTGAAAATCCCAAATCACTTACAAGATTCTGTATCAGTAGTTGCTGGTTATTATAAAAATGACTGCTCGGCTCGGAGTCTGAAAAAGTGTTCTAGTAGAGTGACATGTCTAACTTCAGACAGTTGACCCAGTGTGGTAACACTATCGTGTAAACTGTCGGAATTTATAAGAACCCGGCAACGTCTACTTGTATTTTTGTCCATCTGATGAGTTAAGCCTTTTTCAACTGATTTTGATAGTTCGTTCTTATGTTGTACTGTTATACCACTGTCCCAGGTTAGGGTTGGGATCCCGCTAACATGTTTAACCAGACACTTTACGTGCCTGTCCTAAGTCAGGAGCCTGTAATTCAGTGGTTGTCGTTTGTTTATGTGTTTCATATTTGTTTTTCGTTTATTTTTTCATATAAATAATGCCGTTAGTTTTCTCCTTTGAATAGTTTTACATTGTCTTATCGGGGCTTTTTTATGGCTGACTATGCGGTATGGGCTTTACTCATTGTTGAAGGCCGTATGGTTAGCTACAGTTCATGTCTGTGTCATTTTTGTCTTTTGTGGACAGTTACCTCATTGGCAATCATACATCTTTTTTTATTAAAGCATTTTGATCAAGTACAATTTAATACAAATGATGTATATAGAACTTGTATATTTTACATATGGAGTTGTTTAGTAAAATATAATTGAGCTATTGTTTTTTTTTTTTATTTCAACAGATGAATCAACTTTAGATGGTCATAGAATACGGTGGGAAGAAAATGAAAATGTCCCACAAATACCAGCAGATGGTGTTCCGGTTTTTGTCCTTGGAAATGAAGTTGCAGAATGCCATCATGACAGAAACATGCACAATGCTGTACGGAAGGTTTGCTTTATGAGGGAAGGTTTTTAAAGGGAAAGGATCATCCAGTAAACTTCTGTTTATCTGTTTTTCAACGACAACATTGGTTAAAGATAGTGTGATAAATGTCTGGCGGGTTCAACAATGAGAATTTCTCCGTTCAGGAGTTATAAATCTTGAAAGATTAAAAAGTGCTGTTTCCGGTCATATCATTGCATTTACTCATCAACCAATCAACCCAAGCGGTATGGACTACGATTCAATAGATCACGTTATATATATAATTATATATTACTTTTCCATTTGATGTGCATTACCAAGATATTATAAAAAGATAAGAAATGCATCAGACTTGCAGTTATTTTATTCAAGCATGCAAAACAAACAATGGATTAACTTGCTTGCTTTATTTATTTGGATGTTTGTAAACAACAGGTAGGTAGTATATTTTCGTCTGTTTAATATTTACTGGAATTTGATTGGACAATAAACATTAAATTAATTTCATGTCAATTCTTTCTGTCCAATCAAATCCCAGTATATATAAAAACACACAGACACCCCGCCCTCCTATTGTTTGCAATCAAACAAGCAAACAACTTGATCAAAATTTTGTTTTGCATGCTTTTATAGAAGTTTAAAGAATTGTTAAATTTGATTCACTTAACTGAAAATTGATGTCCACTTATATTGAATGATAATTATTTTACAAATAACTTGATCACAATTTTGTTTTGCATGCTTTTATAGAAGTTTAAAGAATTGTTAAATTTGATTCACTTAACAGAAAATTGATGTCCACTTATATTGAATGATAATTATTTTACAAATGTTAAGACAATACCTAACATGGACCATGATTACACAGCTAGCAGTGGTTAAAGACGTCGCCTTGTACATACTAGTAAAAAGAGTGGATGCGATGCAGATGTTAAAATTCGAACAATTTTGAAGTTTCCTGAATTGATGGTAATTATTTCCTTTATGTGATGATACAACAGAACACAATTATTATTTTTATTTGTTGTTATATAACATGCAATTATTATGATATAAAATCAATTTAAATGGCTGACCCGTGTTAAGAGAGAGCCATATCTCTTGCACGTTAAAGACAGCCTTGTAGGATTTCGAAAAAGAATAGGCTATTGCCGCTGCAAGACGTCACAGTACTCGCACCCGCAAAGTGGAAAGGGATTAATATAATTTGCAAAACTTGTTTCCTAATCCACTATAAATAAATATGTTTAAACTCATCAATTTGAGATTGGGAGGATTTATTTATAAATCCATTTTGGTCATCAGTTCATATTTGGCTTAACTGAATATGACAAGTAACTACATTTGTAAAGGTAAATGTCAAAAGTCATTTCTATATAATCATTTTCAGGTTGCAAGGATGTCTATTCAGTATCTTAATTTCACTGTAAGATTTGAGTATGAGGAAGCACAAAACACCGATCAAAATTGATTTATTTTTATCTGCACTTTACTGTTCCAGAGTTCTGACCTTTGACCAATGGATAAATTACAGAAATATTTGTTTCTGTTCTTTAACTTACGTTTTCTGTTACTAAATGTTATAAAACACATGAACAATGCTTATTGTCTCAAAGGGCATATCAAGTATAAATGTGATAACCGTGCATAAACCTCGTCATAATCACTTTAACACCGAAATATTGGTTTCCGTGCATTGTGAATTTTGTGTAACCTGGAAGTCAAGTTTAGAGATGAGAACTCCATTAATGTAGAGACACTGCTGTCACCATTTGAAGTATGAAATAATCAAGAGATGTTGCTCTCTAAACTTGCAAGTTCTACAGACCCTAAGTTGACAGTATCATCTAGACAGAAACAACATATTGCCATTTACACCATTAACAATTGAAGAAAGGAGCCATTTGCCATCCGCATCTCCAACTATCTTTGAAATGTTCTTGCACTCACACTTCAATTCTTTATATATATTGCAAGTTTTTCATATTCTGCGTGAATGTCAACTGATTTTTATGTCAGATGGAAAAAACAAAACGTGATGGTTCTTTTAATTAGGCAACCTGCCTGGCAGAGGCAAAGCATTATCAGTAGAATATTCGATAAGAAATGTGTTTATCCTTTCTGAATCTTGAAATACAAGGACAAGTTTTTTGAAGTTTCCCTAGCATGAGTTATTAGAAAGTTCGTTTCAATGCTCTCCGAATTTAATGACGGCGTCCATTTCAATGATTTTGCTACAAGGTTCACCATAACATCCTTTGCACCCGCATGCGTCATTTTTAAAACGGGTGTTTAATCCTATGAAGATATTTTTGCAAAACATGAAACTTAAATTCCTCCGTTAGGTATACGTTTAAAACCACATTTAGCTTCCTTTGATTTAAAATATGTTGCTAAAGTTAAAACTTGCAAATGTCCTCCATGGGAACTTCCCAAACCAAAAATGATATTTGATCCCCGTGAACACAATAAAAATAAAACAAATTTTCTTTTAATTCAGCAACACTATGCTGAAATTTAAGCCGATTATCTAGATTTTTCAACTGTATACTGATGGATCAAAAGATGGTGATAGAGTTGCATCTGCTGCTGTCTTCAGGGACAGAGCTGCAACCCTCCGTTTGGCATCTGATGCATCCATCTTTACTACTGAAGCAGAAGCTATAATTTTGGCTTTGAAATTTATTGCTTCTGCAGATAAATCTAATGTGTTCGGATTCACGTTCATGCTTACAAGCTATACGAAATACTAAAATTAAAAACCCAACAATCCTGAAAATTTTATATGTAATGAGGAATTTAAAAATTCTTCTGAAAGAAATAATATTTCTATGGGTTCCGAGTCATGTTGGAATCCTTGGAAACACAGCTGTAGACCTTGAGGCAAAGAATGACCTTGGTGACCCTCTATCTAACTGTGATATACCAAAATCTAATATTAGAGAATATGTTTTTAATATGTTGAAAAATAAATGGAGTAAAAAAGATGATAATAAGTTGCATGAAATTAAACCTAATTTAGGAAAACCTTTTAATAATAAAGCAACTAGTACGGTGACCAGACCCAATATTTTTAAAATTTAATCGTCAAACATACTATATGGCTATATTATATATCATTGGATTCGGAAAAATGAGTACTTTTGGAATATCGATGTCGTCAAAAAGAAATGTGGTAACAGTTTTGCATAAATTAAGGTCAAAGATCAACAAATTGTTTTCTCTTTTTCTTTCTATATTTTCAAAATTGAAAGATACCAGCAGCATTTTGTGTTAATTTTAAATCAATTGATTTTGAATTATCTCGAAAATGTAAAAAAAAAGGAACTTATTACTTATTAATTGATTAATTCTGAAAATTGGCGTTTTTCAAACACTTGTTCTATTATTATAATACAAGATCAATACAAATTCCGTTAAAGTTACAGTAGTTACCTTGCCGGGTGACATCCAACCTCAGCAATAAATGATAAATGTTGTTTTCAATTAAAGCCTTCTATCCCGAACGTTTATTTTGCAAAAGCTCATGCATGTAAAAGAGGGACGAAAGATACCAGAGGGACAGTCAAACTCATAAATCGAAAATAAACTGTCAACTTCTGGCTAAAAAGGAAAAAAGACAAACAGACAAACAATAGAACACATGACACAACATTGAAAACTAAAGAATAAGCAACACTAACCCCACCAAAAACTGGGGGTGATCTCAGGTGCTTCGGAAGGGTAAGCAGATCCTGTTCCACATGTGGCACCCGTCGTGTTGATTATATTATTACAAATCCGGTAAATAGTTTAATTCGGTAGGTTACATTCATGAAAGGGAAGAGGATTGTATTTACGAAGTAAGGAACATATCCGATATCATTTGTGAAACGGTTATTCCATAACGGTCAACCAACTCGTGATGGCGTCCGTAAAATTTACGAAGGGATGATTTCAACTTAACTATTTTGAACTCTTGGTTTAATAGCTTATCATGAAAATCATGATAGGAAATGCATGCACGGGAATATCATATCAATTGGGATATATATTCCCCGTATGCAGGTGCTGCTGGAATGTTGCTACTTAGAAATGGAAAGTTCACTTGGAAAGCTGAAATCATCTCTTTTGTCGTAAATTTTTGTTTTCAACCGACCTTCATTGTCAATTTCTAGATGTTACAGTTGGGGAAAAGCAAGCACATAGTTGGTGAATGGGAAAAAATCTTTAACTATTTTTTATACTGCTAATGTTCCCAATCTGCACCTACAACTCGCATGCATGTGTCATCTGTTTGTAGTAGTGAACACACAGAACAGTCACACCCGTATCAGAGGTCCGAATGATTATTCTGTCGCTCTTTCCCATTTCTGTTAACTTAATGTCAAAGTATTAGGCATTAATTATCATACGAGTATTGGCCCTTGTTGAGTGCTAACCAAGTTACGACAGTCATTTACAAATAACATTATTGTCTGAAATAACTTCTACAATTTCTGATTTATAAACGTTCCGGCTAAGTAAAACCCACTATAAGGTAGAAAGAGATTTGTCATAGTTTTGAAGAAGAAAAACTACCAAAGAAATTACGGAGAGCCTGTTGATTTTCTTTAACAGAAAAAAACTTCTTCCAGTCAGGAATCCTTCTCCATTCAATAATCTGATACAACTTGGTGGAAGCTGTAGTCTTTGTGCGGCTTTCCCTTTCAGCAGACAACTTTGTAGAGTTTTTTTATATCGTAGCGGTAAAAAAATGTCTGCTACTGTGTGCGCTAGAGAAAAGCATAGGATCACATTTTTATAATAGTCAGCTGCAAGGTCACCAATTTGTTTACTTTTTTGTTATCATCAATACATTTTTAAAAAGCAATGCGATACCACCTCTCAGACTGGTGTAAGTTGTGAGTGATGGGCCAAAAAGACCCATACGTTTCAACATATTGCTGGCAGATTCCATCATTAAGTCTTTCAACAGAACTTAAAAAGTGACGTTTACTCTTTACAGTAAAGGAAGTGATTCAGTACTTCTTCTCTTGCACACGATACACTTTTCAAAATTAAAACACATGTGTTGCCTTTTTTATATGGTCATTTTTATAAATTTCCTGTTACAAAACTTTGAAATATTAAAAAAACTAAGGATTTTCCTATCCCAGGAATAGATTACCTTAGCCGTATTTGGCACAACTTTTTGGAATTTTGGTCCTCAATACTCTTCAACTTTGTACTTGTTTGGCTTTATAACTATTCTGATCTGAGCATCATTGATGATTCTTATGTAGACGAAACGCGCGTCTGGCGTAGTGAATTATAATCCTTTGATAGCTATTACTTTGAACTACTAGGATCTAATCGTACAGGACTTCCTAATTCAAACCTTTTCCAGATAACTACATGTCCAAATTCTGACTTGGTTCTTAATTTTTGAAATAAATAAAAAGAAAAAAAACCATATCAAATAAAAAATCTTTTAAAAAATACATAAAAACACGACAACAAACACGAAATATGACCATGAACTAACAAAAAAGATCGAATTTAACCAATTTTAGCCATGAAAAATCTTTGATACGAAATATCATTTATTATACTAGATTAAAATAATAGTATCGGTCCGGTTCAGTAATTTTGGAAAGTCGAATTTCAAGAGGAAAACCTGTATCTTCGTTTTGTAGTGTATATTTTGTTTCAATGCAAAAGTCAAAATAATGATTCTGAGATAAAGGATTTTGAAATTGTTGTTTAATAAAGGTTTGAAATATCATATAAATGTTGATTATTTTACATTTTGCGAAAAAAATAAATGATGAAATGAATTGAAACGTACTCTATTAATTAAATGAAAAATACTCGTAGTGTTCAATATTTACAAAAACTCTTCAATAACGGATTAATTTTGCTAAACTTTGTTTGAAATTGTTAAAATAAGGTGTAACAACAATGTATATAATAACAAAAAGCATATTACGAATGTACTTTAAGAATGTAGGCCTAAAATCTTTTAAAAGTATTTTTTTCTTTAAAATAAGGGAACGAACTTCAAAGCCCATTTTTCTAAAATTGCACCGTACGATTTTTTGACGACAAGTCAAAATGTGAAGTGTAACCTTTGAACTACCAATACTGTGATTTATAGCCGTATAGCCCGAATGACGATTTAACTCCTTAAATAAGCGACTTTTCCTTACTTGGTCACCGTACTAAACCGACAATCAATCAATCTAAAACGGGTCTGGGCAATATATTCTCGCGTATCGTCATCTGATGGTTCGACTAAATGATCTGAAATTCGGAGTGGAAAGATACTGCTAAAGATGGCATGCTTTAACTTATAATAACTGGCAAAACTTTTAGGAATTTTGGTCCTCAATGCTCTTCAACTTCGTACTTAAATTAAAAAAATGTAGTCCGCATACTTTTCTTTCATTATAAATGACAGTAGGCACAAGCTATATCATTAAGTTTTACCTGTCTTATACCCAATATTTGAAATTATCAATAAATAAATGGTGATAAAGTCAATATGTATATATTTTATTTAAGTTTTTTGTGTACAATTTGGAGTTTAGTATGGCGTTCATTATCACTGAACTAGTATATATATTTGTTTAGGGCAAACCGAAGAACCCCTCCGGCCGTGTGAATTTCTCGCTCGCTGCATTAAAGACCTGTTGGTGACCTTCTGTTGTTGTCTCTCTGATACAGTCCCCATTTCCATTCTCAGTACATGTTATATCTTTAATATCAAATATTCATTTTTGGTATGTTATGCATATAATTGATAAACTTCAAAAACTGTTTTAGAGTCCAGCAATAGTTCCTGTGCTATCGGAAAATCAGATATTACTGTGGCGATATAACTGGTCTTTTTTACACATAAGCACACGTGAAAGCTTCAAATCTAAAATCAATTCCATCTGACATCTTGAAGACTTCTTTGCCTCAGACCTGGCATATACAGGTAAGAAGCTTGAAGGCAGTCAAGTTGATGATGTTGTTTGTGGATACAATTCTAAATCTCCATATAGGAAACCCGTGGTCTACGATAAACTCTACAATCCGTCAAAAATAGATATTTCACCTGTCACAGAATTATGTGAATCAGTTGCTAAAGTTGACAGCAGTATCTGAATGGTTTCTGTTAGCAGCGGTGCTAGTCAAGAAACCACAGACACAACATTTGGTAAATTTCCATATAATGTATTATTTCTTTTTCAGCATTTTCATGTAGAGCAAAAATTGTCAACCATTGATGAAGCAGAAGACGATTTTTTTATCAACTACGAATAATCCTTATCCACATTTGATGATTTATGCTTCATACAGACACCAAAGACACCAACTGCAACATCAACCAGTGATGATTATCTCAAATATTATACATTAATATATTAATCCATTCCGTTAATTCGTTCGTCTGTCCAACTTCAGGTTAAAGTTGTAGGTCGAGGTAGTTTTTGATGAAGTTGAAGTTTAATCAACCTGAAACTTAGTTTATTTGTTCCGTATAATATGATCTTTCTAATTTTAATGCCAAATTACAGTTCTGACCCACATTTCACGGTCCAGTGAACATAGAAAATTATAGTGGGAGTGGGGAATCCGTGAACAAGGGACACATTACTGTTTAAGATAAATTATACAAAAAAATTACAAGAAAAAAAATATAATTTTTTTAACTTCAGTAGGACACTCAAATGTTTCAATCCTAAATACATACATCTACACATGCTTTACTGAAAATTTATTGTTCAAATTTGTTTCAAGGAAAAGTAGTATTAATTTTTTATTTATTTTTTCAGACCAATGGAAAATCTTAAGAGGATTCTCACGTGAAACATTCATTGATACAACAGCCAATATCGAAAGTAAAGAACATCGCCGTAGACAAAATAACTTATATTATCCCGGACACCTAAGGGCATCCACCACAGATGATGTTGAATGGTTTTTCAGCATGACACAGGCAGTTAGAAGACACATTCACCTTAAAAGAGTTTAAATAAGGATGGCGAAAAATTCTTCGTGAATTTTGCACGCGCTCTGATCCTAATATCTTTTTATTACTGGACTCAAAATGAAAGATTCAAGTTAGAACATGCATCGTTTGATAAAGACAATGGTCAAGTTAACGACTTCATGTTTCATGTTGTAAGTTTTAACCAGAGAGAAGACAGCAATATATTCACTGCAGGCAGCAGCTTTCTTCCTGCACGTAATAGGCCAATCATAAGACTGTTTCGTTTGGACGTTGGATTACCGCCTGTATCAGAAAACCTGCAGCATTTACATTTACGATAGATGTAAATGTATATATAAATAAAAATCTCAATTATATGAACTAGGTTGAAAATTAAGGAATTGATTTGATACCATCTATGAGTGGTATAATTCATAATTTAACTTCAAGCTTTTCATATTACTTTATACATTAGTGCATTCTTCAGGACTGTGATAATTTTCTTTAATAAATTATTGCTTTTTTCATAAATTACCTTTAAAGGATGAATTAAAAATTAGAATTAACTGCAGGAGATACCTTTTATCAGTAACATATGGTGATGGCCAAAGAAGTGTGAAATACCCTTATTAAAGAAATACTAGTACAAGAACTAACTAAATGATTGAATGTTCACAACTTTAAGTCATGATGCAAAGAAAAAATGGTTGATAAAGCCGGATAGCCACTGTTTGCAATTAAAATATTCTTGTCGACAAGCAACTGTCACTATTTGAATATCACGAGGGGAAGAATAAATCAGGAGAAGTTAACACAGCATGCACACAAATTGGGGTCAAGTATCTGCCACCAGTAAATAAAGGCAACAGTAGTATACCGCTGTTCAAAACTCATAAATCCATGGGTAACAAACCAAAACCGAGCGAAACGCATTAAATATAAGAGGAGAACAACGACACAACACCGAAACGCAACACACACAGAAACAGACCAATCATCAGACAAAACACCACGAGAATAACAAATGTAACATGAAAACCAAATACATGAATTTGGGATAGACAAGTACCGTGCCACGTCTTATCTCAATATCTCAAAAATAAGAGAAAACACAAACGACTCAACGTTAAAATGCAACACAAAGAGAAACGAACAATATTATAACAATGACCATCTTCCTGACTTGGTACAGGACACTTTTAAAGGGGAATAAAAGTGGTGGGTTGAACCTGGTTTTAAGGCATGCCAAACCTCGCACTTTAATGGCAAAGTTAAATATAACATTGAAATGACAACATAATATTACAGGACTACAATACAAATAAATAGAACATATTAGACACAGAAAAACATGATTAATAGATAACAAAAAGCATCAGGTTTAAAATTCAATACGCCAAAAACGCGCCTTGTCCACACAAGACTCACCAGTGACGCCCAGATATAAAAGATCGAAAGTGAAAAAAGTACAAAGTTGTACAGCACTGAAGATCAAAAGTTGAAAAGGTTTCGCAAAATACGGCATTGTTTTTATGCCCGGGATAAGAACATTCTTATTATATAGAACAATTCATGCTTTTGCAAACAGTAAATTTTATTAAATGAATATGAAAGAGATATACACAAAGAAACTAAAGTATTAACTAATTACAGAAAACTAAACCTGAATACATAACGCCTAGATATAAAAGATCGAACGTGAAAAAGGTACAAAGTTGTACAACACTGAAGATCAAAAGTTGAAAAGGTTTTGACAAATACGGCATTGTTTTTATGCACGGGATAAGAACATCCTTATTATATAGAATACTTAATGCTATTGCAAACAGTAAATTTTAACAAATGAATATAAAAGAGATATACATAATGAAACTGAAATATTAACTAATTACAGAAAACTAAACCCAAGTTTATCAGTAAGTCATGTTCAAATCTTATGCTAGTATAAGTGTATCCAAAAGGAAAACCCAAACAATCACACATGATGTATTTCTCAATTGATGACCAAAGTAACATGTTATTCGCCACTTCCAATTTCTTTTATTTGTTTTCCGATGATGGACCTGAATCTGAATATGTGTTGTCGTCTTGTGCTGAATGAAATGAAATTCACAACATCTGGACGTTTAGATAGGGTTTAGGTGATAGAAACTTAAGATGGGTCTTGTGCGTTTGAAAAAGGCGGTTTGCAATTCATTGCTAAATTGACACAAAAAAACAGAGGAGCAAGCTATGTTTGTAGTACGTTTGTTTTTTGTTCACTGAACATAGAAAATGATACTGCAAGTGGGGCATCCATTTACTGGGGACACGCTCTTGTTTTCTTTATTCAGTTAAAATTTTATTTCAGCATAAGAAATTACCTCATAGCATTCATGTATGGCTTATCTTTTATATTTAAAAACAGTTTTCAAGTAAATGCTTTATAAGAAGTGCAATTTTATATAATTGTTGGCAAAAGGGCATAATTACCAGCAGTTATCAAGCACCTAATAGATGGCTTTTTTAGTATTCGGATTTGAAAGTTAAAAGTAGTTCTTCAGTTTTCATTGAGCATCATGTGTTCTAATCACTAATGTGTAAGTAATAGATGCATTATTTTTTAACAAGCAGTTAGTTTTTTTTTCTCTCACTTAAATTGATTTATTCAAACACATGTCAATTATTCAAACAAATTTTACATTGGGTCATAATGTTAAGCCACTTCTCACTGCTCATGCATTATAAAACAGTACATAACATGTTATCAACATCATTCAACAGAAAAAATCTGTCTTCAGATATAACAAAAAGTCAAAAACGAGTATAAACCTGATAAAATCACATTAATAAAAGAATTTAAATTTCTATTTAATAAGAGCACAACATACACTGACAGCGCATTGCCGATATATTCATGCAACTTCACAACATGTTTATATTTATCTAGTTATACATTTACCTTACTAAACATGTTTTCTTGATTCTTTTTGTAAGTCTTTATAATAATTTCTTTTCTTTTTTTTTCAGTATATGCTCAGCTTTATTTATAATGCAACAGTTCTGTTTTCATAAAAGCCTTGAATGAAAAGATGTCAGCAGCCAATCAAAAAGATCAGTTTATAATTAAAATTGTTATTCCTTAAAGGGGCACTAACTGTCACTCAACTAACCTGTATATTAGTAGCTTTTTACATATTTTACAATTTAGATCTAATGTGATATTAATATCCAAAATTAAACATGAAGGCAGCTAATGATAGAAAATTGTAAAATCACATAATAAAGAGATGTTGCTTCTCACAATTTATATGCATAATTCATAATTTTGGCATGACAAATCCTACTGCAGGCAAACTGTTTTACCATTATATTCTGTTTGAAAATAAGAAAATGTGGGGTTTCAATTTTTTTAATGACTAAAACTGTACAATTTGTGTGTGATTTGAAAACCAATTGTTCGTAATTTCTTTACAATTTGTTTGTGATTTTCTCATGTTTTGAAAGCAATTTGTTTCTGATTTGTTGTTCTGTTCATTTGCATGTTTATGATTTCTGTGTAATTTGTTTGTGATTTTCTCATGATTTGAAAGCAATTTGTTTCTGATTTGTTGTTCTGACCATTTGCATATTTATGATTCCTTTTTAATTTGTTTGTGAATTCCTAATGAATTAAAAGCAATGTGTTTGTGATTTGTTATTGTGATTTGTTAGCTCATTTGCATGTGAAATTTTATCACTTTCAAATCATAAAGAAATCATATGATTTGTTTATAATTTGTTACAATGATTTGTTCCGTAGTTTTTTTTGGTTTGGGTTTTTAACAAAGGTGCGCATGTTTAAAAATCATACAAATGTCAGTTCGTGTAAGACCATTAACTGGGATAAATGGAACAAATGACCGATTTTAAGTAACATCAAATACAATTATCACAATAGAGATCAAATTTACTGAACAAAATGTTACATTTTCATGAAAGCTCTGGGTTTTTTTTCAAGGCTACAGCTAATACACCTGTCAGTAAATCTAAGAAAGTCGAATAAAGTCATTGAAGAGCCAGAACCCAAACTATCACACGAACAGACCAGCTCTTAGACATCAATTTCTCCAATCAACAAAACAGATTGTGATTGTCTGATATTGAGCGATTCAATACTCCGGCGTATTATACCAAGACAATTTACACCTATATATGGGAGAAACAATACAACGCTTTATTCGAGGCAATGATTTGTGAAGATTTCATAGAAAACAATGGAATGAAAATGAACCCCGAGAATATGCTGATCAATATCGGAGCAAGAGATCTTCAAACTAATTATGTCATGTAAATACTGTTCTTACAAAATGCAAATCATAAGAAATGTTTTCAGTAAATCCATGACTGTCAGTGATAGAAATATCATTTGTTTTAAATCATACAAAATTGTTACATACCTTCACAAGCATACACAAATTTAAATAATTAATTTGAATAATGGAAGTTTGATATCTTTTCAATTACCTATAACACATTTTAGTTTAAGTACAAGAAAACATTAATGATTTATCGCTTTTTACTTCGCAGACTGATTTATTCTTACAAGACTTCCGATGGAGTAGGGGAGATAAGAGAGGGGAGGAGAGCAGCCCCATTCATTTTGGGACGGTCTTTAAAGAAGAACCAATATCGTAAGTTTCCTCATCTCTTCTTGTATTCTTGTAGGAATATTGTACCTAAATAAACGAAAATTAAGAATTTGGGACATAAATGTATCGTCAACAACATAATTTTTTTGTAACTCGTGACTGATTTCACAAAAATATCATTGTTGTGTCCCAATATGGCTTTAAAAGGAGGAGATATTTCAATATGATTTAGCCCATGCTATTTCGGAATAATAGATAAAAAATGTCAGTAACTGCAGGTATAAACGTTTGCATAGTCTATATTTTTTCTCGAAAAAAAAAAAATATTGGATGTATATAATGCATTTTCTATCTGTTATGTGAAACTACAACATTATATCTTAACAAAACTGGGAATGTGTTAACATTTATGGAAAAACCTATTTTTTTAGTTCATTTTCATTCCAAGAATAAACATAAAAATTAACCATTCGTTGATATTCAGAACTTGACGTTTAATTTTGCAGTGGTGTAAAGAGATTCTACGAGGTGAACTCTTCAAGAGAGTTTACTATTATCACCTGAAGAAAAAAAGAAATAACCTAGGTTAGTTTTAGTTATGTGAAATTTCGGTCTATGTTGTACAAATTAGCAGTTACGTCCAGTCAGAATATGGCCGATTAATATGATGTCTCGTGTAAAGAAAGTGTCACGCTTATTGCACGTTAAGAAACCTTGCAACAACTCTTCCAGGGGATCCGTAGGTGACCTGTTGCAAGGCTAAATTTCTGTCCCTATGCAATATACCCTCATTTCCCGTGGTAGTCTAAATTTCTCCGACCCTGATCTCCCGTGAACCTCCTTTTTACAAAACCCATCTAGTGTGTTTATTGTTAATTTATTTTGTATCTAATATACATGAAATATTTGCCAACAACCAATCAATCAATTTTGTATATATTGTTTATTTATTTTCAGCAAAAAAGGGGTGGAAAGACAATTATTAAAAGAGGATAAAGAAAATGACAAAAAGATGAAAAGGTAAGTTGCTTTTTTGCAATATTTTTTTTCATTTTTTTACAAACCAAAAATCAAGATTTAATGTCATCACGTAGTATATTTATTAAACATATGATTGATTGATTGTTGGTTGCTTAAAGTCCAGTGGCAATATTTCATGCATATTCAGGACGAGAACAAGTTAACAATAAATACAATAGGTAGGTTGTTATAATAGAGGATTATAGTCGGAGAAATTTGGACTGCCACTGGATTGATTTGATTGATTGTTGGTTGCTTAACGTCCAGTGGCAAATATTTCATGCATATTCAGGACGAGAACAAGTTCACAATAAATACAATAGGTAGGTTGAAACGATAGAGGCCATCTGGGATGATGGTCGGAGAAATTTAGACTGCCACCGAAAAAGGAGGGTATATTGGATAGGGACAGAAATTTTGCCTTACAACAGGCCACCTACGGACCCCTCAAAGAGTTGTTGCAAGGGTTCTTAACGTACAAAGAGCGTGGCACGTTTACACGAGACATCGGATTTAACGTCCCCTTCTGACCGGACGTGACTGCGAACTTGATACATCCCGCACAGCCAAACGGACGCCCCACTTCGGCAAGCGTTTTACTGCCGGTCGGGAGAAGACCAATTGACCATATTTCTATACCCCAGTCACCCTTGGGGATATTAAACATATGACACTTACACGATATATGACCTTAATGGGGTATGATACTTTAAGATTAAGCGCTGGAAAAAAAACAACTCTCTGGCTGATAATCGATTATTATCTTAGAACGTTGTTACAGTGCAAAAGTGAGAAAAATGAGAGAAAAAAAGCATTAAAAGGAAAAGATATTGTAACCATCAACGATACAGATACACACAACTACATTGTTTATATGGGGAAAAAATATGGAGTCATCTGTCTAAATTATATATAACTTGTGGTAAAAATCATTTTTGGATAGGTGTTTTTTCTTCAATATGCGTGTTTTGTCTTTAATTAATAGACAATGATATAACTGTTTTTTTGGATCAGTGTTTGTTTTATATATGTCTGTTTTGTTCTTTTTATTTTTATATTTGTTTTTTTCAGAGAACAACTGGATATACATACATAAAGGATTAGACCGATGCGTTTTTTTTTTGGGGGGGGGTCCCCAATTGAATCCTCCAAGATAAAACAGTTACAAGAAGTGATAAGGAAAATGGAGGAAAACCATACTAATACTGTTCACATCTTGCAGGTTATGGTAATCCAGTTGGAGAAATAGAAGCCAAGAAGGCAGAACATTATAACATTATGAATAAAGTGTTTGTACTTGTATTTGTATTGGTTTATTTTTAATAACACATTCAGTACTAGAAATGCATTGCTCAAAGATTACATTACGTTAATTTCAATAAGTCATTTGCTCATACTGGAAAATATCGAACGTAAACAACAACTAGACACATTACAAAAATCATATTTACATTATAGTTAGTCGCTACAAAATTTTATTTGTTTTCTTAAATAGAACCCACAACTATTTATACTTCTTAGTATATAAGGATGGGCCATCTTTAGGTGTTGAATCATTTAAAAGGAGTGGGTTATACAGATGTTTAAACACCTGTTGTATATTTAAGGAGTGGTTGCATAAGTGTTAAAAGACACCTGTTTAAATGATTTTAACATGTGCTTTTACACTGGTTTCTGACAGTGCATTTAGTAGTGGTTTGCTAAGGTTTTAGGACATCTGTTTTAACTTGTGCTTCTTGAAAAAAAAACAATGCGTTCCTTTAAAGGATTGGGTTTGTCATATGCTTAGGCACCTGTTTCTGATAAAACATATATAGGAGGGGGTTCACACAGGTGTTGGAACATCTGTTTATGTAGCTAATGCTTTTAAGTGTAAATCTATAAGGAGTGTCAGTTACTCAAAATAGGCTGAGGAGGTTCGCATTGCATCAGTGTATTATTAGAGTGTTTAAAATATTCAATATTCAAATATTTATTGCCATATAAACTTTAAACATTAAATTTGTGTCATTTAAATAATAAACAATATAAAAGTGAACATATATAAAGTGCTTAAACTGACACCTCAAAATATTTATAACCCCTCTTATTTAAAAAGAAAGACTTTGACCCCAATATTTAATAACCCCTCTTATTTAAAAAGAAAAAGACTTTGACCCCAATATTTTATAACCCCTCATATTTGTGGCCCAATTTGGAAGGGGGGTTATAACTATGCACCCTCACTCAAGGGGCTTTGAGTTTTCAGTGATACTACACTGAAACGCACGTTTCCTATCAATGACAACATTTGACTAAGACTAACTGTACATGTTAAAAGTTTTGATGTTAATTAAGGGGTTTACTATAACAGAACAACCACCATCAACACCAGCCACACCGTACAACTGGATGTTAGCCTCCACCTCAAAGGATTATTATTTTAGTATTGTAATAAGCACACACTGTACAATGACGCGTGACTTCATGTATTATTGGGGTATTACTCCTCAACTCGTCAATAATAACATGGACATATCTTTAATGAAGACACGAGCCTCATTACACAGGACCAACAGAAGGCTACTGATGATGGCAAGTCAATGAATTGTTTTAGGATGAACCTTCCTACTCCCTGATGGACACTTTTCAAGCACGCGAAACTGTCAATCCATAAAGTTGCCGAAAAGGTGTTATCACTGTATTATAATTAAAGGACAACACACATATTTACTGCAAACCAACCCCATTATTGATTACGAAAAGAGGGACGAAAGACACCAAAGGGACAGTCAAACTCGTAAATCTAAAACAAACTGACAACGTCAAAGTTTTTTTAATGTTTTTTCAAACTTCGGACTGATAACTTAACCGCTAGTGCTTTAAAAATATAATTTGATATGTTTAAAGTGTTCTCTTGAACAAAAAAGATAAACCAAATGAAAGTTTAGTAGTCCGATTCATATTGAAGTTACAACTTAAAGACCATGTGCGATGCCTGTACTAAGTTATGCCTGGGTATCCTAATAAATTTAGCCCACGTGACACAGGTAGATTGAAAATAATTTTGTCGTTGATGGTTTTGAACTGTGGACGGAAAAGAATTAAGTAGCACATGACATACAAATATATGGGAATGTGGATTAATCTATACAAAGCGTAATTTACTTACACAAATAAAATTATGGATCAATGTCATGTTAACACACTAATTAGTATGTAACAAAGAATGTTTGAAATATTTACACAATGATGAAAATACACGCAAAATTTCGCTAGACCAAGTAGCTTTAACAAGCGTGCAAATATCCAGGTGAAATTGGATGTAGATGATAAGAAACTTTTGCAGCGCAATGTCTATTAGTGGAGCGGCGGAGAGGACAATTTTAGAAATTTAAATTACCTAAATACCTCATGGGATTTTAATAGCTCATTGGAAAGCTGAAATCCTGTACTTTTTGAAAATATGTGTCGTCAATATCAAATCTGGTACCATAATATCGAAAATCAAGGTCAAAGGTCATCACTTAAAAAAATCCTACTTTCATCTAGAGAAACAATACCATTGATATTTGTCAAAATTAATAATCTATTCAATAAATTAAACGAGTAGTATTATGTAGAAAAACGTTAGTTCATATAAAATCTTTCTCATATTTGCACATGACGTCAGAACAACGTTTTATTTAACTTTTCTGAAGGTAGTCCATGGTACATACAAATTTTAATGCCTAATGGAAAACAGGAACATATTTACATTGATAATTGACATCAACAAATAGCATTTCTTGAATACTTAAATAGTTAAAAAGTTTTAAAAAGAGTATCTGCTATGCATAGTTAAAAAATCAAACCAAATATGCAGCCATGAAAAAATTCGTTTCAGTTTTCAAGGATTCGACGTGTCACCAAGTTTTATTAAAATTAATTCAAACTATCTCAATACAAGATACTACCTTTTTATTTAATATAGTTATTGGAGTTTGATATATTACTCAATTAGTGCAAGCGTGTTGTAATGTTATGAAAGGATTTAGGACACTTTTAGAAATAATTAAAAATTGAAATTAAATAGAGCTAATTAAAATAAAAAATTGTATGTTTCAAATTTATTAAGTCAGTTAAAAGTAAAATAGAATATAAAGTCAAATAATTCATTGGCACAAGGAAATATAACAAAAAGAAACTACAATCAAAAGAATTTATGATTCATAAGAGTAACAGACATTAGCTAAGGTACAAGATCATGCTTAAAATAGAAGTCAAGAATCACGCTTTAGAAGTTGATAGGTCGACGGACAGATGTATGTCGAATTGATATTACATCCAAGGTTAAAACCATATTCACAGAATTTGTAGATACTACAGCATCATGAATATTCAGTAATACATTTAGGCACACAAGAATGCTATTAATAACCAATTAAAAAGTTTAGATACGAAGATTGACGTACGCAAGATATTAATTAAAATTTAACATCTTTAATTATCAATTATTATAAAGATCAGAAATTGAAATTCTTCCAAAAATATCATTTTATTTAATTTGAGAAATAAAAGTCCAAATGCTTTTCAAAAACAAATAAATACATTTTGCATATTATGAAGCAATAAATGTTTTGGCAACACTTTTGCAAAAGAGGCTCAATCTTGTCTGGGGAACAAGAATGTCGGGTAATGAGTAGTGACTATAAAAGCAAATATAAGTCTACTGCCCGTACATTACATTACAATCCTTGTTCCAACCAGCAAATTGAGTTGTCTTATTTATTTCATTAAAAAGGTAAGTTATATAATGTTACTTAAAGTAATTTAATAAAATAAATTAATTGCAAATTAATAGGAAATAATTCAATAAATATAATAAGTTTAATTCGAGCAATATTTGAAATAGAAATATATTTGTTATTGTCAAATGATAATCTTATTGTTAAACTATGATTTATGCACTGTAATATTTAACGATCAAAAAGAAAAGAAACATTACATTACAATCCTTGTTCCAACCAGCAAATTGAGTTGTCTTATTTATTTCATTAAAAAGGGTAAGAAGGCGCGAGTCCCACCCTCGCTGCCAAGCCAGTCCACAACAACGACATGTAGTCCCCAGATGTCCAGACATCATTCTACCTACAAGAACCGTAGGAGAACTGAGCAAACGAGAGGAGGCAAATCAACACCATGTCTTTTAATTTAGAAACCACCGAAGACAACCATAATACCATCTTAACAAGTGACCTCCCTGGGAATTTAACATTACAACAAAAAACCATAAAATCCCCGTCACAACAATAGAACAAATTCCTAATCTTTGATGAGTTTATTTTCATACCAAATGAAACGTCGAAAACATTATAGCAAATTAAAATAAAGTTACCAAATATTACAAGAACTATCTGCATGATATTTCATTACCACTACCTACATTTTGAAAAAAAACACATAAATCAGTGCAAGGAAGACACTGCTCCTTGCAAACACGTGCTGCCTAGCATGTTTCCCCCCTTATATGAACTAATTATATCTTGTAGAAAGTCCGATGCCATTTGTCCCTCAAAGAAAACTGGCTATAACTTGTCATGTTGCACAATTTTCCAACAAAGGCACATGGGGAGCCATTACTTCGGTTGGCTAGATTTGCCGACAACCAAACTTTGCTTTGCCACATTGTACGTAGTACGTGATGCTTAAATACGAATTCACATGCCGAAAGCTTTCCGTTTGAATTGTTTTACACTGTCTTATCGGGGCCTTTTATAGCAGACTGCAGTATGGCCATTTGGGCTTTGCTCATTGTTGAAGGCCGTAAGGTGAACTTAGGCTACAAGATTACCAAAACGGCTTGGTTTTGTCCTAAAAAGATTGAATACCGACTTTTAACCGATTCCAAAAAAAAACCCTGAAGTGAAGTCACACCCACCCAGAGCATGAACGACCGGCATAATAAGACTTTAAATGGAGTAATTATGTTATTACAATTTGACACCAGGCACTTTTCGAGAGTAGCACATTTTCACCGAATGTCATACGAAAAATGCATTGATACTGAAGAAAATGTTTCAAAAGACTTTGTCAAGAGACAAGTAACAAAACTTGTCAAACAGGTTGACAACATTGCTTCTAATATTTCCAACGATATGTATATGTACTTGGTTATTTGCACGATAATAATCCCTAGATATATAAACATTTTTCCATTTTTTTCATGAAATTGAGGCTGTTTCATAAAGTACATGCGTACCGATTTGTCGTTGGTTTTGGTGGAGCTACATGTACTTAAGTCCGCTTTTATCTCAACCATTTTTAATTATGCTTTGATGTTATTCGCTGTCTTAACAGCGTCTACAATGGAAATATCGCTAGCAAATACAATGCTAGATTTATATTGTCCTTGTTGAGCAAAAAAGGCAATGGCATCCCTGTAGTACAACTCAAGTTTAGCCTTATGTTTGAGGAATTACAGTATGTCTTACTTATTTTATCAGGTAAAAAAGACTGATACCTTATTAAAAGGGATGATAAAACAAGATACTTTTTGTCAAGAATAAGGGTCTCTGTCTATAATTTTAACTACAGCTAAATACCAAATCATACGCAGATTGATCAGTGGATTTTGGTCTATATGCCATGTTTGTGGTCGGACATGATGCGTGATACACTGCATTATTGAGCAAATTATCTTGCTCTATTCGATTTATCATTTCACCGTCGCATGCTCTAAAAGCAGCATCTTTAAGATTGACTAACCTTTCAGCAGATGAAATTGTATGTAATGTTTTCACCCTTTTATGAGATTTTTTTGTGCAAATAATACACTTTTATGTATTGTGATTTTTTCAGGCACAAAACAATTTATAGATAAATCGGAATCTATATCTGGTGATTCCAATTCAGCTGATACTGATTTAAAATTCTGCTTACTTGTGTTGCTTTTATAACATAACCTATGATACCTAAATACGGGTAATTCACTTGCTGTTTCATTGCAGAATTTGTTCAAATAACTGAACAAATCATCATCACGTCTCTTTGCTGCTGCAGTAATCAGACTTTTTCTTCCAGATTCTGTCGATGTTAATAATATTTCATCAAGAACAGAATCGCAGATAATGCATTTGTCAACACTTTCCTTTTTTTGACATCTAGCGGGACCAGTTTTAACGAGATTGTTAAATTGTCCATGTGATTGAATAAAAAAACCCAAATCAAACACACCTGAAAACCAAACGAACCCTAAAATGAAATTCACTTTCCCAGTTCAATTCAACAAAAACGAGTATACAACAATACCGAACAACATAAATTAATTACAAAGCTTTGGAAATTATAAAATGAACAAGACATATGCTTAAAATGACTACAAATGACCTTCGCTAAATCGCTGAATGTGTGACTATAACTAGAAGCCACAACAATGTTGGTAAATCTGTGACAAATATTCGGACTTGAAATCTGGATAAAACGCAGATATTTAGTCAAATATTTATATTATTAGGAAATGACTTCAAAAAGTAAATCGGCTCGATTGAAGTATTATACGGCGGCTTCATTGTTTTGCCTTTAAAATACACCTATACTGCACGTGCAAATAATGCTAGATGAAAAACGATGATTTTTACAGTGTTATTTTCAACCATTTTCAGATGCAGTAAGCATAAAATTTAGGACTTTTTGGAAATGCACTTACATTGTATGAAGTTCACGAATAACTATATTTACCAATTTCATTCAAAAATTATTTTTTAGAACGGGTTTGTTGTGAAATTTGACTACCGAATCGGCAGTGGGGTTATCGATGCAAGTTGGGTAACGTCAGTAAAGGCTATTTTTAACGTCATTTGTACCATATTTGATACTGACGACAAATATTTTTCTAAAGCTGAATAATCGATAAACATTTTAGGACCTTAAAATTGCATGAGGTATTTAGGTAATTTAAAATCGTTAACCAAGCGACTTTTTCAACATTCGCCGCTCCACTATATGTTGCACTTCAATTTTGTTGCATGAAAATAAGAACATTTTTGCAGCTCTATGTATGTGTTGCACTCGGATTTAGCTGCCTTGAAAATACATAATTGGTAGTTGAAGTTAGCAACGTCCATTGGCTAATATTACGGGATAAAAAGGACGATGCTTTATTCATTCTTTCCTGTTTCTTTTCTCGTCTTTTTCGTTAACACCTTTAGGTTCTAAAGTGAGCAGTTGGTGGATTCAAATTTTTTTCTCTTCTCCTTCTCCTTCTCGCTTATGAGTTGGAAAGTAACATTATCAAAAGGATGTTTCGTTGAACGAAGATGTCTTGTGAGAGGACAGTTTTTGTTGGTTTTGTACGATGAACGATGGTTATTAAGCCGAATATTAAATGTGTCCATTGTTTCTCCGACATACTGAATGCCACAAGTGTCACATGTTAATATATGAATTAAGTTCTCCGTTTTACAGTTGGATTTGAGTAGATGGTATAACTTTGTTTAGTAACGGAGCTGATGAAAGAACTGCTTGTATTGGCAGCTTTACAACACAAACAATTCCTTCGACCACATTGTGTGTAGCAACCGGGAGATGGAGAAGGCTGCTTTGCTAATACAGATGTCAATAATTTGTCACGGATGTTTTTGGGGTCTTCTGAAGGCCATGACTGGTGGTGATGACAATACTTTTTTTTTTTAGATTTGAATCATTTTCTATGATTTTCCAATGCTTCTGAACAATGGATGGTAAGTGAGTACAAGGGGTGTTTTGTAACCTGCTTTATTCTTATCTTTGAACTCGAGTTCTTCTGTAGAAGAAGTGTCTAATTCTAGCATGATGCCCTAAAACTTATTTTCCATGAAAAATATAGCATGGAATTATCGTCAAATTTCGATAGGCGATTTAAGATGAGATCTTTCTTAATCAAAAAACGACTTAGTCCAGTGGCAGATTGTAAGGTTGAATCATCTATTGTTTTTGGTTTAAATGCTGAAGCAGATGCATTAAGTATTGACACTGGTTCAATGTGACTTGGTTGTTCATAATTATCACTTGTGAACTTTTGGCTAGGCTTGCCATGTGGAGTACTAGATGAAAAAGTTACATGGTTGTTGTTATTAGAATCTGTCTTTGTGTCACTACGAAATCGTTCATCAGAATCTATTTGTTTAACTAAAGTCTGATCATGATCATCTGAACTTAACAGATAGTCACTTTGAGCACTTTTCAACTCTAACTGTGCCTCTAACTCTGCTGTTTGCTTCCGAATCTCAATCTCAGTTTCTAAACACTTTAATCTAATACGTTTGGCTTCAAGTTCTTTTGATTGTCTTTGTTGGGTAGCTGTACTAGCTAATGTTACAGAATCTGTACTCACAGATGGTTGTTTGGCACAGAAGAACCTATGCACAAAGATTGTTGCACAGGTAGACTTCTATCAGGAGACGCCTGCACAGATGATCTTCTTTGTGGAGATGGCTTATTACTACATATTACGATTATAAACTAAGTAGTTCGTGTTGTTTATTCTTTTGTTTTCTATGTTGTGTCATGTGAACTATTGTTTGTCTATTTCATTTTTAGCCATGGCGTTGTCAGCTTGTTTTAGATTTATGAGTTTGACTGTCCCTTTGGTATCTTTTGTCCCTCTTTTTTAAATAAATTGTTGTTTCTTTCCCCGATATACCAGATTCCCGTGAATGAAGCACGATGCTATCCAAAGAGGTTATTTGTACGTTAATAATGTAATAAATGTCTTTCAATATACATAATTGATATATTCGCATAGACATTATAATATTGTTTAAGGTTATGCTGCGATTTGTTTATATTTGATATGCAACAGGGGTTTTGCATTGAAAATTATTGATGTTTTTTTATCTACTTTTAGTTCTTACGTAAACCTGCGTAACAACGTATACCATGAATTTTGTATAATGTTAGACAACTGGGGGCGAATGTATGCAATGCACTGTATGTTAATTTGACAATTGCGACATGAATAAAGTATCAGGACTTCCAGTGTATTTTCTTTGCGACGCCCACAGCTACAGTAAGAACTCTTTAACATTGACATTTCTCACGTGTAAAGATTGCAACACAGATTTGAAGAATCCATTTAATGAACAATTACAGATTGAAACTACATGTTGACAATTTTTTGACATAATAATGTTACTTAAAACTCTTTGTTGATAACTTGACATTTTGAAATAATTAAACATGATGTCCCGAGGCGATGTCGAGGGCGATATAATTGAGCCTAGCGGTGTACCTCGTACTAGCACACGACAGCGAGGTTTAACCGATAAGGGATTTTTGTGGCAAGTTGATACTTTACAGAAAAAACTTTCGAAAGGCAGTTTCTTCATGGAAGTCATGGTCAAACAAAATAGATGTTCAATTAAGTGACACTTAAGACACAAATATCATTCGCGAACATCGAAAAATATTAGTTGAAAACATGAAGCATTTAAAAAGTGTTTATAAACAATTAATCAATCTTATTGAAAATGAAAGCGAGTCACATAGTCATTCGGAATTAATTAGTGTCGCTGAGATATTTAAGCGATACGAAACTTGTGAAAACTATCACGCAGATCTCATGATAGGATAACGACTCATGTTCAGGAAATTGATAGACAATGTAGAAACAAGAGGTTCATATACATGTAGGTCAATATTTAGTCATTCATCTCATTCACAAAGATCAAGTGCATCACAACGGTAACAAACTGCTTCGCAAGCCGCAGACTTGAAGGCAAAATTAAAGTACATTAAAATCGAGGCAAAGGCGAAATTAGAATTGGAAAGAATACTAACAATACGTGAACTAGAGGCTATCAAAGCCAAGCTATATGTTATCGATAAAGCTAGTCAAGGTTCAGAGTTCAATGAATTAAAGAAATCACTTCCGCAAGCTAATATTCTCGATAAATTTCTTCAACACGTTAATCCGTATGCTAAAGTAGATACTGACACTGAAAGTATTAAGGATGAGCATGATGATTTTGTTACAACTCTGCCAAGGTCAACAGTACCGAAGAAGTTGAATATTGAATTAACAGCCGAGCTGAATCTATGAAACCAGTCCACAAAATGGTACACATGGGTGACCCAGATAACACCTCTGCCACATACTTTCCTAGAATGAGGTTGTGATATATATTCTAACTTTACCTGCGGGGACAAATATGATCGAATCGTATCTCCAATGCAGCACTAGCATCATGTCAGCTTATGTACCAACACATCCTACTTCAAGAAACAGTTGTAAGTATTCAACTTATCTTGGACAAGATTAACTTTGTATTTTCACAATCTTTAAGTATAGGGAAGCTAATAATTTATAAAAGGGTATACACTCTCAGTAGTAAATGGTAAACCTATGAGCCATACTAAAGATTCAACTTCAATTTCATTTTCTTGTGTTACAGGTAAGGTTCCTGAAGAGGGACTTCAGCTTCTATGATTCCTGTTTTTCTGACTTCTGTTTCTGTCTGTCTAACTTCTGTTTCTGTCTATTGATTTATACAAGTTTTAATAATGGTTAGTTTTGGTAGATCCCTTGCAGTTGCCGTATCAACAGTAGGAATATGACAGCGTTGTCCTATTCCAAACTTGCATTCCACCATTTTTGAACGAAAAATTATAAACAGTTGTGATATTTGGCAGTTTAAAAACAGAAGGTTCTTTCTTTTCGCTGCCAGATTAAGGAGGCTGAAGTACAACAACCACGGACACGTTCTCCATGTTTTATTTTATTAATGCATTTTTAAAATCCACTGCTGTACTTACATCATTGCCCTCATTGACGTATCTTCTGATGTATGATTTGACATGGGCATGTTTTCTGTCACAGATGGACTTTCCACCTTGAGGGTCTGCAAAATCCATTCTTTTACATTGATAAATGGATGAAAGAAATGGCACATACAGATGCTGCTCCATGAAAAACCTCCAGCATTATCAGAAAGAATGTAGGCATTTGTCAGGCAAGAATTAACTTGATGAAAAATCTGTAAATTGTTCCCAAGAACAGCATTTGATGTATCAGCATCTTGGGGTGCACTGTCAATATGTGAGTAACAGTATGCCTTGCCAATGTCTGACTTTATTTGAAAGTTGCAACACTAACATGCCAATTGATTCCCCTTTTATCGAACCAATTATATTGCGATTCTCTGTATTGCATTGGCATGAACTTCATGGCCCAATCACGTTCGACTCAAATTTCGTCTTTCAGATTTTCTAGGACAGATTTACGAGCCATATCCAGATTTACAGAGCGAAGAATATGTTTTTTCCATTCATGAACAGCTCTGACACTCTAAAAACCAGTAATTACAATGTATTAGCATAAAGAAGTGCATTTGATGTCTCAGCATCTTGGGGTGCACTGCCAAAGATGTGAATAGGAACACTGATGACTTATCCATTAGAAAGCTTAAGATTCGATTCACCAAAGGGTATGTCTGTATTAATAGCTGAACTCATTATAAAGTATAAAAAAATAATTTATCTGTTCAGTTGTGATACCTTCTTGTGTTATTTCAGTTACTGGAACTTTTTGACCAGATCCTACAGATAAGGCATGTTTCCTTGCTGCACCATAATTGTAACGAAATAATAGTTATCAAAGGTACCAGAATTATAATTTAGTACGCCAGACGCGCTTTTCGTCTTAATAAGACTCATCAGTGACGCTCATATCAAAATATTTATAAAGCCAAACAAGTACGAAGTTGAAGAGCATTGAGAATCCAAAATTCCAAATAGTTATGCCAAATACAGCTAAGGTTATCTATTCCTGGGATAAGAAAATCCTAAGTTTTTCGAAAAATTCAAAGTTTTGTAACCAGTTAATTTATAAAAATGACCACATAATTGATATTCATGTCAAAACCGAAGTGCTGACTACTGGGCTGGTGACACCCTCGTGGACGAAACGTCCACCAAAATCTGATATCAAAGCATGCAATTCGCTGTAAGACACCTGGCGACTATGGATAGGATTTGACGCTGTGAACCCCAGTTAACACACGAGTATCTTTTAAAAAATGAAGATGAACCACAATGTGTTCCTTGCAACTGCACGCTCTTTGCACGTTAAAAACCCTTGCTAACAACCATTTGAGGGGTCCGTAGGTGGCCTGTTGCAAGGCAAAATGTCCGTCTCTATCCAATATATCCTCATTTTCCAGTGGCAGTCACCCCCAAGGTTGACTGGGGTATAGAAATATGGTCACTTGGTCCTCTCCCGACCGGCAGTAAAACGCTTGCCGAAGTGGGGCGTCCGTTTGGCTGTACGGGATGTATCAAGTTCGCAGATACGTCCGGTCAGAAGGGGGACGTTAAATCCGATGCCTCGTGTAAAGAGAGTGCCACGCTCTTTGCACGTTAAGAACCCTTGGGACAACTCTCCGAGGGGTCCGTAGGTGGCCTGTTGCAAGGCAAAACTTCCGTCCCTGTTCAATATACCCTCATTTTCTAGTGGCAGTCCAAATTTCCCCGACCATCATCCCATATGGCCTCTATTGTATTTATTGTGAACTTGTTCTCGTCCAGAATATGCATGACATATTTGCCACTGGACGTTACGCAACCAACAATCAATCAATAAGTCTCTAACTAGGGTTGATATGTGATGCCTATTTTATGAATTTTTTCCACACAGCTAACAATAAGTGTTTCACCTTCATTGTCCCAGCTATCCATGTCAAAGTTGAAGGGTATTACAGTTATAGTTGGAGGTTGTGCACTTGGAATATCTTTAAATGCTTTGGCCATTTCTGAATCAAGAGTATTTTTGTGATTTTACTTTTCAATCCGTGGCCTCGTGTAAAGAGTGTGCCCACTTTTTGAACGTTAAGAGTTCTTGTGACATCTCTTTGGTGGGTCTATAGGAGGCCTGTTGCCAGACAAAATTTCTTTCCCCTTTCCAATATACCCTCATTTTCCAGTGGCAGTTCAAATATCCCCGAACATCATACCAGATGGCCTCTATTGTGACAAGACTACCTATTGTATTCTTGGGAACTTGTTCTCGTCCTTAATATTGATGAAATATTTGCCACTGGACGGCATATTCTACACTAAACCTGTCATTTCAGTTTTGATATTTTTCACATTGCTCATTTTTGGATAATTGTGTTTGATGTTACCTTTAATAGGTCATTTGTTAAAAATAATTTTCGTAATTATTTTACAATTGTATTTAAGATTAACTTAAACCAACCGCAGCTTTGTTAAAAATTTACATTTTTCAGTTGATTCAACCATTTTTAGGATATTTGTATTAGATGTAACCTTAAATTCGTCATATTCTAAAGATAACTGTATTGACAATATGAACATACCTGCTATTGGTTTAATAATATTTTTTCTACATTTCACTGTCAATTTGACAACCTTTTAAAAGTTTTAGAAATCGACCATATTCTATAGATATTGGTACGGAATGTACACTAAACCTGCCATAGGTGTATTGATACTGTTTCACAGTTGACTGTAAATTTTATATTTTTTTTTATTATTGTGTTTGATGTTACCTTTAATCGGTTATTTGATCAAGATAATTTTGGTAAAAAATTTTACAATTGTATTAAAAATAAACTTAAACAAACCACAGCCTTTGTTGAGAATTTATATTTTTCAAATAATTTAAGGACTATTATATTAGATGTTACCTTGAATCTCCCATGTTCTAATGATAACTATGGACAATAACAACATACCTGCCATTGGTTTAATAATATCTTTTTCTAGATTTGATTGTCAATTTGACAACATTTTGATCATTTTAGGAATCGACCATATTCTATAGATATTGGTACAGAATGTGCACAAAACCTGCCATAAGTGTATTGATAATTTTTCAAATTTAACTAAATTTCAAGGATACTTATATTAGATGTAACTTCTAATCGACCACGTTCTAAGGATAACCTGCCATTAGTGTATTGATAATTTTTTACATTTTACTGTAAAATTGACAATTTTTTAGATGATTGTGTTTGATGTTGCTATAAATCGATCATTTGATCAAGATCATTTTATTAGATGTACTAACAGTTGTACAAGATATAAACGTGAACCAAACACAACTTAGTTGAAAATTTACATTTTTCATTTCATTTAACCTTTTTTAGCTCACCTGGCCCGAAGGGCCAAGTGAGCTTTTCCCATCACTTTGCGTCCGGCGTCCGTCGTCCGTCGTCGTTAACTTTTACAAAAATCTTCTCCTCTGAAACTACTTGGCCAAATCAAACCAAACTTGGCCACAATCATCATTGGGGTATCTAGTTTAAAAAATGTGTGGCGTGACCCCGCCAACCAACCAAGATGGCCGCCATGGCTAAAAATAGAACATAGGGGTAAAATGCAGTTTTTGGCTTATAACTCAAAAACCAAAGCATTTAGAGCAAATCTGACATGGGGTAAAATTGTTTATCAGGTCAAGTTCTATCTGCCCTGAAATTTTCAGATGAATCGGACAACCCGTTGTTGGGTTGCTGCCCCTGAATTGGTAATTTTAAGGAAATTTTGCTGTTTTTGGTTATTATCTTGAATATTATTATAGATAGAGTTAAATTGTAAACAGCAATAATGTTCAGCAAAGTAAGATTTACAAATAAGTCAACAAGACCGAAATGGTCAGTTGACCCCTTTAGGAGTTATTGCCCTTTATAGTCAATTTTTAACCATTTTTCGTAAATCTTAGTAATCTTTTACAAAAATCTTCTCCTCTGAAACTACTGGGCCAAATTAAACCAAACATGGCCACAATCACAATTGGGGTATCTAGTTTAAAAAATGTGTGGCGTGACCTGGCCAACCAACCAAGATGGCCGCCACAGCTAAAAATAGAACATAAGGGGTAAAATTCAGTTTTTGGCTTATAACTCAAAAACCAAAGCATTTAGAGCAAATTTGACATGAAGTTAAATTGATTATCAGGTCAAGATCTATCTGCCCTGAAATTTTCAGATGAATCGGACAACCTGTTGTTGGGTTGCTGCCCCTGAATTGGTAATTTTAAGGAAATTTTGCTGTTTTTGGTTATTATCTTGAATATTATTATAGATAGAGATTAACTGTAAACAGCACTAATGTTCAGCAAAGTAAGATTTACAAATAAGTCAACATGACTGAAATGGTCAGTTGACCCCTTTAGGAGTTATTGCCCTCTATAGTCTATTTTGAACCATTTTTCGTAAATCTTAGTTATCTTTTACAAAAATCTGCTCCTCTGAAACTATTGGGCCAAGTTCATTATAGATAGAGATAATTGTAAGCAGCAAGAATGTTCAGTAAAGTAATATTTACTAACACATCACCATCACCAAAACACAATTTTGTCATGAATCCATCTGCGTCCTTTGTTTAATATTCACATAGACCAAGGTGAGCGACACAGGCTCATTAGAGCCTCTAGTTTAGGATAATTACATTAAATGAAACCTTAAATATACCATATTATATAGATATTAGTAAATAATGTACACCATAAAATATTAAAGACGAGATAAACATAATGTATGAGGTACCAGGAACATGCTATGCTGGTAATTTGACAGGAATGCTAATCTTTAAGACATTTGTTTTAATGTCTCGTAAATTATGTTAATCTATTTGCCTCTATACGATTTCGACCACTTCTACAGAGGAACATAGATCCACCTTACTTGCATTACCGAAATTTTATTTTCATTACTGGTAGTTAAATTTCGAACAAGTGATAAGATCATGATTCAAGAAGAGGTTCAATATTCACAGCTTACCATTTTGTTCCTTTTGATTTTGAGCAAACTACTGGTAGGAAGGGAATGGAGAAAATCAGAACTCTGAACCTGTCATTTCCTAGGATAAGAAGCCCGAATCGGAACATTGTAAGAAGGTACACAAGAATATCATTGGCTTCAATCACAAAGACAGGTATCCCCAAGGGTGACTGGGGTATAGAAATATGGTCACTTGGTCTTCTCCCGACCGGCAGTAAAACGCTTGCCGAAGTGGGGCGTCCGTTTGGCTGTGCGAGATGTATCAAGTTCGCAGTAACGTCCGGTCAGAAGGGGGACGTTAAATCCGATGCCTCGTGTAAAGAGAGTGCCACGATCTTTGCACGTTAAGAACCCTTGCAACAACTCTTGAGGGGTCCGTAGGTGGCCTGTTGCAAGGCAAAATTTCTTTCCCTATCCAATATACCCTTATTTTCCGGTGACAGTCCAAATTTCTCCGACCATCATCCCAGATGGCCTCTTGTATAAACCTACCTATTTTATTTATTGTGAACTTGTTCTCGTCCTGAAAATGCATGAAATATTTGCCACTGGACGTTAAGCAACCAACAATCAATCAAAGACAGGTATTGCATATATTAGAATTAAAAATAGAGGCTCTCGAAAGCCAAAGATGTCATGGTGAATAGTAATCGTTGTAAAGGGAATTTCCAAGCCTTTAAAAGAAAGCTCTGTCTCACAGTTCATCCTATTTCATCAAATTAGACATTGCAACTGTAAGATATTTGTTTCGTTAGCAAAGAGATAGACAGAAGATCCATGGATCAACAAAAGCATTTATAAGCCTTAAACTAACAAATTAAATCTTTTTTAATGTCACTCAATTGGTTTTTTTTTTAATTAAGAATTTTTCCATGAAATGAGTGATTTGGATGCGGTATTTGGCTTTATACTGCTCATCCAAAAACCTGATATAGATAGAGATTCAATGATAGTGACTATCACTTCACTCATGGATTAACGTGAGACCAAAGAATTTGCACAAATCACCAATATACAGATGGATATTTCCATTAAATAAACAAATAGAAGTACTAATGTATATATGTAAATAGATTATGTTTTAAAAGTTCTTGAGGTACTGGGACTAACTGTATCAATTTAAAATTGCAAACCTTCAAAATGTTTGATTTCCAGCACAACTGCTAATGTGTTAAGTGTGCAAGTGGATATGTATGTACTTATACTCATATATATGTATCAGTAGAGAGGTTATCCTTGATTGTGTGTTGAATCTGGTGAGAGGATTGTACTATAAACACTTCATGGGACATAGATAGTACTAGTTCATTATATACCATTCTATTTCAACCGTATGGCCTAAAATTATTTAACCTTTTTGGCCTTGTTTTATAACTTTGCACTCTATGTAAACTCCTGAAGCTGAAGTACACTATAAATAAATTGAATTGCCCTAAAAACGAACAAACATTTTGGACTTTTTACCTTTCTGGAGGTTCCGGACATCCACATCTGCAGCCCATTCATTTCTTGTAAAAATTTCTTTGTGTAGAGTTTCCTTGCGAAGACAATCTGTCCAAGGATGCAACCTAAATTTGGCAGTAAAGAAAGACACTTGTGTTTTTCCAACCTTTCTCTGTAGGTTGAAGTTATTTGACAAAGACGATAACACAGCTGCTACTAACAGTGGACAAAACCTTTTTGTTTCTTCTACTGCACTGTTCCATGAAAATTGATTGAAAGCATTGATGCCATTTTTAAAACCAGAGCGCCAAACTATATCATGCCTTGCTTGGCAAAGCTCAGATACCTCTTTTTATGCCCCACCTGCGATAGTAGAGGCGCATTATGTTTTCTGGTCTGTGGCTTCGTTCGTTCGTCCGTCTGTGCGTCCGTTCAGGTTAAATTTTTGGTCAAGGTAGTTTTTTGTGAAGCTCAAATCAACTTGAAACTTAATACACCTGTTGCTTGTTGTCAAATGACCGATTTAAGGTAACATCAAATACAATTATCAGTACATATTAGAATGTTGTCTTGGTCAAATGACCGATTTAAGGTAACATCAATTACAATTTCCAAAAAAAAAATCAAATTTACAGTAAAATGTCGAAAAGTTATCAATATACCAACAACAGGTTTGTTATTGTATTATTTACAATTATCCAATAAATAAGGTCAAAGGTAGGTAACATATGAGTGAATTATCCCAAAAGTGGTAAAATTTACTAAAAAAGTATTATAATTCTATAATGAATTTTGGTTTGTTCAAATTGACTTCAAATGCATCTGTCAATACATGTTAGAAAGTATTTCGGTCAAATGACCGAATTAAGGTTACATCATATACAATTATCAATACCTATTAGAAAGTTGTCTTTGTCAAATGACCGATTTAAGGTAACATCAATTAACATTTCCAAAAAAAGTGTCAAATTTACAGTATATTTCGAAAAGTTATCAAAAAACAAACAACAGGTTTGCTGTTGTATAATTTACAATTATCCTATAAATATGGTCTATTGAAGGTAACATCTGAATGAATTATCCCAAAGTGGTAAAATTTACTAAAAAAAGTATTATCATTCTATAATGAAGGTTTCGTTTGTTCAAATTGACTTCAAATGCATTTTTCAATACGTGTTAGAAAGTATTTTGGTCAAATGACCGATTTAAGGTAACATCAAATACAATTATCAATACATATTAGAAAGTTGTCTTGATCAAATGACTGATTTAAGGTAACATCAAATACAATTATCAATACATATTAGAAAGTTGTCTTGGTCAAATGACCGATTTAAGATAACATCAATTACAATTATAAAAAAAAATGGTCAAATTTACAGTAAAATGTCGAAAAGTTATCAATATACAAACAACAGGTTTGCTGTTGTATTATTTACAATCATCCTATAAATATGGTCAATTGAAGGTAACATCTAAATGTATTATCCCAACAGTGGTAAAATTTACTAAAAAAGTATTATAATTCTATAATGAAGGTTTGGTTTGTTCAAATTGACTTAAGATGTATTTGTCAATACGTGTTAGAAAGTATTTCGGTCAAATGACCGATTTAAGGTAACATCAAATACAATTATCAATACATATTAGAAAGTTGTCTAGGTCAAATGACCGATTTAAGATAACATCATTCCAATTTCCAAAAAAAAAAATCAAAAAAGTTATCAATATACAAACAACAGGTTTGCTATTGTATTATTTACAATTATCCAATAAATAAGGTCAATGGTAGGTAACATATGAATGAATTATCCCAAAAGTGGTAAAATTTACTAAAAAAAGTATTATAATTCTATAATGAAGGTTTGGTTTGTTCAAATTGACTTCAAATGTATTTGTCAATACGTGTTAGAAAGTATTTCGGTCAAATGACCGATTTAAGGTAACATCAAATACAATTATTAATACATATTAGAAAGTTGTCTTGGTCAAATGACCGATTTAAGATAACATCAATTACAATTATCAAAAAAATGGTAAAATTTACAGTAAAATGTCGAAAAGTTATCAATATACATACAATAGGTTTGCTGTTGTATTATTTACAACTATCCTGTAAATATGGTCAATTGAAGGTAACATCTCAATGAATTATCCCAAAAGTGGTAAAATTTACTAAAAAAGTATTTTAATTCTATAATGAAGGTTTGGTTGTTCAAATTGACTTCAAATGCATTTGTGAATACGTGTAAGAAAGTATTTCGATCAAATGACCGATTTAAGGTAACATCAAATACAATTATCAATACATATTAGAAAGTTGTCTTGGTCAAATGACCGATTTAAGATAACATCAAATACAATTATCAATACATAGTATTATGTTGTCTTGGTCAAATGACCGATTTAAGATAACATCAATTACAATTATTAAAAAAAAAAATGGTCAAATTTACAGTAAAATGTCGAAAAGTTATCAATATACAAACAACAGGTTTTACTAAAAAAAGTTTTATAATTCTATAATGAAGGTTTGGTTTGTTCAAATTGACTTTTAATGCATTTGTCAATACGTGTAAGAAAGTATTTCGGTCAAATGACCGATTTAAGGTAACATCAAATACAATTATCAATACATATTAGAAAGTTGTCTTAGTCAAATGACCGATTTAAGGTAACATCAAATACAATTATCAATACATATTAGAAAGTTGTCTTGGTCAAATGACCGACTTAAGATAACATCAATTACAATTATCAAAAAAATGGTCAAATTTACAGTAAAATGTCGAAAAGTTATCAATATACCTACAACAGGTTTGCTCTTGTATTATTTCCAACTATCCTATAAATATGGTCAATTGAAGGTAATATCTGAATGAATTATCTAAAAAGTGGTAAAATTTACTAAAAAAAGTATTATAATTCTATACTGAAGGTTTGGTTGGTCAAAATTGACTTCAAATACATTTGTCAATACATATAAGAAAGTATCTCGGTCAAATGACCGACTTAAGGTAACATTAAATACAATTATCAATACATATTAGAAAGTTGTCTTGGTCAAATGACCGATTTAAGGTAACATCAATTACAATTATCAAAAAAATGGTCAAATTTACAGTAAAATGTCGAAAAGTTATCAATATACATACAGCAAGTTTGCTGTCGTATTATTTACAATCATCCTATAAATATGGTCAATTGAAGGTAACATCTGAATGTATTATCCCAACAGTGGTAAAATTTACTAAAAAAGTATAAAATTTTATAATGAAGGTTTGGTTTGTTCAAATTGACTTCAAATGCATTTGTCAATACGTGTAAGAAAGTATTTCGGTCAAATGACCGATTTAAGGTAACATCAAATGCAATTATCAATACATATTAGGATGTTGTCTTGGTCAAATGACCGATTTAAGATAACATCAATTACAATTATTAATACATATTAGAAAGTTGTCTTGGTCAAATGACCGATTTAAGATAACATCAATTACAATTATCAAAAAAATGGTCAAATTTACAGTAAAATGTCGAAAAGTTATCAATATACATACAATAGGTTTGCTGTTGTATTATTTACAATTATCCTACAAATATAGTCAATTGAAGGTAACATCTGAATGTATTATCCCAACAGTGGTAAAATTTACTAAAAAAGTATTATAATTCTATAATGAAGGTTTGGTTTGTTCAAATTGACTTAAAATGTATTTGTCAATACGTGTTAAAAAGTATTTCGGTCAAATGACCGATTTAAGGTAACATCAAATACAATTATTGATACATATTAGAAAGTTGTCTAGGTCAAATGACCGATTTAAGATAACATCAATCCCAATTTCCAAAAAAAAAATATCAAATTTACAGTAAAATGTCGAAAAGTTCTCAATATACCTACAACAGGTTTGCTATTGTATTATTTACAATTATCCAATAAATAAGGTCAATGGTAGGTAACATATGAATGAGTTATCCCAAAATTGGTAAAATTTACTAAAAAAGTATTATAATTCTATAATGAAGGTTTGGTTTGTTCAAATTGACTTCAAATGTATTTGTCAATACGTGTTAGAAAGTATTTCGGTCAAATGACCGATTTAAGGTAACATCAAATACAATTATTAATACATATTAGAAAGTTGTCTTGGTCAAATGACCGATTTAAGATAACATCAATTACAATTATCAAAAAAATGGTCAAATTTACAGTAAAAAGTCGAAAAGTTATCAATATACAAACAGCAAGTTTGCTGTCGTATTATTTAAAATCATCCTATAAATATGGTCAATTGAAGGTAACATCTGAATGTATTATCCCAACAGTGGTAAAATTTACTAAAAAAGTATAAAATTCTATTATGAAGGTTTGGTTTGTTCAAATTGACTTCAAATGTATTTGTCAATACGTGTTAGAAAGTATTTCGGTCAAATGACCGATTTAAGGTAACATCAAATACAATTATCAATACATATTAGAAACTTGTCTAGGTCAAATGACCGATTTAAGGTAACATCAAATACAATTATCAATACATATTAGAAAGTTGTCTTGGTCAAATGACCGATTTAAGATAACATCAATTACAATTATAAAAAAAAAATGGTCAAATTTACAGTAAAATGTCGAAAAGTTATCAATATACAAACAGATTTGCTGTTGTATTATTTACAATTATCCTATAAATATGGTCTATTGAAGGTAACATCTGAATGAATTATCCCAAAGTGGTAAAATTTACTAAAAAAAGTATTATAATTCTATAACGAAGGTTTGGTTTGTTCAAATAGACTTCAAATGCATTTGTCAATACGTGTTAGAAAGTATTTCGGTCAAATGACCGATTTAAGGTAACATCAAATACAATTATCAATACATATTAGAAAGTTGTCTTGGTCAAATGACCGATTTAAGGTAACATCAATAACAATTATCAAAAAAATGGTCAAATTTACGGTAAAATGTCGAAAAGTTATCAATATACAAACAGCAAGTTTGCTGTCGTATTATTTACAATCATCCTATAAATATGGTCAATTAAAGGTAACATCTGAATGAATTATCCTAACAGTGGTAAAATTTACTAAAAAAGTATTATAATTCTATAACGAAGGTTTGGTTTGTTCAAATAGACTTCAAATGGATTTGTCAATACGTGTTAGAAAGTATTTCGGTCAAATGACCGATTTAAGGTAACATCAAATACAATTATTAATACATATTAGAAAGTTGTCTTGGTCAAATGACCGATTTAAGATAACATCAATTACAATTATCAAAAAAATGGTCAAATTTACAGTAAAATGTCGAAAAGTTATCAATATACATACAATAGGTTTGCTGTTGTATTATTTACAACTATCCTGTAAATATGGTCAATTGAAGGTAACATCTCAATGAATTATCCCAAAAGTGGTAAAATTTACTAAAAAGTGTTATAATTCTATAATGAAGGTTTGGTTGTTCAAATTGACTTCAAATGCATTTGTGAATACGTGTAAGAAAGTATTTCGGTCAAATGACCGATTTAAGGTAACATCAAATACAATTATCAATACATATTAGAAAGTTGTCTTGGTCAAATGACTGATTTAAGGTAACATCAAATACAATTATCAATACATATTAGAAAGTTGTCTTGGTCAAATGACCGATTTAAGATAACATCAATTACAATTATAAAAAAAAATGGTCAAATTTACAGTAAAATGTCGAAAAGTTATCACTATACAAACAACAGGTTTGCTGTTGTATTATTTACAATTATCCTATAAATATGGTCTATTGAAGGTAACATCTGAATGAATTATCACAAAGTGGTAAAATTTACTAAAAAAAGTATTATAATTCTATAATGAAGGTTTGGTTTGTTCAAATTGACTTCAAATGCATTTGTCAATACGTGCAAGAAAGTATTTCGGTCAAATAACCGATTTAAGGTAACATTAAATACAATTATTTATACATATTAGAAAGTTGTCTTGGTCAAATGACCGATTTAAGATAACATCAATTACAATTATCAAAATAATGGTAAAATTTACAGTAAAATGTCGAAAAGTTATCAATATACAAACAGCAAATTTGCTGTCGTATTATTTACAATCATCCTATAAATATGGTCAATTGAAGGTAACATCTGAATGTATTATCCCAACAGTGGTAAAATTTACTAAAAAAGTATAAAATTCTATAATGAAGGTTTGGTTTGTTCAAATTGACTTAAAATGTATTTGTCAATACGTTTTAGACAGTATTTCGGTCAAATGACCGATTTAAGGTAACATCAAATACAATTATCAATACATATTAGAAAGTTGTCTTGGTCAAATGACCAATTTAAGGTAACATCAAATACAATTATTAATACATATTAGAAAGTTGTCTTGGTCAAATGACCGATTTAAGATAACATCAATTACAATTATCAAAATAATGGTAAAATTTACAGTAAAATGTCGAAAAGTTATCAATATACAAACAGCAAATTTGCTGTCGTATTATTTACAATCATCCTATAAATATGGTCAATTGAAGGTAACATCTGAATGAATTATCCCAACAGTGGTAAAATTTACTAAAAAAGTATAAAATTCTATAATGAAGGTTTGGTTTGTTCAAATTGACTTAAAATGTATTTGTCAATACGTTTTAGACAGTATTTCGGTCAAATGACCGATTTAAGGTAACATCAAATACAATTATCAATACATATTAGAAAGTTGTCTTGGTCAAATGACCAATTTAAGGTAACATCAAATACAATTATTAATACATATTAGAAAGTTGTCTTGGTCAAATGACCAATTTAAGGTAACATCAAATACAATTATTAATACATATTAGAAAGTTGTCTTGGTCAAACGACCGATTTAAGATAACATCAATTACAATTATCAAAAAAAATGGTCAAATTTACAGTAAAATGTCGAAAAGTTATCAATATACAAACAACAGATTTGCTGTTGTATTATTTACAATTATCCTATTAATATGGTCTATTGAAGGTAACATCTGAATGAATTATCCCAAAGTGGTAAAATTTACTAAAAAAAGTATTATAATTCTATAATGAAGGTTTGGTTTGTTCAAATTGACTTCAAATGTATTTGTCAATACGTGTTAGAAAGTATTTCGGTCAAATGACCGATTTAAGGTAACATCAAATACAATTATTAATACATATTAGAAAGTTGTCTTGGTCAAATGACCGATTTAAGATAACATCAATTACAATTATCAAAAAAATGGTCAAATTTACAGTAAAAAGTCGAAAAGTTATCAATATACAAACAGCAAGTTTGCTGTCGTATTATTTACAATCATCCTATAAATATGGTCAATTGAAGGTAACATCTGAATGTATTATCCCAACAGTGGTAAAATTTACTAAAAAAGTATAAAATTCTATTATGAAGGTTTGGTTTGTTCAAATTGACTTCAAATGTATTTGTCAATACGTGTTAGAAAGTATTTCGGTCAAATGACCGATTTAAGGTAACATCAAATACAATTATCAATGCATATTAGAAACTTGTCTTGGTCAAATGACCGATTTAAGGTAACATCAAATACAATTATTAATACATATTAGAAAGTTGTCTTGGTCAAATGACCGATTTAAGATAACATCAATTACAATTATCAAAAAAAAATGGTCAAATTTACAGTAAAATGTCGAAAAGTTATCAATATACAAACAGATTTGCTGTTGTATTATTTACAATTATCCTATAAATATGGTCTATTGAAGGTAACATCTGAATGAATTATCCCAAAGTGGTAAAATTTACTAAAAAAAGTATTATAATTCTATAACGAAGGTTTGGTTTGTTCAAATAGACTTGAAATGCATTTGTCAATACGTGTTAGAAAGTATTTCGGTCAAATGACCGATTTAAGGTAACATCAAATACAATTATCAATACATATTAGAAAGTTGTCTTGGTCAAATGACCGATTTAAGATAACATCAATTACAATTATCAAAAAAAAATGGTCAAATTTACAGTAAAATGTCGAAAAGTTATCAATATACAAACAGATTTGCTGTTGTATTATTTACAATTATCCTATAAATATGGTCTATTGAAGGTAACATCTGAATGAATTATCCCAAAGTGGTAAAATTTACTAAAAAAAGTATTATAATTCTATAACGAAGGTTTGGTTTGTTCAAATAGACTTCAAATGTATTTGTCAATACGTGTTAGAAAGTATTTCGGTCAAATGACCGATTTAAGGTAACATCAAATACAATTATCAATGCATATTAGAAACTTGTCTTGGTCAAATGACCGATTTAAGGTAACATCAAATACAATTATTAATACATATTAGAAAGTTGTCTTGGTCAAATGACCGATTTAAGATAACATCAATTACAATTATCAAAAAAAAATGGTCAAATTTACAGTAAAATGTCGAAAAGTTATCAATATACAAACAGATTTGCTGTTGTATTATTTACAATTATCCTATAAATATGGTCTATTGAAGGTAACATCTGAATGAATTATCCCAAAGTGGTAAAATTTACTAAAAAAAGTATTATAATTCTATAACGAAGGTTTGGTTTGTTCAAATAGACTTCAAATGTATTTGTCAATACGTGTTAGAAAGTATTTCGGTCAAATGACCGATTTAAGGTAACATCAAATACAATTATCAATGCATATTAGAAACTTGTCTTGGTCAAATGACCGATTTAAGGTAACATCAAATACAATTATTAATACATATTAGAAAGTTGTCTTGGTCAAATGACCGATTTAAGATAACATCAATTACAATTATCAAAAAAAAATGGTCAAATTTACAGTAAAATGTCGAAAAGTTATCAATATACAAACAGATTTGCTGTTGTATTATTTACAATTATCCTATAAATATGGTCTATTGAAGGTAACATCTGAATGAATTATCCCAAAGTGGTAAAATTTACTAAAAAAAGTATTATAATTCTATAACGAAGGTTTGGTTTGTTCAAATAGACTTCAAATGCATTTGTCAATACGTGTTAGAAAGTATTTCGGTCAAATGACCGATTTAAGGTAACATCAAATACAATTATCAATACATATTAGAAAGTTGTCTTGGTCAAATGACCGATTTAAGGTAACATCAATAACAATTATCAAAAAAATGGTCAAATTTACGGTAAAATGTCGAAAAGTTATCAATATACAAACAGCAAGTTTGCTGTCGTATTATTTACAATCATCCTATAAATATGGTCAATTAAAGGTAACATCTGAAAGAATTATCCTAACAGTGGTAAAATTTACTAAAAAAGTATAAAATTCTATAATGAAGGTTTGGTTTGTTCAAATTGACTTCAAATGTACTTGTCAATACGTGTTAGAAAGTATTTCGGTCAAATGACCGATTTAAGGTAACATCAAATACAATTATCAATACATATTAGAAAGTTGTCTTGCTCAAAAGACCGATTTAAGATAACATCAATTACAATTTCCAAAAAAAATTCAAATTTACAGTAAAATGTCAAAAAGTTATAAAGATACCAACAACAGGTTTGCTCTTGTAGTATTTACAATTATCCAATAAATAAGGTCAATGGTAGGTAACATATGAATGAATTATCCCAAAAGTTGTAAAATTTACTAAAAAAGTATTATAATTCTATAATGAATTTTGGTTTGTTCAAATTGACTTCAAATGCATCTGTCAATACATGTTAGAAAGTATTTCGGTCAAATGACCGAATTAAGGTTACATCATATACAATTATCAATACCTATTAGAAAGTTGTCTTTGTCAAATGACCGATTTAAGGTAACATCAATTAACATTTCCAAAAAAAGTGTCAAATTTACAGTATATTTCGAAAAGTTATCAAAATACAAACAACAGGTTTGCTGTTGTATAATTTACAATTATCCTATAAATATGGTCTATTGAAGGTAACATCTGAATGAATTATCCCAAAGTGGTAAAATTTACTAAAAAAAGTATTATCATTCTATAATGAAGGTTTCGTTTGTTCAAATTGACTTCAAATGCATTTTTCAATACGTGTTAAAAAGTATTTCGGTCAAATGACCGATTTAAGGTAACATCAAATACAATTATCAATACATATTAGAAAGTTGTCTTGGTCAAATGACCAATTTAAGGTAATATCAAATACAATTATCAATACATATTAGAATGTTGTCTTAGTCAAATGACCAATTTAAGATAACATCAATTACAATTGTCAATACATATTAGAAAGTTGTCTTGGTCAAATGACCGATTTAAGATAACATTAATTACAAATATCAAAAAAATGGTCAAATTTACAGTAAAATGTCGAAAAGTTATCGATATACAAACAACAGGTTTGCTGTTGTATTATTTACAATTATCCTATAAATATGGTCAATTGAAGGTAGCATCTGAATGAATTATCCCAAAAGTGGTAAAATTTACTAAAAAAGTATTATAATTCTATAAAGAAGGTTTGGTTGTTCAAATTGACTATAAATGCATTTGTCAATACGTGTAAGAAAGTATTTCGGTCAGATGACCGATTTAAGGTAACATCAAATACAATTATCAATACATATTAGAATGTTGTCTTGCTCAAATGATCAATTACAATTTCGAAAAAAAAATCAAATTTACAGTAAAATGTCGAAAAGTTATCAATATACCAACAACAGGTTTGCTATTGTATTATTTACAATTATCCAATAAATAAGGTCAATGGTATGTAACATCTATAATTCTATAAAAAGGTTTGGTTTGTTCAAATTGACTTCAAATGCATCTGTCAATACATGTTAGAAAGTATAATATGTATTGACAAATGTTTAAGAAAGAAAATTGAAACCACAGGTTTATTTAAAAATTGCAACGTTTTCACAGTAACATTTTTTCAGTAATTTTACTACTTTATAGATATTCATTAAGATTTGACCTTTATTTTTTATACGATGTTTCTTTAAATCGGTAATTTGATCAAGACAATTTTCTAATATGTATTAACAAATGTATTAGAAGTAAAATTGAAACAACCACAATTTATTTAAAAATTATACCATTTTCTCAGTAACATTTTTGCAGTAATTTTTCCTACTTTTTGATATTCTTTCAGATTTGACCTATACTGGTAATTTTTCATCATTTTACTGTTATTTTGACATTTTTTTGGATAATTGTATACGATGTTTCTTTAAATCGGTCATTTGATCAAGACAATTTTCTAATATGTATTGACAAATGTTTTAGAAGTAAAATTGAAACAACCACAGCTTTATTTAAAGATTACACCATTTTCTCAGTATTATTTTTTCAGTAAATTTTTCTACTTTTCATTCAGATTTGACCTTTATTGGAAATTTTTAAACATTCCACTGTCAATTTGACATTTTTAAGGATAATTGTATACCATGTTACCTTAAATCTGTTATTTGATTAAGATGTATTTCTTATATGTATTGACAAATATATTAGGGAAAAAATTGAAACAACCACAGCTTTTTTTTAAAAATTACACCATTTTCTCAGTAACATTTTTTCAGTAATTTTTTCTATTTTTTAATATTTATTCAGATTTGACCTTTATTGGTAATTTTTCAACATTTTACTGTTAAGTTGACATTTTTTTGGATAATTGTATACGATGTTACTTCAAAATCCGCCATTTGATCAAGACAATTTTCTAAAATGTATGGACAAATGTTTTAGATGTAAAATTGAAACAACAACAGCTTTATTTAAAATTACACCATTTTCTCAGTAACATTTTTCAGTAATTTTTTTCTACTTTTTGATATTCATTCAAATTTGACCTTTATTGTCATTCAGATTAGACCTTTATTGGTAATTTTTCAACATGTTACTGTTAATTCGACATTTTTTTTTAGCCATGGCGTTGTCAGTTTGTTTTAGATTTACGAGTTTGACTGTCCCTTTGGTATATTTCGTCCCTCTTTTATTGGTAATTTTTCAACATTTTACTGTTAATTTGACATTTCTTTGGATAATTGAATACGATGTTACTTTAAATCGGTCATTTGATCAAGACAATTTTCTAATATGTATTGACAAATGTTTAAGAAATAAAATTGAAACAACCACAGGTTTATTTAAAAATTGCAACGTTTTCTCAGTAACATTTTTTTAGTAAATTTTACTACTTTTTGGATATTCATTCAGATTAGACCTTTATTGGTAATTTTTCAACATGTTACTGTTAATTCGACATTTCTTTGATAATTTTATACGATTCGACTTTAAATCGATCATTTGAGCAAGACAATTTTCTAATATGTATTGCCAAATGTATTAGAAGTAAAATTCAAACAACCACAGTTTTATTTAAAAAAAAACAACATTTTCTCAGTATTATTTTTTCAGTACATTTTTCTACTTTTTGATAATCATTGAGATTTGACCTTTATTGGTAATTTTTAAACATTCTACTGTAAATTTGACATTTTTTGGGGTAATTGTTAACGATGTTACCTTATATCGGTCATTTGATTAAGATGGATTTCTTATATGTATTGAAAAATGTATTAGAAGTAAAATTGAAACAACCACAGCTTTATTTAAAAATTACACCATTTTCTCAGTAACTTTTCCTGCTTTTTGATATGCATTCAGATTAGACCTTTATTTGTTATTTTTAAACATTCTACTGTAAATTTGACATTTTTTGGGATAATTCGATACGATGTTACTTTAAATCGGCCATTTGATCAAGACAATTTTCTAATATGTATTAAAAACTGTTTTAGAAGTAAATTTGAAACAACCACAGCTTTGTTTAAAAATTACACCATTTTCTCAGTAACATTTTTTCAGTAATTTTACTACTTTATAGATATCCATTCAGATTTGACCTTTATTTTTTATACGATGTTTCTTTAAATCGGTCATTTGATCAAGACAATTTTCTAATATGTATTGACAAATGTATTAGAAGTAAAATTCAAACAACCACAGATTTATTTAAAAATTACACCATTTTCTCAGTAACAGTTTTACTGTAATTTTATACTTTTTGATATTCATTCAGATTTGACCTATACTGGTAATTTTTCATCATTTTACTGTTATTTTAACATTTTTTTGGATAATTGAATACAATGTTACTTTAGACAATTTTCTAATATTTATTGACAAATGTTTTAGAAATAAAATTGAAACAACCACAGGATTATTTAAAACATTGCAACGTTTTCTCAGTACCATTTTTTTTAGTAAATTCTACAACTTTTTGGATATTCATTCAGATTTGACATTTATTGGTAATTTTTCAACATTTTACTGTAATTTTATATTTTTAGGGATAATTGTATACGATGTTACTTTAAATCGGTCATTTGATCAAGACAATTTTCTAACATGTATTGACAAATGTATTTGAAGTAATATTGAAACAACCACAGCTGAATTTAAAAATTTCACCATTTTCTCAGTATTATTTTTTCAGTCAATTTTTGTAATTTTTGATTTTCATTCAAATTTAACCTTTAGTGGTAAATTTTAAACATTTGACTGTTAATTTGACATTTTTTTGGATAATTGTATACGATGTTTCTTTAAATCGGTCATTTGATCAAGACAATTTTCTAATATGTATTGACAAATGTTTTAGAAGTAAAATTGAAACAACCACAGCTTTATTTAAAAATTACACCATTTTCTCAGTATTATTTTTTCAGTAAATTTTTCTACTTTTCATTCAGATTTGACCTTTATTGGAAATTTTTAAACATTCCACTGTCAATTTGACATTTTTAAGGATAATTGTATACCATGTTACCTTAAATCTGTTATTTGATTAAGATGTATTTCTTATATGTATTGACAAATATATTAGGGAAAAAATTGAAACAACCACAGCTTTTTTTAAAAAATTACACCATTTTCTCAGTAACATTTTTTTCAGTAATTTTTTCTATTTTTTAATATTTATTCAGATTTGACCTTTATTGGTAATTTTTCAACATTTTACTGTTAAGTTGACATTTTTTTGGATAATTGTATACGATGTTACTTCAAAATCCGCCATTTGATCAAGACAATTTTCTAAAATGTATGGACAAATGTTTTAGATGTAAAATTGAAACAACAACAGCTTTATTTAAAATTACACCATTTTCTCAGTAACATTTTTCAGTAATTTTTTTCTACTTTTTGATATTCATTCAAATTTGACCTTTATTGTCATTCAGATTAGACCTTTATTGGTAATTTTTCAACATGTTACTGTTAATTCGACATTTTTTTTTAGCCATGGCGTTGTCAGTTTGTTTTAGATTTACGAGTTTGACTGTCCCTTTGGTATATTTCATCCCTCTTTTATTGGTAATTTTTCAACATTTTACTGTTAATTTGACATTTCTTTGGATAATTGAATACGATGTTACTTTAAATCGGTCATTTGATCAAGACAATTTTCTAATATGTATTGACAAATGTTTAAGAAATAAAATTGAAACAACCACAGGTTTATTTAAAAATTGCAACGTTTTCTCAGTAACATTTTTTTAGTAAATTTTACTACTTTTTGGATATTCATTCAGATTAGACCTTTATTGGTAATTTTTCAACATGTTACTGTTAATTCGACATTTCTTTGATAATTTTATACGATTCGACTTTAAATCGATCATTTGAACAAGACAATTTTCTAATATGTATTGCCAAATGTATTAGAAGTAAAATTCAAACAACCACAGTTTTATTTAAAAAAAAACAACATTTTCTCAGTATTATTTTTTCAGTACATTTTTCTACTTTTTGATACTCATTGAGATTTGACCTTTATTGGTAATTTTTAAACATTCTACTGTAAATTTGACATTTTTTTGGGTAATTGTTAACGATGTTACCTTATATCGGTCATTTGATTAAGATGGATTTCTTATATGTATTGAAAAATGTATTAGAAGTAAAATTGAAACAACCACAGCTTTATTTAAAAATTACACCATTTTCTCAGTAACTTTTCCTGCTTTTTGATATGCATTCAGATTAGACCTTTATTGGTAATTTTTAAACATTCTACTGTAAATTTGACATTTTTTGGGATAATTCGATACGATGTTACTTTAAATCGGCCATTTGATCAAGACAATTTTCTAATATGTATTAAAAACTGTTTTAGAAGTAAATTTGAAACAACCACAGCTTTGTTTAAAAATTACACCATTTTCTCAGTAACATTTTTTCAGTAATTTTACTACTTTATAGATATCCATTCAGATTTGACCTTTATTTTTTATACGATGTTTCTTTAAATCGGTCATTTGATCAAGACAATTTTCTAATATGTATTGACAAATGTATTAGAAGTAAAATTCAAACAACCACAGATTTATTTAAAAATTACACCATTTTCTCAGTAACAGTTTTACTGTAATTTTATACTTTTTGATATTCATTCAGATTTGACCTATACTGGTAATTTTTCATCATTTTACTGTTATTTTAACATTTTTTTGGATAATTGAATACAATGTTACTTTAGACAATTTTCTAATATTTATTGACAAATGTTTTAGAAATAAAATTGAAACAACCACAGGATTATTTAAAACATTGCAACGTTTTCTCAGTACCATTTTTTTTAGTAAATTCTACAACTTTTTGGATATTCATTCAGATTTGACATTTTTTGGTAATTTTTCAACATTTTACTGTAATTTTATATTTTTAGGGATAATTGTATACGATGTTACTTTAAATCGGTCATTTGATCAAGACAATTTTCTAACATGTATTGACAAATGTATTTGAAGTAATATTGAAACAACCACAGCTGAATTTAAAAATTTCACCATTTTCTCAGTATTATTTTTTCAGTCAATTTTTGTAATTTTTGATTTTCATTCAAATTTAACCTTTAGTGGTAAATTTTAAACATTTGACTGTTAATTTGACATTTTTTTGGATAATTGTATACGATGTTTCTTTAAATCGGTCATTCGATCAAGACAATTTTCTAATATGTATTGACAAATGTTTTAGAAATAAAATTGAAACAACCACAGGATTATTTAAAACATTGCAACGTTTTCTCAGTACCATTTTTTTAGTAAATTCTACAACTTTTTGGATATTCATTCAGATTTGACCTTTATTGGTAATTTTTCAACATTTTACTGTAATTTTATATTTTTAGGGATAACTGTATACGATGTTACCTTAAATCGGTTATTTAATCAAGATGTATTTCTTATATGTATTGACAAATTTATTAGAGCTTAAATCGAAACAACCACAGCTTTATTTAAGAATTACACCCTTTTCTCAGTAACATTTTTTTAGTAATTTTTTCTACTTTTTTATATTCATTCAGTTTTGACCTTTAATGATAATTTTTTCAACATTTTACTGTAAAATTTGACACTTTTTGGGATAATTGTATACGATGTTACCTTAAATAGGTCATTTGAAGAAGACTACAACTTTTTGGATATTCATTCAGATTTGACCTTTATTGGTAATTTTTCAACATTTTACTGTAATTTTATATTTTTGGGGATAATTGTATACGATGTTACTTTAAATCGGTCATTTGATCAAGACAATTTTCTAACATGTATTGATAAATGTATTTGAAGTAAATTTGAAACAACCACAGCTTTATTTAAAAATAATACACCATTTTCTCAGTATTATTTTTTCAGTAAATTTTTCTACTTTTCATTCAGATTTGACCTTTATTGGTAATTTTTAAACATTCTACTGTAAATTTGACATTTTTTTGGGATAATTGTATACCATGTTACCTTAAATCGGTTATTTGATCAAGATATATTTCTTATATGTATTGACAAATGTATTAGAGGTAAAATTGAAACAAGCACAGCTTTATTTACAAATTACACCATTTACTCAGTATCATTTTTCCAGTAATTTTTCCTACTTCTTGATATTCATTCAGATTTGAATTTTAACAATAATTTTTTCAACATTTTATTGTAAATTTGACATTTTTTGGGATGTTTCCTTGAATCGGTCATTTGATCAAGATGTATTTCTTATATGTATTGACAAATGTATTTGAAGTAAAATTGAACCAACCACATTTTTATCTTAAAATTACACCATTTTCTCAGTAATTTTTTCTACTTTTTGATATTCATTCAGATTTATTTAAAAATTGCAACGTTTTCTCAGTAACATTTTTTTAGTATTTATATTCATTCAGATTTGACCCTTATTGGTAATTTTTCAACATGTTACTGTTAATTTGACATTTTTTTGGATATTTGTATACGATGTTTCTTTAAATCGGTCATTTCACCAAGACAATTTTGTAATATGTATTGACAAATGTTTTAGAAGTAAAATTAGAACAACCACAGCTTAATTTTAAAATTACACAATTTTCTCAGTATTATTTTTTCAGTAAATTTTTCTACTTTTCGATATTCATTAACATTTGAACTTTATATAATTTTTAAAGATTTTACTGTAAATTTGACCTTTTTTTGTATAATTGTAAACGATGTTACTTTAAATCGGTCATTTGATCAAGATGAATTTCTTATATGTAAAAATTACACCATTTTCTCAGGAACATTTTTTGAGTATTTTTTCCTGCTTTTTTATATTCATTCAGATTTGACCTTTATTGGTAATTTTAAAACATTCTACTGTAAATTTGACATTGTTTGGGATAATTGTATACGATGATACTTTAAATCGGTCATTTGATCTAGACAATGTTCTATGTATTAACAACTTTTTTTTTGATAATTATATACGATAATACTTCAAATCGGTCATTTGATAAGACAATTTTCTAATTTGTATTGACAAATGTATTAGAAGTAAAATTGAAACAACCACAGCTTAATTAAAAAATTACACCATTTTTATCAGTATTATTTTTCCAGTAAATTTTTCTACTTTTTGATATTCATTCAGATTAGACCTTTATTGCTAATTTTTAAACATTCTACTGTAAATTTGACATTTTTTTGGATAATTGTATACGATGTTTCCTCAAATCGGTCATTTGATCAAGATGTATTTCTTATATGTATTGACAAATGTATTAGAAGTAAAATTGAAAGAACCACAGCTTTATTTAAAAATTACACCATTTTCGCAGTAATTTTTCCTGCTTTTTGATATTCATTCAGATTTGACCTTTATTGGTAATTCTTAAACATTCTACTGTAAATTTGACATTTCTGGGGATAATTGTATACGATGTTACTTTAAATCGGCCATTTGATCAAGACAATTTTCTAATATGTATTAACAAATGTTTTAGAAATAAAATTGAAACAACCACAGGTTTATTTAAAAACTGCAACGTTTTCTCGGTAACATTTTTTTTAGTAAATTTTACTACTTTTTGGATATTCATTCAGATTTGACCTTTAATGGTAATTTTTCAACATTTTACTGTTAATTTGATTTTTTTTTTTAAATTGTATACGATAATACTTTAAATCGGTCATTTGATCAAGAAAATATTCTAATATGTATTGACAAATGTATAAGATGTAAAATTGAAACAACCACAGCTTTTTTTTTTAAAAATTACATCATTTTCTCAGTAAATTTTTCAACTTTTCATGCAGATTTGACCTTTATTGATAATTTTTAAACATTCTACTGTAAATTTGACATTTTTTTTATAATTGTAAACGATGTTACCTTAAATCGGTCATTTGATCAAGATGAATTTCTTATATGTATTGACAAATGTATTAGAAGTAAAATTGAAACAACCACAGCTTTATTTAAAAATTACACCATTTTCTCAGTAACATTTTTTCAGTAATTTTTCCTGCTTTTTGATATGCATTCAGATTTGACCTTTATTGGTATTTTTTAAACATTCTACTGTAAATTTGACATTTTTTGGGATAATTGTATACGATGTTACTTTAAATCGGTCATTTGATCAAGACAATTTCTAATATGTATTGACAAATGTATTAAGAGTAAAATTGAAAACAACCACAGCTTAATTTAAAAATTACACCATTTTCTCAGTATTATTTTTTCAGTAAATTTTTCTACTTTTCGATATTCATTCTGATTTGACCGTTATTGGTAATTTTTAAACATTCTACTGTAAATTTGACATTTTTTTGGATAATTGTATACGACGTTACTTTAAATCGGTCATTTGATCAAGACAATTTTCTAATATGTATTGACAAATGTTATAGAAGTAAAATTGAAACAAAAAAAACTTTATTTAAAAATTACACCATTTTATCAGTAACATTTTTTCAGTAAATTTGACTACTTTTTGATATTTATTCAGATTTGACCTTTATTGGCAATTCTTCAACATTTTACTAGTAATTTGACATTTTTTTAGATAATTGTATACGATGTTACTTTAAATCGGTCATTTGATCAAAACAATTTTCTAATATGTATTGACAAATGTTTTAGAAGTTAAATTGAAACAACCACAGGTCCATTCAAAAATTGCAACGTTTTCTTAGTAACATTTTTTCAGTATATTTTACTACTTTATAGATATTCATTCAGATTTGACCTTAATTGGTAATTTTTCAACATTCTACTGTAAATTTGATTGATTGATTGTTGGTTGCTTTACGCCGCATTAGCACAAAAAGGCCATATCGCGGCGAGAGCTAATTCGAATATTTCAGTGGCAGTCTAAATTTACCCGACCATCATCCCAGATGGCCTCTATTGTATTCATTGTGAACTTGTTTTGTCCTGAATATGCATGAAATATTTGCCACTGGACGATAATCAACCAACAATCAATCAATCAATCATAATTCAAATCCAGAGAGCATGTATTACCGTTGTGAAATGAGTTTTCATTGTTTTTCATAACTACTCATCACATCAATCATTGCTTCTTTTGTAGAAAGATTTTCAACAATTTAAAGGTCTACACTGTCATCAATAAGAGCACTTGAAAATGAAAGGTCCTGTACTTCATTTTGAAATACTTTTTCTTGATCATCAAAAACTGTTCTTCCTTTTTAATCTCCAAGAATCGCTGTTAAAGAGAAAACAAATCATGTAAAACTTATTAAAATAAAATATTGCTCTTCATAACTAACATGTACACAAAAAAAAAATGAAAATTTTATTAAGATAATTTAAGTTACTTCTTTGTATTTGAATTATTGCAAAAAACTGCTGATAATGCATTGATATGATCAAATTTCTCTGGTGGTTGTTTTATACCATTTTCAGCACATATTTTTAAAAAGTATGTCTGGAAGACATACTTTATCAAAGTTTTTTAGAACCATCTCATTTCTCTGACATGCCGTAATGTTATCACTACTATCAAATATGTGGTAGATGTCTAATAAGTTGTCCTCTTGTATTAATGAGTTAAGCAACGTTTTCTTATTAATTTCAGAATTCTGCCGAAAGAATTGTTTAACAAGTTTTGTTGATTGTCCAACATATAATCTTTGGAGAGACTTGAGTAACACTTTTATAATGGCGTCACTTGCACGTGACAAACTGGTGATGTGCTCAGGTTCCAGGAATCCAGTGTCATTACTGACCTCCCTGATGTCCTCAAAATCACAACTGTAAGCATCTTCAGCATCTGAAATTGTTGATTTGAGTTGATTAACCACTCTGAATTTACATGATGTAGCTGTAAAATAAGGGAAAACACAAATATATATGGTTTAATGTTAAGAGTCAATAAACGTTATGGTAGTTTGGATTTGTTTTTTTAAATTTTATTTAAAGTGGTGTATGGAAACAGATTGAAATCTCCAATCGGAAAAGAGTTGTTATGATGTAAAGAACCACGAAGTAAGTAATTGGTAATACCGATAAAAGTCATTCAAAATGTCTGTCATATTAGGTTGATAAGTTGAAATTTGGTTTTATAATTGCCAGTATTCTTTATCATCCATGCCCTCCTTAACATACTTCAACAACCGCTTCCTTGTGTCAGAATTGTAGACAGATACTCGGAAGCATTTAGAGCAAAAAAAGGGGTAAAATTGTTTTTCTGGTCAAGATCTATCTGCCGTGAATTTTTTAGATGAATCGGACAACTTTTTGTTAGGTTGCTGCCCCTAAGGAAATTTTGCTGTTTTGGGTTATTATCTTAAATATTATTATAGATTGAGATAAACTGTAAACAGCAATAATGTACAGCAATTTAAGACAAGGGCGTTAATTCTCTCGTTTGAATTGTTGTACATTGTCTTATCTGGGCCTTTTATAGGCGACTATGCAGGATGGGCTTTGCTCATTGATGAATGCCGTACGGCGACCTCAGTGTATAGTTGATAATGTGTCATTTTGGTCTTTTGTGGATAGTTGTCTCATTGGCAATCATACCTCATCTTTTTTTTTATATATTATACCTATTAATTTGATACCCCTTTAGTTTTTCCATGAATGTCAGATATATGATTGATAAGTCATTCAATATAATTCTTTGAATAAGCGTAGGATGTGGCATGCGCTCATGGTTCAGCTGTTCATTCAAATTTTACAAAAAACTCTGGTGTGCACTTTGTTGTAGGTATGGGGATGATATTAAATTATTGCAAAAATACATGCTGTATTCCTAAATAATTTAATATCGAGTCATTTTTTCGTGTTTTGTATTGTTAATTCAATACCGGAATACTTTAAAATCCTGATGTCCGACGAGAACAACAAACCTTCAAAATGTAGCTGCAATCCTCCGCGACAAAATAAGGAATCAAACGCATTCTCAAAATATCCTAGATTAATCGGTCCTCTAACTGCTTTAAAGGACTTGTTGGAATCAGAAATCCTAATAAATTAAGGGGGCCGTCAAATTTCAGAATAACCGCGGACTAGGATAGAACCACAATATTAGTGATAATAGATAGAACAGTTTTCTCATTGACTGCTTTAGCTGCAAAATTTCTCTCTGTTTAGTTTTCTTTTGTTGCAGATACTCGGGATGCTTGTCTGCTTGGCCACATAGGTGAATACTTGCACAGGGATAGTTGGTACAAGATTTGTTCTTATTATTGTCTGCTTTGTGCCCAGTTTTGTGGCAGTTGGTGCACCTTCTTCCATCCTTTTCCCTCTCAGAAAGAATAATTGTAGAGTATACTGCCTCTGCCAAGGTTAACTTTCTCTGAATCTTTTTCACTGATTCTTTTGAGGACTCAACAATGTTGTTTAAACTTGGTTTCTGAAGCCCCATTTGAGAGTTATTCGGTGAAATGTCCTTCAAATTTTTTAAGGCATTTTGCAGTTGCCTTCTTCTCCCAAGTAACAGTTGAATATTGGCTTGCTGGAACATTTGGTTTAGGTCTTCATCAACATCAATGCACCTCAAACTTCCAATTGTGTCAAAACCATTGCTTCGAAATACACTTGCAAACTCGGTAAATCCACTCCCTATTTGCATTAAAAATTCCTCCACACTTAAATCATCCATTTTCAAGAAATGATTTGAAATCTAAAAACAATGTGCCTCAAAGCATGGGAAAATGTTATTTTACGTTTTAGCCAATGAAAACAGTTTTAAGAGTAAATATACTGAACAAAAGTAGAACACAAGACTTTTTTCGTCATAATTGGTTTAGTATTAGTTGATTAAAGTCCAGTTGCAAATATTTCATGCACGTGTCAGATGGTTATACCTTGTTATTTTATTGAAAGAACTTTCATACAACCGAAAATCATGTTTGCGTTAATTATCATCTTTCCCTCTAGTTTTGCTAAGACGACTGATGTAATGCCGAGCCCTCCAAGTTTAATACGCGAAATGAGAAATATCGATTGGAGATCCTGTCGGCGGTGTCGGCCACGGCGACAACGGCCTTGGCGGCGCCGTCAACATTTAGAGGTTCAGTCTATGTCTAAAACTTTTTTATATATAAAAATGAAGATGTAGCATGATTGTCAAATAGACAACTCACCACACGTGACCAAAAATTAACACAGAAATTTACAACTACAGGTCACTGTACATTTCTAACTTTGTCAAATCTTCATGGAATTTACATAATTAATGAACAGAAGTTTGATTATGACAAAAGAATACAGCATACAGAGCAAAATTTAAAAAAAAATGTTATTTTTTTGTATCCATTTTATATATATTGACAAATGGAGTAAGTGTTATGGTAAAAAAAATATGCAGATTTGGTTTCGGGTTAAGGCTATTTTAGACACGACTAACTTGTGCCAGTCTTTGTGTACTATTATGAAATTTGAACACAATAAAATTGAGAATTGAAATGAGGAATGTTCCAAAGAAAACATCAAACCCACCAAAGAGCAGACAACAGCGAAAGGCCACCATATGTTCTTTAGCGCAGCTCAAGAAATTCATACACTCGGAGATGGGCTTTGACTGTCCCCTACAGGCCAGAGGGTCTTGACTTAGGACAGACACACAAGTGTGACAGGGTTAAACATTTGTTTTTTTTCTATCTCAACCCGATGCCTCTAGCCAATATTGAAAATCAGTTCAAAGAGGTCCGAAGTTGATGTCAGAATAGGTAAGAAAAGAAACTAAATTAAATAAGGAACATATATTGAAGTTAGATATACTGTTCCCAGATTAAATGACTATTACATTTATTCAATATTCACAATGCAGTCGTTGCTTTTTTCTTTTTGTTTTTAAATAAACTAAATTGACAAGCATCTCCATATCTGCGTACCACATTTGGTTTGAAAATGAACGTTAAGATCAAGGAATTGTTTATTTAAATTAAAATTCCTTGTTAAGATTAACTTGGATAGTTCTGTTTCTTTCATTTTAGAACTAGGATATAAGAGTACAATATTTTTACAGCACTTACAAATACATTTTTTTTGTGGACTATTCAAGAGCGGGATAAACAATTGTTTTTTTCTTTGAAACTTAACCTATATCTCTTCATTGAAACTGACATTTGCCTTGGATGTGACTTATTCTAAATTGTCTTTATAAAGAATTCACCAAAAACTTATGGCTCCGATCTAAAGTAAATAATTCTGATCTTCAAAATTTGACAATTACAAATTGCTACACGCATTTGTATTGTAGTTCCGTGCATGTTGACGCTCTTTTGCGTGTTATGCGTTAATTTCATCTAAAAGTTATTTAATTATTAAATGTAATCTTTAATTAATCTGTACACATTCGGCAATGCATAAACGATGCATGCGTAATGAAAAACAAAAGCGTAAAATGGCTGAAATATAATTGACAAGCACTAAAGAATGACGGTTTCAATCTTGACATTTTTAATATTAAACTATCTGATTTCTTTCAACTATTCAGTATACTTTTGAAAAAAATACTTTTGTGTTGATAAGTGTATTAGCCAATCAAAAAAGAGCTATACCAAACAATAGAAGTTAGTTGTTGGATTTGCAGCATAAACTCATGCCATGGACTTGGCCAGTACCCAAGTTACATTTATCAACGGAGGGTAATAAAGGGGTGTATATCTTAACCATATTATATAAGTATATATGAAGAACCAAAAATTTGCGAAAGCAAATTTACAGATCTAACATTGTTGGGTTGATGTTTAGACGAGTTGTATATACATTATGTACACAGCCATGTATCACCATCATTGATGGCGATCCGATGGATACATCTGTTGTAGGGTTGTCACTGACTCAGACGTACTTATATATATATATGTATATATATACAAGCTGTATAAGTGTCTGTAATTTTAGAACTGTCTTCGGTGATGATATATACTAATCCATAATATATAAGTTTTTCTTAAAATCAATATTTCCATCATAAATTTGTCATGAAGATATGGAAAAATATACATAATTGCACCTCTGAAGTTTTTAATACAGCAAGTTATACCTGTATATCAATCAAGAAATATCAAATTCAAAAAGTTTTTATTACATTGTAAAGTGAAATAAAAGTTAGAAATGAAGAGGTCAAAGGCTGGACGTTTTTACCAATCTGGAAAAAAACTACAAATTGAATTAAGACGTGCAATTGTAGATCAATATGGAGAAGGGAAAAATGTTTATACTATTGCTAATGAAACTAACTTAGATACAAGAACAGTTAAGAAAACGTTAGAAGAATACATGTCGACAGGTGACTTAGACTATTCAGGAAAAGCTCACGGTCCAAAAACGCGTATCGCAAATGAAACAGTAATACTTGCTATAGAATATTATTTACACCTAAAACCATCAATGTATCTACAGGAAATTCAAAAAAGGTTGTTATATGATGGGATCAGTCTCCAAAATAATGTTCCAAGTGTTTCGTACATTCACAAGATTATAAAAGATAGATTAGGATATACGCGGAAAAAGCTTACTGTGAAAGCCAAAGAAGGATTGACAGACCAAGTTCAAGTACAATTTGACCATTTTTTGGATAGTAATGAGGACATTAATCCATTAAAAATTCATTGCTTTGACGAATCGTCCGTCATTATGACAACAGGTAATAGACATTACGGTTATTCGGAATTAGGCCAAAGAGCTTTCGAAATTCAAAAGTATGCTTCAAATGCAACCTTTACTGTAAATCTTCTCCAAAGTCCTTTAGGTGTGGATTACTTTAATATTATAGATGGACCTTCAAATGGATTACAACTAGTTAACTTTTTTGTCGAAGCCTTAAATGAAACGGATATCTATGGGAATAGTAAACTTAGTCCGGGAGATGTAATTGTACTGGACAATTGTGGTTTCCATCATGGTCAATTAGCAGAAACACATTTACGAAACTTGTTACAACAATATGGAATAACACTGGCATTCCTCCCACCTTATCACCCTGAACTTAACACATGTGAACACAGTTTTTCAAAAATGAAATATTATCTCAGACGACATGAAACTTATACTACGATGTACCCTGAACTAGCAATTTGTGACGCTATAAATGAAATATCAAGAAACGAATGTTTTGGGTTTGCCAAGCATTGTGGATATATACTTTGAACTGTACATTGACGAAACATAATGAATGTAGGAAATTTCTTTCCACAGTAAAGAATTTTGATTATAACTTGTGTTTCATTTTAATAATTTTATGCACTTTAACTGTTGAAGATATGTCCAGTCCGGCGTTCTATAATCAATTCTTGCATCAATTAGTTGTACCATGAATTCACTTTAATTTCTTGTTAATTTTATTTTCAAAAATATATTTAGTATTTTAGTGCTATCAAACATATTTGTTCATTTATATTCAGACAACTATTATCCAAATAATTATTTTACCGAGTTTGTTCTAATACGTTTAAGGTAAATATGTGAAGGGACTTTCCCTCCATTCATTTATAACTCCACAAAGATTACACAGATGTGTATTGTTCTAGTAGTATTTAACGAGGTCACTCAGTGTCCAATCACATCCTGTGTATACTATACACAAGCTGAAACTCCGCCCTTGTGTTGATTGCAAGGAAACTGTGAGGATAATATTAGTCATGTGATGTTTTAAAATTGAGTGTCCTTAACGGCCAATAAGATTTAAGTATGATGTACACAAGCTGAAGCCCCGCCTATCTTAATTGTCATGCTTGAGCAAACATTGATACAAGCAAAGCAAGCAAGCCAAACAAAGTTTTGTCTTGCTACTGTAAAACAGAAACTCAATACGAGATTTAATGTGTGGCAACTAAAAAATGTATGTCTTTCAAGATTTCAAATTCTAAAACCGGTTTGAAAAAAAAAAGTTTTTTGAATTTGAGAAACAGGTTTTCAAGTGTTTAAAAAAATATAGTTTTTATACGCCCGTCAAGATTTGGACGGGACGTATTATGGTAAACAAATGTCCGGTGTCCGTCCGTCCGTCTGTCTGCCTGTCCGGCGTAAACATGTCGCACCGTAACTAGACAACGATTTATCCAAATTTCATGAAACTTAACATAGTTGTTTCTTATGATGGTTAGATGATCTGTTTACTTTTTGGTGAAAATAAGATTATAACTTTTTGAACTTTGTAACTAAAACAGGGGTGTGTTTTTTTCACATGTCGCACCGTATCTCAAAAACGATTCTTGATTATGGCTTACAACTTTAAAAACTTCCTAGTTATATTAATATTAATATATGTATACTTATTGGTGATGATTCAAAATTTTATTTTTGAGTTATTGAGTATTTTGTAAAAAAAGGGGGATTTTTTTTTTTTACATGTGCCGTATCTCAAAAGCAATTTATGATTATTGCTTTAAACTTTACACACTTAAAAAGGGGAAGGTTTTTTTTTACATGTTTTGCCGTATCTCAAAAACAATTTATGATTATTGCTTAAAACTTTACACACTTCTTTGTTAAATATATTAATCTAAAGTTCTGTATACTTTTTGGTGATGATTCAAACTTTATTTTGGAGTTATTGAGTATTTTGTTAAACAGGGGAATTTTTTTACATGTCGCGCCGTATCTCAAAAGCTTCAACGTGAGGGTTTAGACAAAGCTAAATATCACCCTTCTATAACTGAAGGAGAATTGTAAAAGTTGAGGGAGTCAGAGGTCTTGTAAATCAAAAATTTACAGAGAAAAGTTTGGTTTGATATGATGATAAGTTTTGGTCATCGTGGTAGAAAAAATCAAAGAAAAACAGAATGTATTGTACAAGCACTTAAATTATATTTGTCAAAAAGAAATCCTACTATGATTGATTTCTTTCGACTGTCATGTCGAAAGTAGATGCGTATGATGAAATATGGTATACTTAGAAGGTCTTTGGGGAAAAATGTAAAATAACATGATGAAGGTCATGTCAAACATTTGTCACCAATATACACCAATCATTGTTTACGGGCCATTACTTTTAATAGTTTGGTCCATGCTGGTATTGCAGACAGAGATTATTAAATTAAAAGATCACAAATTTGAGACAAATCTTTCTCCTTACCATGCAGATTCTTCTGACAATCAGAAGAGAAAATATTCAGCTCTATGACAAGGTCTTGATGAAACACCTACTTCTTCAACAGATAATGTTTAGATATTGCAATCAGTTGCTGGATCATCAAATATGTATCCTTTAACAAGCCAAGATGTTCGATCAAAATCAGCAGTCGCGTGAACAGTACAACCATGTGCACCTTCTAAAGCTCTACTGTCGGCCTCTCCGTCACATTCGCGACCCAAAGGGTGACTGGGGTATAGAAATATGGTCACTTGGTCTTCTCTCGACCGGAAGTTAAACGCTTGCAGAACTTTGTACCTTTTTCCTGTTCGATCTTTTATATCTAGGCGTTATGTATTCAGGTTTAGTTTTCTGTAATTAGTTAATACTTTAGTTTCTTTGTGTATATCTCTTTCATATTCATTTGATAAAATTAACTGTTTGCAATAGCATGAATTGTTCTATATAATAAGAATGTTCTTATCCCGGGCATAAAAACAATGCCGTATTTTGCGAAACCTTTTCAACTTTTGATCTTCAGTGCTGTACAACTTTGTACTTTTTTCACTTTCCATCTTTTATATCTGGGCGTCACTGGTGAGTCTTGTGTGGGCAAGACGCGTTTTTGGCGTATTGAATTTTAAACCTGATGCTTTTTGTTATCTATTAATCATGTTTTTCTGTGTCTAATATGTTCTCCTATTTATTTGTATTGTAGTCCTGTAATATTATGTTGTCATTTCAATGTTATATTTAGCTTTGCCATTAAAGTGCGAGGTTTGGCATGACTTAAAACCAGGTTCAACCCACCACTTTTATTCCCCTTTAAAAGTGTCCTGTACCAAGTCAGGAAGATGGTCATTGTTATAATATTGTTCGTTTCTCTTTGTGTTGCATTTTAACGTTGAGTCGTTTGTGTTTTCTCTTATTTTTGAGATATTGAGATAAGACGTGGCACGGTACTTGTCTATCCCAAATTCATGTATTTGGTTTTCATGTTACATTTGTTATTCTCGTGGTGTTTTGACTGATGATTGGTCTGTTTCTGTGTGTGTTGCGTTTCGGTGTTGTGTCGTTGTTCTCCTCTTATATTTAATGCGTTTCGCTCGGTTTTGGTTTGTTACCCCGATTTTGTTTTTTGTCCATGGATTAATGAGTTTTGAACAGCGGTATACTACTGTTGCCTTTATTTTGCAGAAGTGGGGCGATCGTTTGGCTGTGTGGGATGTATCAAGATCGCAGTCACGCAGTGGACGTTAAATTCGATGCCTCGTTTAAAGAGAGTGCCACGCTCTTTGCACGTTAAGAACCCTTGCAACAACTCTTTAAGGGGTCCGTAGGTGGGCTGCTGCAAGGCAAAATCTGTCACTATCCAACATACCCTCATTTTCTAGTGGCAGTCCAAATTTTCCCCACCATCATCCCAGATGGCCTCTATTTATCAACCTATTTATTGTGATCTTGTTTTCGTCCTGAATATGCATGAAATATTTGACAATGGACGTTACGAAACCATCAATCAATCGCACATTCGTACCAATTGAATTTACTTCAAAACAATGTAACAACTTACCTCCGTTATACAGTAAACAGTTTGATCCTCCGTTATACAGTAAACAGTTTGATATCAATAACTACACAGTTCAGATTTACAATTACCACATTCTGCACCTCAGTAAATCTGTCATTAAATGTCTGATCATTTTGCCGCTACGAACTTCAACTGACATTGTTTGTGTGCAGATCAATTACACAGCTAATTGCTTAGACATATTTTATTTGTTGATTAAGTTTTCCAAAACGAGTTTAAAGCTATGTAAAACACCTTTAAGTAGGTTAATAAAAAAAAATCACGCAGATTTTTTTCTTTTTTTAAATTATCTTCCTCGCACTTTCTTTTTAAGCGGATGGTTTTTATGTGTACACATAATACAAGTCATTGAAACAGTTTAATGATTAGTTTTGGCAATATAGTGTGTCGGTTAGGAGAACTTCATTTGAACAGGAATAACTGTACTGCATTTGAAGAGTGCCACCGTCAATTATGGATTTTACAACTGTTCAATTACAATACAATTATTCCTTAATTAATTTAAAAACACATTTTTTTTTTACATTAAACGTACATTTTATACTAACATGTTTACAAATAACTATTGATTAATAAATAACAAAGGTTCAATGCAGGTAACTATTATCGTGTTCTTGTTTAAAAAAATATCTGATCTACAACTTCAGCTTAAAGTCTGTTCCTGAATTCAGTACACGAAAATAACCTCTCAGAAGGAACGCACGTTGCTGGAACTGCTTACACATGTTTGCAATTAAAGATGAACGTGGTTATTTCGTCTTGATTTCTGACCACCATTCAAGCGGAGATTTATGGAAATCCGATTTATATCGGACAGGACCACTCTCTTTTTTGCATAGTACCTCAAAGTTGTCAAACTTGATGCAAAGGGGGGGATTGCGAAGTTTGTAAGTGTCGGCCTTTTTAAGTCAGGGGCAAGCACATCTACTAAGTTAAAAATACTGCGTCTGTCTAAACGGAAATAAATTCTATGTCATTCAGATTGAATGGCCTCTATTATGACCAAACCTACCTATTGTATTTATTGTTCTTGTCCTGAATATAATGATTTTTTTGCCACTGGATCAATTATTCTTCACAAACTGTGTGTGGTATCAGGTGATAGATAAGTCAAGGGTTTCATAATCTCTGATTTCTGGAAAACATACTTGGGAATAGAAATATGGTCACTCATGAAATTGTGTCTTAAGAAACACTTTCAGTGAAAGAGCTGATTTCCCCCCCCCCCCCCCCCCCCCCCCCCCCCCCCCACAAATATCCTTCCTTAAATATCGGAGCATTTTGTCATGGCTTTTTGCAAAATATAAAATAACAGTTGTGGATTCGACAAGGATGGTATCTTTTGATTTAATGACGTTGGTACTGGTACATTTAGTCTAAAGGATCTTCTTATTCGACATTGTGTTTTTGTCTTTTGTTGGGCATACATTTTCTCCACTTGCTCAACATTATATTACTCTTGTATGCCATAATTTTCGTCCTCTTTTATTGCAATATGTATCCCCACTTTTGTCATGACATTTTTTTCAGTCTTTTCTAGTTGTGTTTCCACTACTATTGGTGATGTTGCACGAATTTCGGTTTCTTCATATTGGACATTACCTTTCGTCTTTGGGAATCTTGTTAAATAGTTAATTCGTCATTTTGGTGTAATAATCCTTTAATTCAGCTTGGTCTAAACTGTTTTCTTCTAAAACAAAAAATGACCGGTTGAGTCTGTGTTGAAAATGTTGATTTATTTCTGGTAAAGGACTCTACTTTCTGACGTACAATTTCTCTCTGGTCTGTCAAAGAGTCAGTAAAAAAAGGTTTTCTATTTGCCTGGCCTACTTCATCTTTATAATCAACGGACCCCTCAGGGTGAAAATATATCCATGGTATTTTTATTCACAACTGATGTCTTCCATAATGGGGTGGCTTATTTATGGATAAGCATTGGTTTCTCAATAATAATGCAATCACTAATCTGGCATTACTAAATCACTTATCCATCAGTAATCGGTCTTAAATCGCTCAGTAATCTAATCGTTCACTAATCGATTAAACTCCCGAGAGAGTTTGATCGATTACTGATCAAATATGATCGATAAGTGTTTGATCGCCGATCTGATCGATTACTTAAGTCTGGTAAAGGGCAATAACTCCCAAAGGGGTCAACCGACATTTATTGTGTTAATTAATTGTATCGACTGTGCTGATATTCGTAAGAAGCATTTCAATGTCAATAATAAAGATATGCTTAAAATTGTAAAAATATTTGAATTAGCTCTCGCCGCGATATAGGCTTTTTGTGCTTTTTGAACAGGTCAACATCTATCTGCCTTGACATTTTCAGATAAATATCATAACTCGTTGTTGGGTTGCTGCCATTGAATAAGTAATTTTAATGAATTTTTGCTGTCTTTGGTTATTATCTTGAATATTATTATAGATAGAGATGAACTGTAAGCAAATATGTTCAGCAAAGTAAGATTTACAAGTCAAAGTGACAGACGGACGCCAAGTGAGTAGAAAAGATCACTTGGTCCTATTGATATTACCTAAAATCATAACTATAATGAATTATTGAATCAGATTAACCTTTATTCAATCGCTGAAGTGGATGAGATGTAGTTTTGAATCGTCCATTTTCTGTTTTGATATTTTTTTTAAATTTTACAAGATTCAACCTCTTTTTCGTGAATTATTATATAATATGAGATGTTACTTTAAATATATAACTTTTAAAGATAATTATATAGGCTATAACCTGGTACTATTAAGAGGTATTTCGAGGAGCCTTAAGAATGCGACAAACGAGATCCATGCTCTTTAATTATCGTCTTATCTGCCTCCTACATGGCATCTTTTATCGTTACCCGTTTACACCACATCTTCCTATATATACAAACCTTTCGTCTTTTCTTGTTACATTGCTGTTCTTCTTTTTCTTTCAATTCTTTTCTTTCCCTGTATCATATATATGTAAACACTAAAGTAAAGTCACAAATAACAATGGAAGTAATTGGAATTTTTTTCTTAGTTTAATTAAAATAGAACTAGGCATGTTCACAATTAATGCTTAGTCTAAGTTAATTGAAATTGAAAACAAAAAATACTTTACAAAATTAAATTAAGATTGAATACAAAATACACCTGGTTGAACATAATCACACTTTTCTTGAAGTTATATATAAACGTAGAGACAAATACTTAGAAATCTGAATGATGTTACAGAAAATCTACAAAAGAGTATTTTAGAATATTGTACTTATAAATGAACATATTTTGGATCGAAATTTACAAACATATTGTTTTCATTTATCAACAAACCTGCGTAACAACCATTCTCGTCTTTCTTTTTTTCTTGCCACATTCTTGTTTACTTTCCCCTGTCACTAGCCAGTCCAGCTTCTCCCTGTATCAAATATGTAAATAACAAATTTAACAAATCACGTCACAAATTGCAATGAAAGTAATTGGAATATTCAATGAGGATCTGTCCCAATTTCCATTTTTCCACTGTTTAACTGAACATTCTAATATATCTTACCAAATAAGAGTCATTTTCCAAGCTGGTATTTAACTCCTATTACCACTATTGAATTTAGATTGAAAAATAAATACCTTGTTAAAAATAATCAGACTTCACTTGAAATATTTGAACCTTAATGTTCCTCAGGACATATTCTTGGAAATCTGAATCATATAACAGGAAATCTGAAACTAGTTCTTTATAATATTGTCGGTACATAGAAAATAAACATATTTTGGAACGAAATGTCATCAACATATTGTTTTCCTTTATCAACAAACCTCAGTCTCAGCCGTTTGATTATATAGGTATTTTTGAATTTGTTTGTTAGCTTTTTGGTCATGAATGTTTGTCTCTAATATTTAATTAACTGTACATTTGTATTCAGATATAGCAGATCAAATTTATTCGTTCATTGTTTAATCATACGTTTTTTGATTGAGTTAAGTCTGCCAATTGATATTTTATCGTATGTTTTTCTTTGTTGTGATGTTATGCTATTGTTTCAGAAAAAGGGAGAAGGTTTGGATCCATTAAAACGTTTAATCCCGCTGCAAATGTTTGCACCTGTCCTAAGTCAGGAATCTGATGTACAGTAGTTGTCGTTTGTTTATGTAATATATACGTGTTTCTCGTTTCTCGTTTTGTTAATATAGATTAGACCGTTGGTTTTCCTGTTTGAATGGTTTTACACTAGTAATTTTGGGGCCCTTTATAGCTTGTTGTTCGGTGTGAGCTAAGGCTCCGTGTTGAAGGCCGTACTTTAACCTATAATGGTTTACTTTTTAAATTGTTATTTGTATGGAGAGTTGTCTCATTGGCACTCACACCACATCTTCCTATATCTATTGATTGTCAGATTCTTGTTCTTTCTCTGTTAATTCGTCCTTCTGTCCGGTCTCTTCCTGTATCATATATAAAAACAACAAATTTACACATCACGTCACAAATAACAATGGAAATCAAATTATAAAGCCAGTTATAGAAATAAACGTGATATCAAATATTTCCTTACTAAATCAAAATAGGACACACTTGTCCTAGTAACATCAAGTGGGGACATTTTTGTACCATCAAATAAAGTTTAGAAAAAATGTCAAAATAATGTTAAAATTGGAAAAATTATCAATGCACTGATGGAAAGTTTGTTGAACATTCTATACAAATATCAATAAAATATGGTTGATTTCTAAATATATCAAAATATTTGTATATATAACATATATAAATGTCTGATCCAACTGTAAGTACACATCAGAAAACAAGTAAACTGCGAGCTACTGCTCACTGATGATACCCCCGCCGCAAGTGGATAATATTAATAGTGTAAAAATATGCAAGTGTTCGGTAAACAGGAAGTTGTCAAGTGATCAATCTGAAAACGCATCACACCGTATAGCTGACTTAGATGAACGCTGAAACCAAATTTCAGAAATCCTTGTATTGTAGTTCCTGAGAAAAATGTGACGAAAATTTTCAATTTGGCTATCATGTGTAAAATCATACAAGTGTTCGGTAAACAGGAAGTAGTCAAGTGATCAATCTGAAAACGCATCACACCGTATAGCTGACTTAGATAAACCCTGAAACCAAATTTCAGAAATCCTTGTATTGTAGTTCCTGAGAAAAATGTGACGAAAATTTTCAACTTGGCTATCATGTGTAAAATCATACAAGTGTTCGGTAAACAGGAAGTAGTCAAGTGATCAATCTGAAAACGCATCACACGGTATAGCTGACTTAGATAAACCCTGAAACCAAATTTCAGAAATCCTTGTATTGTAGTTCCTGAGAAAAATGTGACGAAAATTTTCAACTTGGCTATCATGTGTAAAATCATACAAGTGTTCGGTAAACAGGAAGTTGTCAAGTGATCAATCTGAAAACGCATCACACGGTATAGCTGACTTAGATAAACCCTGAAACCAAATTTCAGAAATCCTTGTATTGTAGTTCCTGAGAAAAATGTGACGAAAGTTTCATGGGACGGACTGACTGACGGACAGACAGAGGTAAAACAGTATACCCCTCCCCCCCCCCTTTTTTTAAAGCGGGGGTATAATTATCTTGATCAAATGACCGATTTTAGGTAACATCAAATGAAATTACCAGAAAAGTTGTCAAAATCACATTAAAATATGGAAACTTATTAATGCACTGATGGCAGGTTTGTGAACATTCTATACAAATATCAATAAAACAAGTGAAACTGCGAGCTACTGCTCATCAATGATACCCCCGCCGCAAATTGATAATATTAATAATGTAAAAATATGCAAGTGTTCGGTAAACAGGAAGTTGTCGAGTGATGAATCTGAAAACGCATCACACGGTATAGCTGACTTATATAAATCCTGAAACCAAATTTCAGAAATCCTTGTATTGTAGTTCCTGAGAAAACTGTGACGAAAATTTTCAACTTGGCTTTCATGTGTAAAATCATACAAGTGTTCGGTAAACAGGAAGTTGTCAAAAGTAAAATCACAAAAATACTGAACTCAGAGGAATATCAATTTGGAAAGTCCATAATCACATGGCAAAATCAAAAAACAAAACGCATCAAAAACGAATGGACAAGAACTGTCATATTCCTGACTTGGTACAGGCATTTTCAAATGTAGAAAATGGTGGATTAAACCTGGTTCTATAGCGCTAAGTGATCAATCTGAAAACGCATCACACAGTATAGCTGACTTAGATAAACCCTGAAACTGAATTTCAGAAATCTTTGTATTGTAGTTCCTGAGAAAAATGCGACGAAAAATATTCATGGGACGGACGGACTGACGGAAGGACAGATAGAGGTAAAACAGTATACCCCCTTTTTTAAAGCGGGGGTATAATATGGTTGATTTCTAAAAATATAAAAATAGTTGTGAAATTTAGTCAAATGCAGAAGAAAACATATATAAAGTTGTAGTATGTTATTGTTCATATCTGATCCAACTTTAATTACACATTAGAAAAGTATCTAGATCAAATGACCGATTTAAGGTAACATTAAATATAATTATCCAAATAGTTGTCAAAGATCACATTAAAATGTGGAATAGTTTCAATGCACTGATGGCAGGTTTGGTGAACATTCTATACAAATATTAAAAAAATATGGTTGATTTCTAAAAATATCTAAATAGTTGTCAAATTTATTCAAAATGAAGAAGAAAACATGCAGTTGTTGTTTGTTATTGTTTATATCTGATCCAACTGTAAGTACACATCAGAAAACTAGTATCTCAATTGTTGGTAAAACAATTGAAAGGTCTTTCCAAAGAGTTCTTCACATAACTCCTTTTTGAGTTAGAATTTTTATCTCAAATCCGTGTTCTGAATCTGTTCAGCGGGTAACCATGTTGCTGTGCAAACTGAGACAGGGCGAAATCTTTTTTACTTAGATTAGTGGCGGGGGCAGACATTTTTTGGTTGGAAAAAAATCATACTGTTAATGGAGAACTTATTTTTCCGACGTAGTAAAGTTTCGGTTTGTGCACTTTGAACTTGAGGACGCTTAACTATGGCAACATAATACGCATGCTCGAAAATCCTTACTGTGATTGGACAAAATGCTGTCATGGTTTGTGATTTGGTTGTGTTTGAAAAAAACGTCTCGTTAATTATATCTTGATGGAAAGCAAGTGAAAAACTATAAATATTTGAACTAGATCTTACAAAGATTTATATTGTTATTAAAATAATTGTTTCTGCAAAAGCTCTTTGCATCCATGACAGCTGTTTATTCGGGACAATTATATAATTTTCAATGTAAAATTGTTGTACGAACGTACATGACTTTTAGAACGCACTTACGCATGTCAGATTTCCGCGGGGTTTTGGTGAAAGTAAACAAAAAGATGCGAGAACCGAGAATACTGAACACGAACAGAGAAAACGTTATTTAAATGGTAAATCGAAATGATTGTTTAAAACATATACTCAAATTTAAAGATTGTTCTTGTTATTTATAATGTCCTTATGGGACATAAAATATTTCAGCAATTTATTAAAAATTGTTTCTTATCAAATACAATTTAAATTCCGTTTGCATTCAATTTCAAATTTTCAAATCTTGTGTAAAGAAAGATCAAAATGTAATATTAAGAATAATTTGTATTGTGTATGCTTGTAAAGGTATGTAACAATCTTGTATGATTTGAAACAAATGCCAATTTATATCACTGGCAGTCATGAATTTACTGAAAACAATTGTTTAACAGTATTTTTTTACACGAGTTAAAATTTTGCATATTGTAAGAACAGTATATACATGACATAATGATTTTGAAGATCTCTTGTTCTGACATTGATGAGCACATTCTCGGGGTTCATTTTCATTGCATTGTTTCCTATGATACCTTCACATGTCATTGCCTCGAATAAAGCGTTGTATTGTTTCTCCCATAGGTGTAAGTTTTCACGGTATAATACACGGGAGTATTAAATCGCTCAATATTAGACCATCACAATCTGTTGTGTTGATTAGAGGACTTGATGTTTAAGAGCTGGTCTGTTCGTGTGATAGTTCGAGTTCTGGCTCTGGTTCTTCTATGATTGCCATTGGAGTTTTGGCGCTTGATTTGTTGTGTTCCAGGTGATCAATTCGATCACGGATGCTCATTATCATTGTTAACATGGACTCCATAGATTCTTTATTTTGTGTTTGATAATTTTCCAATATATATTGTTTTCAACAATGTTTTCTTTAAAAAAGAGGGACGAAAGATACCAAAATGACAGTCAAAGTCATAAATCTATTGATTGATTGTTGGTTGCTTAACGTTCAGTGGCAAATGTTTCATGCATATTCAGGAAGCCCCACTTCGGCATTACATATACAATTTTGAGAATTGTTGGGTTTTTAATTTTAGTATTTTGTATAGCTTGTAAGCATGAAAGTGAATCCGAACATATAATAAATTTGGATTTATCTGAAGAAGCAATAAATTTCAAAGCCAAAATTATTGCTTCTGCTGCAGCATCTTTTGATCCATCAGTATAGACAGTTGAAAAATCTAGACATTCGGCTTTAATTTCAGTATAGTGTTGCTGAATTAAAAGAGGATTTGTTTTATTTTTATTGTGTTCACGGAGATCAAATATCATTTTTGGTTTGGGAAGTTCCCATGGAGGGCATTTGCAAGTTTTAACTTGAGCAACAGATTTTAAATCAAAAGAAGCTAAATGTGGTTTTAAAAGTATACCTAACGGAGGAATTTTATTTTCATGTTTAGCAAAAATATCTTCATAAATCGGATTAAAAACACAGCTGTAGCCAGGATTATCTGAATGGGCTTTTAGTTTGACTGTATAGAGTTTGTGAACAATGATTCAAGTGTAGCCGTAAAGAAATTTCTCGTATATCCTGATTACACGAAATAACGATATAATCCTCCGATTCTGGTGTTTCTTTAGCTATTATTTTGCCATCATAGGTCCAAAAGGAATGATATTTTCCGTGAACCGTAGGACTTTCAAATGTATCAGGAGCCCATAGCTGTATTTTGCTAAGTTTTTTTTTCAGTTTCTTTTTGTTAGAGAAAACAAATTGACGTGTTCTATAAGACAGGAAACGAGCTATAACAGACAATTATTCTATATACAATGTTTATTTCAAAGCATTGTGTTGATGATTATGACATTACCATTACAATGTTCTTTCCCCTGACTTTGTTAATGTCCTGATATAAAAAAAAAAACGCTTACGAAGTTTTCGTGTTCTGAAAGCGAAGTGGAACAAAGATAGGCATAACACAGTTTGACGACGTTAAGTTCAGTGTTGGAATCAATAATCTGTCAACGTCAATAAGGAGATAATTGTAGTTAAGGATTGATTGTTGTGGTTACAAGGACATTTACAATATGGCTAAGTTCAAACTACCAATAGTGATATGCATATAGTTCAATTCCATTACATTCTTAAATTGATTTAAAGTAAGTTAATTTACTTTAAAATATAAAAAAATGACATGTGATAGAAATGCAGGAGTGGTATAAAAATCCTTACTCGCAAACCGGCTTTGGTTTCAACTCTTCCAAATTCAACACCAATTTGCCCTGCAGCAAAAAAGGAATAACAATCCACGTCAACATATTCAAGTGTCTGACCCTGCGCTCTGTTGACAGTCATTGCAAATGCCAACATAATCGGATATTGCATACGTGATGCAATCACTTTGTTTTTTTGCATATTAAACACATCAAATTTGTATGTTGGTATGGTTATTATTTTACCATTGGAATTAACAACAGGGGGAGAAAGGAGAGTCTTTTTTTCAATGAGTGTACCATTCCTCTGACTCCATTATATAATCCTTCACTTATATCTCTTATTAGTATAATAGGAGATCCCACTTTTAAAACAAATGTCTTTGCTTCATTGGTGCTAGCTGAAAGATTTTGGGGTCCTGAAATAAAACAAGGGATAATTGTAACAGGGTGTAATTACAAAGTTTCCCAAACAAAGCCCCTGTAATTATTACCCCCTTGGTACCCCATACTATTCATCCAATTTCTTATTTACATGACAAACAGGTATACAAATATTATTTGGTGGGGGTTATCCAGGGGGCTCATCCTATAATTCATTTTATTTGTATTGTCCACAACAATAATAAGTATTATTTTTTCGTTTGGACCATTTAATATATACAAGAACAGTGTTAAAACAGCAGGGTGGGGATGACCCTTGAGGACATACCCTTTATTTCATTTAATACCTAAATATAGAACTGAACAACATTTTGGTATCAAATAATAATTTAATATCTTAATAATCACATGGATAAAAATTTGTCCATCTTCGTTTCTGATTGTTTTTCTCGGTCTATGCTCTCCTTGTCTGCGTCGTATGCCTCTCCTGCCAATTCAGAGGTGAATTTCCTTGGCGCTTGTGGTGGGTCTTGTACCAAAGGAGGTTAATCGTCATCCGAACGGATTTTCTTCTAATACCTGTATCGCTCCTCCCCTGCGGTCGTCATCTAACATTCTTCTTTTCACTACAGCTTTAATTTCTCTTTGTTCTAAAGGCGCACCAGACGGCCCTCTTTTGCACAGCTGTGAAAAAAACGAGATTTACTGATTTATTTTAAGTTAATTCTCAACAAAAAAAGCAATAAAACAGAAAAGAAATCCGATAATTGTCGATACATATTTGCTGATTTGTCATTACAGTACAGATCATTAAAACAGTGATTCAACTAATATATTCACATTAAATATCTTATCGATATTCAAAAATATCCATTTTATGTGACTCAGCTAAATATACTTGCCTGATACATTTACATTATAGAATACTCACTGATCAGTCAGGGGCGTTACTTAAATAAGTTATTTTTTTTAATTACTTACATGACTTATGTAAGTAATTTTTTATTTTAAATACAATAAAATTACTTAATAGAGTTATTTTAATTTTCAATAGAAACATAGACTAAATGTAGTTTTCATGATTTTAAACTACATTTTATATCATAAAATAAAGAATTTATCAAATTTGAGAGGAGTATAGAGATGAAGGGTTACTTTGAAAATAATAACAAAAATATTACTTGAATAAGTTATTTTAAACATTTTTGAAAAAAATAGCAATTACACTTATCTAAGGCACATATGTAATTGATTTAGGTTACAAATTATAAATAACTTCAGGTCTTAATTAATTCACAAGTATCTATCTATTTATATCAGTCTACCTTCAAGATTTTAGAGGAAAATGATAATTTAATAGTCCCAAGAGACCAATCTTTGACCCAGAAGCGTCGGTATGAAAGATAAGTGCGTCGGAAAGTTAATTAGTGTTTCTGAAGAATTAGTTTTTATATATCAAGGGAAAAATAACCAGATAACTGTGAAAATTATTTAAAGCTAGTAAAATCTGTATTCTTGGACACCTATAAAAATAATATTCAGAAAAATAACTTATATAAGTTATATTTAAATAAGCCTCGTTTTCAACATTACTTGTATAGGTGATTTAATTGTTACTTGTTTAAGTAATGCCCCTGACTGCTGATTACAAAGCAGTGAATGGTCTTCGGAAGGCGGATAAATTTCTTCTTTTCTTTATTGGTGGATTGTTGGTTGCTTAAAATCCAGTGGCAAATATTTCATGCATATTCAGGGCGAGAACAAGTTCACAATAAATAGAATAGGTAGGTTGGTACGATAGAGGCCATCTGGGATGATGGTGGGGGAAATTGGACTGTCACTGGAAAATGAGGGTATATTGGATAGGGACAGAACTTTTGCAACAGGCCACCTACGGACCCCTCGAAGAGTTGTTGCAAGGGTTCTTAACGTGCAAAGAGCGTGGCACTCTCTTGACACGAGGCATCGGATTTAACGTCCCCCTTCTGACCGGACGTGACTACGAACTTGATACAACCCGCACAGCCAAACGGACGCCCCACTTCGGCAAGCGTTTTCCTGTCGGTCGGAAGAAGACCAAGTGACCATATTTCTATTCCCCAGTCACCCTTGGTGTGGTATGTCAAAGAACGTCTCGTTCTTTTTCTAGAAAAGTTCATCGGAAGGTACCAAGACGTTGTTGATAAATATTCCGTATCAACTTCACAAATAATACAAGATGGTATTTCGCGTACTGACGATGGTTATCATCTTAATAACGTTTTATAGTATTCTTTTATTTGTGTCAAGCCGTCAATCCCCTATGAGGTTCACCAGAGTGACATTCCCTCACATCATTCATTTGGTTTTTATAGTGTGGAAAACCCCCCAACAGATCTTGCTGCGATTGATGAGATGGGGAGACACAAATGAAAAGATTGACTTTTAACACTTTTTTACACATTTCCCTTCTGTTTCTTTCGGAATTATTGTATAATGAGCTCTCCTTTACACTATTTACGTTTCTTTTACAATCCGGAAAAATCAGTATGACGAGATATTCTAAATATATCCAACCTACATTATAGTATATAGTGACGTCATTGTTGGAATACCACACTACGCAGAAGCAGGGTTATCCTTCACTGGTTATTTAACTCATTCTCAGATTGTTCACTAACTAAAAAATGGTATTTGTTAAATTTAAACATAATTATGTTTGCTGTAGATGATTCAAACATCAACATACAATACTATAATATGTAGGTCAACTGGCAACAACTTTCAAAGTAAACAAAGTCCGAGGGACTACATGAGATTGGGGAGAGAAACGATATTTTTAGTAAATAATCAAAAATAAATTTGCGCTATTCCCTACTGTCAATATGACCGATTGTAACCAGTGACGTAGCAACCTCTTTCTGAGCGGGATGGAATATGCACATTTATCAGGTCAATAGATCGATGCATTGAAATACATATTTTACTAATTATTTGACACTTATACTGCTATCGATGTATTTTTGGGGAAAGTTATGTATAAATAAACATTTTGGAACAAAAATTGGAAATCGTGTCATGTCTCCTTTAATTGTGAAAAAATTAATTAAAGGGCAATAACTCAGGAGTCAATTGAAGATGTCATTTGGTCAGGTGACTAATTTGTAGATCTGACTTTGCTTAACTATTTTGCTGTTTACAGCTTATCTCTATCTATTATAGTATTCAAGATATTAACCAAAAACTGAAAAATCCTTAAAATTTACAATTCAGGGGCAGCAACTCAACAATGGGTTGTCTGATTTGTTTGAAAATTTGTGGGAAGAAAAATCTAAACACAATGAACACTTTTACCACATGTCAGTTTAGTTTTCAAAGCCAAGTTTTAGTGATATCAGCCAAAACCTGCATTTTACCCCTTTGTTCTATTTTTAGCCATGGTGGGCCAGATCATCAGACAAATTTTTAAACAAAGTACCCTAATGATGATTGTGGCTAAGTTTGGTTCCCTTTGGCCCAGTAGTTTCAGAGGAGAACATTTTTGTAAAAGTTAACGGACATTGAAAACGACGGATGACAGACATGAAAGACAACAGAAGACAAATGCCAAGTGATGAGAATAGCTCACTTGACACTTTTGTAATATAATTTGATTCAGTCTTCTAAACTACTTTTCATTTACCATTCAATTCAGTATCTTCTAAGGATTTCCAATTCAGTTTTCCGGTTAGATTCAAATCCTGAACAAGCATTAGCTTTGTTATTTTTACTCTTTCAATGAATCCCGATCTTTGGCGATAATGTGAGAGATGCACGGATTTAGTGTGACCCAAATGGTCGCATGCCCATTGGATTTCTGTATCGTTTAATTTCAGGACCTGAAAAATGTAAAAACTGTAAGTTATTTTGATTTTTACAGGTTTTAATGGTGTGCTCTACTACACTACTGTCCCAGATAAGGGGAAATTGAGCAGTTGCAAAAATGTTAAACCCTGCCACATTCTGTATGTGCCTATACAAAGTCAGGAGCTTGTAATTCAAAGAGTGTTGTAGATTGATATACTTTTTAAATATTCTGTAGAAGATTTCCGAGTATAGAATAGGTGCTGATTAGATAATGTCAAGAAGGTACAAGGAAGATTGTTATCCTTGATGCAAATCTGGAATAAATTGGTGGATAGTTGTCTCATTGGCAAACAAACAACTTTTTTAACTTTTTATTAAGCATGTTTATGCCTTTCAGGATGAGCATAATTTTTTAACATGACTTTTAACTGCAAATCATCTTGTGTGTTTTGTTTTTTCTCTATATTCATAGTAGAGTGTTATATGTACAATCTACTATATTAGACATGAATAAATAACATTAAATGAACACATGATAATAAATTAAAATATGGAATGATTTGCTTCTGAAATTCCTATTCATGTAAACATTGAACTTAATTCGATGTGAAAATATCCTGATACAAGGTATATGAATATCTGTAATTGTTAATATTTTTTACAGTACTCATCAGCCCCCCCCCCCCCCCCCCCCAAAAAAAAATTGTGATGACACAACCCAGCTAATCTAGATATAACAATCATGACAATGAAAGCAAATTATCCATAACTAAAGGGTCTAAAGAGCCTGTGTCAATCACCTGGATCTACTATGCTTTTTGAAATTATGCATCTATTTTTGAACGCAGACTTTACATGTTGAATCGGGCAAATCGGCAACAAAATAACAACACTTAGTCAGCACCTCATAAGGAACATTCATGCCATTTTTGGTTTCAATCCATTCAGTGGTTCTATAGAAGAGGTTCAAAATTGAAAAGTTAACGGACAACGACAGACAACAGACGCTAGGTTCAAAATTTAACCGACAACGACGACGGATGCGACAGATGCTAAGTGATGAGAATAGCTCACTTAACTCTTTGGGTCAAGTGCGCTAAAATGTGGAAATGAAGCATGTACTTGTGAAAATCACCAACCTGTGAGAGTGTTGCCGTATATTTTCGGAGGGCCACACTAGTGATTTGTTCTGGCTTTTTTTTTAGATGGCATTCATCACAAAGTGTCTTCAACGAATCACAAGATCAAGTGCTGTTCACACCTACAAGAAACAAAATAGAACTGAAGGAGGGTTCAGAACACCTAAGAAAGTTAACTCTTTAAAAATCAGCTGAAAGTTGTAATCGCATTATATAAGTAAAGAGAATTCTAGCTTCTCAATGATCAAAAGTAGCGTGTCAAACTGCTATTTATCCAATGATGTTCCCATAAATTGTGTTGTTCAAATTTTTTGAAATTCTTATATTTTTGTCAGCAGGTAAAGGAATATTTCGTCAAAATTTTATGAAAATAAAACGAGCAAAATCTATTCTACTCAAAGTGTTAGGTACCCCTTAAATGCCTCAATATCTTACATAAGGCAGTGTTAAAATTTCATCTGTATAATTTTGCAGACCTGACCATATACTGATAATTACAATTCTGGTTATTTAAAGAAGATTCATTTACACGTGTTTTTTGTTGTGTGCTTTTACTTTCTTCTTGAATTGAGTATTCACTGTCGTCTGCACTACCGTATGAATCCATTTCTATCGTTTGTTGTACTTTCCTTTTTATAGTTCTAGACATAATAACATTTAGTTTGTTCGGGTTTATAGGAGGGGAATCTGGTGGATGAGAATCTTAGACGATATCCAGGTCTGAAGACATCTGCAAAACAAAACATTTATGTATATATGTCCAAACACATTCTTATCCCACTATATGCAATTCATTCAATTTTGTGGTAAAAACTGAAACACACATCCACTAAAGGTACTGTGCGAACCACATGGAATACTAATATTTGATACGGTTTCATTCTCATAAGGACTGGATGGAGTGGTCACGGTTTCACATCTCATTTTTTGACGGTCATAGTCTCCAGTTACGAAACATTTGAAAATTTTGAAGCATATCGTCAGCAGGCCTTTTGTACTTCCTTACACTTTTGAACTACATGTGCCCAAGTGTGTTGATTTTTTTCTATTTAAAAGAACCGTCGTGTTGATTCTTTATGGGCTCCCATAAACACAATAATTGTCTTATTACTCCAACAAATTGATATAAAAAAAGTATTGTAATTTTTATTGGTATTAAGACCTGTAATATCAATATTACAAATATATTCTTGAATCAAAGCTAATTCTATCTTGTTTTGGGAAATATTTTTATAATTTCAAATATGACCTCAATTTGTGTCTTTTTTTCGAATTTCGAATGTGACGTCACTTTGTGCGTTGAGGCTTTGGCTTACTCGGCTGTGTATATTTATGTGCTGGATTAAGTTTTTTAAAGTAATGTTTCCGTTTTTTATTTCTATAATTGTCTAGCAATAAACACAATGCTGGTGAGTTCATTTTCCTTTTCACTTCCAATAAATTCGCACATTACAGCCAAAATCAGTTAAATGGGACCATAGCAATTACCAAAACGGCGAGAATCAGCCTAACACTCTCACACTTATAACTTATTTTTTTTCAAAGCGGTATATTTCAACTTCTTATTTTTTTTATTATGAGCACCAAATAGTCTTATTTTATATTTTGTTCAGCAACTCATTTGAACCACGTTACTACATGTTGTGAATTACGTTACTTGCTCTGCTCTTATCTTTCTAAAGAAATAACCAATATGACAATCCAAGATAACCATAAATCGAGATATTAAAAACTTCAATCACATATAAGTTTTCGAAAAACATCGATCTTTGTAGACATTTTGCATCTCTAATTTTTTTCCCAGTTTTTTTCCGACGTCATAATAAATTATCTTCGGATGTTTTTCTAGAAATTGAAATACATATTTTTCACGTTTGAATATATAATATATAATCGCAATTGAATGCTAGAAATATTTTTCAAATCAATATAAGTACATATTTTATTCCATTTAAAAAAAAATCTGTCCATAATTTCTTTGTATTAACTGAACTTCTTTGCATTGAAAAAGCATCTATCAGGTAACGTAATTCACACGAATACTCAAATGTTTTTAAAATGCAATGTTTGACTTAAATGAAGTATATATATACATGATATATGTGTAGCAATATATTATAAAGTTTGATTTATGAATACATAATGATTGGTGGGTGTCTGGAATGAGTTCTGGTTTTACAGTATCATATATGAATAAACAAATAGTATTCTATTTTGATTTAATCAACAAAATTCAAGAAACATCTTTATATCAACAATTAAAATATGAAATTCATAACGTAATAAGATAGAATTTGAAAATTTAAACCATTTAACATATATATTATCTATATTATACGACAAAGGCATAGAAACAATATTCATGAGTCAGTGGTAACGTAATTCACTCAAATTCAATTAGACAAAATAGTAAAAAATGAAGCAAAAACGCCAAATATCTCAATGTATTTATGGATAAATTTGATAAATGGTCGATATTACAATTAATTTAACATTCATAAATGAACAGATAATCATCAACGTTCACTTTTTGTGAATTACGTTACCACAAGTCATGAATAAAGCACATGTAAATGTTTGTTTTTATAGTAAACTTTCAATTTTATTTACATCATCCGGCAATAATTTGTACATTCGGACAGGTTTTCTGCCTACTGGAGCCGGGTTATTGACCTGACAAACGATGTCTGTCTCTGTAACCCACAGTTCTTCAGGTCTTGTTGGCCACTTCATGGTGTGGGATACAGGATTGCTCTTTGTCATAAAGGCCAATTGATATTCATTATCATTGTTGTCAAAATCAAGCACCTTACAAATGTACCAAACATTGTCATATACACTTGCCACAAACGTGTCCTTTTGGTAGCTCTGCTCAAACACTATTGGCGGTTGTGCTAGTAATGACTCTCCTCCTTCTACGTGTCGCTCTACTTCTTCTTCCTGTGGATCTTTTGCCTGTAATTCAATCTCGTTGGTTTCAGTACCAGGTGTATTTCTTTTTTGTTTTCCCTCCAGAGAAACAGATCGCCAGCCGTCACAAGCAGGATGAAAGCGTCCGCCACTAAAACAAAGTAGACAGAAACATGAGGTGTTTCTTATGCTTATTACATTTCTTGTAATAGGAACAACAGCATGTAATTCCATGGTGCCTTTCACTGCAACAGCATTCCATTCTTTCATTTCGTTGTTTGCGCTCTGACATTTGGATTTAGGAACGAAAATGTAAGTTATGTTACTTGTTTCTTGAGACTTCCCCCAGTTGAAGAAATCTACTGGTGTTTGGATTACAACCTTTTGTTGTCTAACGGCCATGTCTGCAAGTCGTTTTGCCGTTCCACCTACCCCGTCGCAGGGTCCCTTTCCGTGTCCAGCTTCGAAGTAATGCCAAGAGGCTGTGATTCCATCAAACAACATACCATGTAACGTTACTAAATGAAAAATGTATTTGTTCCTGTATTGTGATGTTGGCGAATCTGTGATGTAGTGTACAGCTTTAGTTCCAGGAGCTATTTGCAAAATTTTTGGTATCAAATCCTTTATGAATGCATATACCGTTGATGAATTGTGACCTGGTTCGTCGGAAACGAACACGAACGATTTATGATGAAGATTAATATCGCCGTCAACTTTATAGTATAAAACAACGGGATGTAATGTAACGGAAGCTTTGTCGAAATAAGCGGATTGAACTTCATCTGCATGCACGCATGAATAATTTTCTGCGAAGTCCATTTGACATATGACATTATATTTTGGTAAGTTCTCCTTTAGTGTTCGTATTTGTTCATATTGAGTTTGTACCCTGTATACATGAGCTCGGAACTCATTTAACGATGTTCTGATCAGTGTGCCGAATTCCTGTTTATTTGCCTCACATTGCACAACATTCATTCTCTTTTTCATCATTCCCTTCTCCTCTACATCAACCCTTTTCCATTCAGAGTATTTTATTTTCTCATCTTCCAACTCAGTTATTTTTGCTAAAACTTCCTCATCTGTCATCTGTCTTATAAGTTGATCTGGATTTGATGTAGTAGTAATATTTAGTGCTTTCAATGTTCTAACTTTTAATGCCATATTTTGATGGCGCTGACAAAGGCACGTTCTCCTGTTTCCAAAAGATGCTAATACATAATTTGCTGGCCGAAAACGTCTGAATACAGAAACACTTAATTTTGTGAGTACATTCTCTGACAAAAATTTCTGATGTAGATTGTCTAAATAGTCATTTAACACTCTTTTTTGCTTTTTCTCTTTTCCGTCTTTTTTGTTGTCTCTTTTTCCCGGAAGACAAGTACTGTTATCGTCCCTCTCGAGAAAGACTAATACTTTTGAACGAAGATCTTCTCTTGCAGCCTTCATGCGGGTTTCTTTTTTTCCTTCTCTCTTTTTGATTTTATTTTCATCAGCTGTTTCCGATTTACCTTGATGTCATAGCTTAGCCTTCTAATGCATTTATGATCTCGTATGGCCTTTCCTGTTATAACTTGTAGTACAGGAAATTTGTTTTTCTCGTGACTTACTGATTCTTTAATTTCTGATATAAGGCAGTTGTGATACGTAAGTTTCTTTTGAAGGTCCGGATATTTGGTCGGAGAAAGATTAGCTTCTCTCAAATCTTGATTTGCTTTACGCATAGGGCTTGTAATCGTTTTTTCCAGATTGTTCTTATTATCTTTATTTTCTCTTGCCATTCTTCTTTGTAATCTTTTTGTAATAGTCCAGTTGCGTCTTTTCAACTCCTGAATTTTCTGTGTCATTTTATTTATTTTATAATTAGCTTTGGCAACTGCTCGACTTGTTCTTTTTCTCGTCTGAATTTTGCTTCTTGATTTCAATGGAAAATTTAGCTTAACTAGCATTGGAGGTTGTTGTTGTTGTGTGTTAGATCTTGTTGAGCACTCTGGTACTTCGTCTTTGTCATTTTGTGGGACTTTATCTTTAGCTCTCTTTTTTGCCATGCACTGTCGTATTTTCGTCCTTCTCTGTTCTAGTTTTTTCTTTGATAGGGCGGATGTATCAACATAATAACGTTTTACTCTTTCTCTCTCTTTCTGAAGATACGCATTTCCATCCTTTTCCTTTTTGCGATCTCTGTAGGCTTTTTGGATTTCGGCTCTGCTTTTCCCCATTTCAAGCAAATCTAAAAGAAAAAATATATATATAAAGTTTTTTTTTGTCTATATGCTAACAATAATTACTCATGAGAAACTTATCGTTAATGTATAAACAAATATGCACTTATTTTCGTATCACGTATGTATTGTATTGTATATATGTATGTATGTATGTTTACATATGGTATTTACTTTGAAGTGAGCAATATTCAAGCTTTATCATGAAAAGAACAAGGTGTAGTAAATTGAAAGTATCCGCCATTGTATAGGACTTGCATATGCACCCTCTTTTATAAATCATTGTGTGTAAACAATTGTGTTTTCAATGTTAGGGGGTAGCAAAACCGTTGTTTCTTTTATTTCGATACTCCCGTTTCATTACAATAACATTATCTCATAAATAAAATCGCTGAATATCCTTACTTATTCTATGTGAATTACGTTACAAGAAGTGTGAACTACGTTTTCTCGATAAATGAATATGACCCATCACCTTACAGAACTTTCAGTGCTTTGATTTTTAATGCATGTAAGTTCGACATATTTTTTATCCCCTATAATAGGGTTCGAATCTTTCATGTCAAATTTATGACTTGTTTATGTCAATTTTAATATTTACCTACCACAGAAAGTTCATACACTTTTGTTTAATTGTTTGTTTTTGCATTTTCCCAAAGCACAAAATTCGTCTGCTACAGTTTCCGGTTGTGAGTTATGAATAAAGGAAAGATTTTTGCACCAAACACAAGGTTAAAAGAAAGATTTAGTTTTGCCATGGTAACGAAGTTCCCATCACGTATTTCACATTTTATGATGGAACAAGATTTTTTCCATGAATAATTGCCTCCAACAATGTCAACCATACATTTTTTTTATTAGGCTTATGGTATTGTTAAATACTGGGTTCGTTTTATGTCTTGTGAATACCTTATTATGATATATTGGCGTAACGTAGTTCACATTCTTAAATAAATAAATAAAAAAATGTTAAAATAAGTTTGTTTATATATAGACACATATCTATATTACATATTAAATGATACACCTGTTTTTAAAAGGGTAAATGGCTATTATTTTATTCTTTTTAGACACATGTTCTCGGCAATATTAGATGGTAGACATGAATTCTACATGTACGTAACGTAATTCACATAAAATGACTGGACATTCGATAAAAATTTATTTTTGATGGAATTTTAACTTATACACGTACCTTGCTATTTTTATCTGATTCTGTAACTGTAGAAAGGTAAACAGCGCGCAAATTGTACCGCTGTCGATCATATTTTGATACGTAAAATGCAATGTCCTTTTTTGCAACCGCTTTTGGACACAGCGTTTTGAGTTGGCCTTCAAACTTCAAAATATCATAACTTTTTAGTCTGTCATCAGAATATCACATAATTTGAGGACTTTTTTGTAATTTTTTTATTTTATAAGAATACACGCAGTTGTTAGACCAACTACTTTTTTATATGATCTAAAGCATCAATGATATGCGCTGGACTCGTTTATGTGGTATTGGTTCCATTTAACTGATTTTGGCTGATTAGTGTTGACACATATATATGTTTTGATAAACATAATATTTTCTTGGTAAAACTTTTAGGAATTCTGGTTCTCAATGCTCTTCAACTTCGTACTTTATTTTGCCCTTTAAACTTTTTTAGATTCGAGCGTCACTGATGAATCTTTTGTAGACCAAACGCGCGTCTGGCGTATAATAGTATTATAGTATATAATAAATTTAGTCCTGGTATCTATGATGAGTTTATTTGAATAAACAGCATCTCGTCTACGAGACATTGTTGTATTTTAGTTTGGCAAGATTTTAGGTACATTTGATTTCATTTCATTTGCTCTTACAAAAAGTCCTAAACATGTATGCATTCTGTTAAGAGAGAGAAATAGATTAACTTCAAAACGAGGCTTTGAGGAGAACGTTTTTCAGTTTTTGACCTAGTGAAGATGGGTGCAATTGGAATGATAATCAGACTGGTAAACGCACAATATTCGTAATATGCAGAATGAAATAAAAACAAATCAACATTTTATTGATGTATATCTGATTCGCATTATTTCTGTATATAATCATACTAAGAGAAGTGTGCCCATGTTCCACATCATGGTATTGACATTGACAATCATATTAAAACAAATCAGTAAAAATAGTAAAGAAAAATGTTCGTTTGAATTAAATAAGTATAAATGCCTATTTCTTTTCAAAACATGCATTACCATACTTACATGAATAACTATGTATTGACTTTGACACCATGACATCTTTTTTCGAAATTTCCGGGCTATCAAACTTGTTAACATAAGCTTTTTATAGCATGTACTTTCAATCACATGACATGCAAGTAAATCGTAAGTAATTAACATGATATCCTTATTTCATCAAAATAGAGTGTCATTAACAAACAAAACACCTTTTTCAAATCTATGTTATGTTGGTTTTTTTTCATAATTTTATTATATAAAACACCTTTTTCATATCTATTTTATGTTGGGTTTGTTCATAATTTTATTAAAAAGTGTGAAATTAGTTTTCCATCCGTATATCGCCACTGTCCGCAATTAAGCGAATTTCCCCTAGTTAGTCACCACTTCAGTTTTATCATATATGTTTCTATGATATAATCATTTTATAAAATTTACTGTTTGCAAAAGTAAGAATGACTCTAAATCATAACAAGGATGTTCTTATCCCAGGCAGAAAACTATAGCCGTATTGTGCACAACTTTTACGAATTTTGATCAACTTTTTGTCATCAGTGCTCATCTACTTTGTACTTGTTTTGGCTTTCGAACTTTTATAACTGAGCGTCACTTGTTAGTCTTGCGCATTAGATTTTAAACCTAGTACCTTTTGGTAGCTATTTTTCGTGTGTTTCTCTGTCCTAAATGTTCTCCCATTTATCTATTTTTTTAAATGTCCTGTTCCAAGTCGGGGAAATGGCCATTGTACATTATTGTTCGGTCCTGTGTGTGTTAAATTATAATGATATATTTCTGTTTTTCGTTAATCTTATATTTAAGTGTGCATTCGCATTGCTATAAGACGTGTCACGGTACTTTCCTATCCCAAATTCATGTACCAAGTTTTGACGTTATATTTGTTATTCTCATTGAATTTTGTCAAATGTTTAATTCGTTTATGTATGTGTTACATTTTAATGTTGTGCTTCTGGTGTGTCCTTGTTCTACATTTAATGCATTTCCTTTTTTTTTTTTTTTATCGATTTATGAATTTCGAACAGCGGCATACTACTTTTGTCTTTAACTGTCTGCTTTTAAATTCCAATAACCTATTTATTAAGTCTAACCTTTTTACACTCACACAATTGATTCTATTAATATTACCAACGATTCTATAAATATTACAATGTATGCTGTTTTTGCCCCTAGTTCAATTTCTTTTATTTCACTAAAAACGTTTACATACAGACTTATGGTTGTTAAGTATTTTGAATTTATGTTAAACATCATTCTTATTTAATATTTGATCATTAGAAAAACAGGAAAATGGTCAAAACCAAACTAATTAGTAAACACTCGTGTATTTCCAGTTGTTGGTGAGATTATATCAACCTCATACATAACATACCAAGAGAGGTGTTTCATTTTCAACATCTCGATAGACTGTGTATTTGATTTGTGACGGGGATAATTCCTAACTGTATGATATAGATAAAGGTTCTCATTTTTTTTTATTAAACTTGGCGTACTAAATTATTATCCTGGTACCTTTTATAACTGTTTGAACATCAACTAGGACTAGGATTTGCAGGCGTTCCGCCTAAATTCGGTGAAGATGTTATGACTGATATGTGCCAAGCAATGTTTTTTTTCTCAAAGAAATCAACCTGGGTTTCTTTTTGTTTTCTACCCCAAGGGTGACTGGGGTATAGAAATATGGTCACTTGGTCTTCTCCTAACCGGCAGTAAAACGTTTGCCGATGTGGGTCGTCCGTTTGGCTGTGCGGGATGTATCAAGTTCGCAGTCACGTCCGGTCAGAAGGGGGACGTTAAATCCGATGCCTCGTGTAAAGAGAGTGCCACGCTCTTTGCACTTTAAGAACCCTTGCAACAACTCTTTGAGGGGTCCGTAGGAGGCCTGTTGCAAGGCAAAATTTCTGTCCCTATCCAAAATACCCTCATTTTCCAGTGGCAGTCAAAATTTCCCCGACCATCATCCCAGATGGCCTCTATTGTATCAACCTACCTATTGTATGTATTGTGAACTTGTTCTCGTCCTGAATATGCATGAAATATTTGCCACTGGACGTTAAGCAACCAAATAACAATCAATTTTTGTTTTCTAGATGGGAACTTGTTGTAGGGTTGATCCGTGTTTGACAGGTTAAACGCATTTCCGGTAACCGGAAAATCATTCACCGAAATCGATAGTGCAACCAAGTTTGACATAATATATAATTATACTATACCGCAAGCGAGTGTCAAAATTTTTGATCAGACGACGTGCTAAACCGCAGCCGTATTAGTTTTGTTCCAAAATGGTTTCTCATTCCAGACTGACACTGTCTAAGGACAATGTCTCTGTTCTGTTCTCTGCAATCCCTTGTCTCATCTGAGGCTAGGTGAATTAATGCTTTAACAATCAGCAGAAATAGTTCCTCATTGGCTTTGTAGTTCGATTTTACATTTCCTTTCACATCATTCCTCCTTAATGCTGTCTTCATGTGAATCAAAGTTCCACACTCTTGCAATGAATCGCTTTTAAATAAGGCTTTATATGCTTTCTAAAAAAAAATGACATAAAGACAATGTTAAAATAACTTCAATTCAGTTTTTTAAAATCCTTTAAATTCAATATTATGTATGCACTTAGTTTTGCGTTTGGTCAAATCAGTTCTCCACAATTGTTCTTACAGCTTGATGAAAATGATTAAAAATTTGGTATATTGATTTATCATGACAAGTAACAGATAAAGTTAGAAATTTGTTGAGAGTTATGGTCCTTGCACCCAGAATGCTGAAGGGACTAATAAAAATAATTTTGAGAATGGAAATGGGGAATGTGTCAAAGAGACAACAACCCGACCAAATAAAACAACAGCAAAAGGTCACGAACAGGTCTTCAATGTAGCGAGAAATTCCTGCACCCAGAGGCGTCCTTCAGCTGGCCCCATAACAAATATATACTAGTTCAGTGATAATGAACGCCATACTAATTTCCAAATTGTACACAAGAAACGAAAATTAAAATAATACAAGACTAACACCGGCCAGAGGCTCCTGACTTGGGACAGGCGCAAAAATGCGGCGGGGTTAAACATGTTTGTGTGATCTCCCCCCCCCTCTCCCCCTATACCTCTAACCAATGTAGAAAAGTAAACGGTATGAATACAATAAAACATACAAATAGAAGATCTTGCTTCACATGCTAAAGTTCACAAGTGATTGGGGCTAAATGTTCAAATCTAGCCCTTGGTGTTGGAGCTAAATATGTGATGTGTTTAGCATTTTGTAATCTCTCCTCCTAAAACTACTCCATATTTATCTAATTTGTCTGTATTTCCTGTAATAGGGATATTACAAATATTGTAAGGGACCTGGGGTAGGCTTCAATATAATTACATCATTTGGGTAAGTCTCCGTAAAGGTTGCAGCATTAACCAATTTTAAACGTGTATATATATGTGTCTGGATGGTCAACCAGTATGGACCAATTGTGCCTGCCTGTAACAGGGAAATATCTGCCCAGCCACAAGACAACTGCCCAAAACGTATAATCTTACTTTTATGAGGTTTAGTATACCAACACTAAAATGATTAATGAACAGAAGGATCCATTCCTAGTCAGGAAACCAGTCTTTGCTCATTTGGAAATTGTAAGTTGATTTACCACTTACTGGATATTTCTATTTCATTATCAATAATGCATAATCCACAGGACTAAATATTTATTAACACATACATATAATAATATGGTAAAATACAGGAATAAGATATATTTTTCTAACATTGTTTATTTAACTAAGTCACCATTGACTAAACCTGATAATGAAGCATGGATAAATCAGGGTAAGTAAAATCTATATTTAATATTGTGATGGCACATCCAAATTGGGACTAAAACATCTAAATACCAACAATTTGCACATCCATGTAACTAATTATGTCAGGCCGAAAGTAACAGTTTATCCTAGTAAAATCCTAATATATGGTCCCTTGTTAATTATCTATGGTAAGAAAGGTAGATGTGATGGGGAATAACTGGCAGGATTACATTATTAACACTCTGGGGTAACCTGGACAAGGTAGGAACTGACAGCCGGTTGTTATCCTTATTTTCCATTTAAATTCTGTGGGTTTGAGTACAAAATGGTATTAAAATTACAATATTGATACCTCTGCTGTGTTGTAATTTCTTTACGAAAATTATTACTGTTGTCACTTTTAGAATTTGTAGTTATCCGTCACGGCAGCTATTCGCCATATTATGAAAGCGGCGCTCCTTATATAATAAATGTATATGTCACGTGACATGTAATAGCCAACCAAAACAATGAAAACAAAATGGTGGGACAAGTTATGCCGGGCAATTGCCTGAACTTTCATTAATTTGAAGTTACTTAAGATTTAACAGGTTGCCCGGGTGTGGCGCTTTATTAGCTATGACTTTTAAGAAAAGCGGGACTATAGGTTAGAACGTCGTACATTACGTAAATTTTAATCGGGCAAGCAAAACATGGTTAGGGGTAAAGCGCTTTGATACAAAAATGGCGTAATCACATTGTAAACAGGCTTAGTGCAAAAATAACCCAAGGGCGACACATTCATATCATTTAGATACATAATTATAATAGGAAATTGTTAATTGAATTTCATGTTTCCACGTTTACTGATCTTGCAAAAATACTAAAATCTCAAAGAAATACATAACAGACGAATTTTTAGACCTCTAGACGGTCATGTGACTGTGTTTACATGGCCATCGATCTCGATCAGCTGAGAATCAATAAAATTCTATTTTACTTCTTATCTAAAACATGTAAAGATAATCATTACAAAAATAAAGCAGCAGTGAAACGTGGAAATGGTACGGCTTTTACTTATATACGATTTTAAGCCCTGTGAAATTTATGAAAAGAAACAACAATAAAATTGAGAATGGAAATGGGGAATGTGTCAAAGAGACAACTACCCGACCAAATAAAAAAACAACAACAGAAGGTCACCAACAGGTCTTCAATGTAGCGAGAAATTCCCGCACCCGGAGGCGTCCTTCAGCTGGCCCCTAAACAAATATATACAAGTTCAGTGATAATGAACGCCATACTAATTTCCAAATTGAACACAAGAAACTAAAATTAAAATAATACAAGACTAACAAAGGTCAGAGGCTCCTGACTTGGGACAGGCGCAAAAATGCGGCGTGGTTAAACATGTTTGTGAGATCTCAACCCTCCCCCAATACCTCTAACCAATGTAGAAAAGTAAACGCATAACAATACGCACATTAAAATTCAGTTCAAGAGAAGTCCGAGTCTGATGTCAGAAGATGTAACCAAAGAAATAAACAAAATGACAATAATACATAAATAACAACAGACTACTAGCAGTTAACTGACATGCCAGCTCCAGACTTCAATTAAACTGACTGAAAGATTAGGAGTTCATCATATGAACATCAGGCACAATCCTTCCCGTAAGGGGTTTAGTATCATACCATCTTAACATATATGAGAAGAACATAACCCGTGTCATGCCAACAACTGTGTTTAGAACATATGTGTGTTTAGTTCCGACGCAAAGACCTTATCAGCGACTCAATATTAACGCCAAAATATGCAATCTTTAATGACTTGACAACAGTATCGTAATTATATCCCTTCTTAATAAGTCTATTCAAAGGTTTTGTAAGTTTATGAGGTGAATACTGACACCTTTGTGCTTTATAAAGAATATTTCCATAAAAAATTGGATGTGAAATACCTGAACGTATAAGAAGTCTGCATGTTGAGCTATATTTACGAATGATGTCTTTATACCGATGATAAAATTTAGTAAAGGTTTTGACTAGTTTGTGATATCGAAAACCCTGGTGTAATAATTTTTCTGTAATACATAAATTTCTCTCGTTAAAATCTAAAACATTGTTACATACACGAGCGAATCGTACAAGTTGAGATATATAAACACCGTAAGATGGTGACAAGGGAACGTCACCATCTAAAAACGGATAATTAACGATAGGAAATGAAAAAATAATCCCTTTTATCATAAATTTTAGTATTCAGCTTTCCGTTAGTGATATAGATATCAAGATCGAGGAAAGGGCAGTGGTCATTGTTAGTATTAGCTTTTTTAAAGTAATTCACCAGGATAAATTTCATTAATATACATACTGAAGTCGTCATTATTGAGAGCCAAAATATCATCCAAATATCTAAAAGTATTATTAAATTTGTTTATCAGATGTTGTTTTGATCGGTCTTTGCTTATTTTTGTTATAAATTGTAACTCACTTTGAACTTCTGAACAAGTTAACAAATTATGAAATATTTCTATTGAAACTATTTCCTGGCTTGCAACAAGAAAAATCACTAAATATCTTGACACAACAAAGGGCCTTAGCCAAACATTATCAACAAGAACTTGTAAATTGGTGCCACATAAGTTATGCGCCAGGCATCAGGTCTTGTAATCTCCATATCAATAGAAGAGGATTAGGCCGCCCGTGTGTCATCCCCAGTATAGACTGGCTGAAATAGTTCCTCTCGTGGAGGCCCATCAAACTTAGTGCCCTCTTTCAATCCTTGCTCCCACTCCTCTGGGGTCCTGTAGGTGTCTTTCGACTTCTTCAGCCTTGCCTGCATGATGGCTTTCTTCAGATCTTTGGCTGAAGGTAACTAGAAAACAGTTGGCCTAACTACCTTCCTGTAGCATGCCGGATGTACAGCAAGGTAGTAGGCATTCCCTTCTGATAATACGTCGGGCCTCATGTCCTGCATCGCTGGTTTATGGAATCAAAAGGAATATGTTTAATGATTTCTGACGGTTGGTCTTCATCTAAAATTGCCAGTGGAATGTACAGTTCTTGTGAATATCGCCTTTCATGAACTTGCATCAATTGTTCATCAAAATACTTGCCTAGCTCATAATAAAACACATCAAATTCAGTATCGATTTCTTTGCCATTAAGCTTCCTGAAATCAAGTAATAATTGTGGGTCATCACTTCCTAGTAATATGTCAGTTATCCGTTGATTAACTTCATCCTGAGCTTGAATCTAGCATATGCCTCAAAACACTTTTTGGAGTTTTAATGAATTAAGGTCTTTCCTTTTTCTATAAGGAAAGACCTTACTGTATTTCTTCTGTTTATTATTATTATTATTATTATTATTATTATTATTATTAGGTCTTTCCACTTTTCCGTGGAAAGACCTATTGGATTTCTTCTGATTATTATTAGGTCTTTCAACTTTTCAGTTGAAAGACTTATAGGGTTTGTTCTGATTATTAGGTCTTTCCACTTTTCCGTGGAAAGACCTATTGGATTTCTTCTGATTATTATTATTATTATTTTTTTTTTTTCTTCCGCCTAATTTTCTTCCTTCGCTGTTTTTTTTTTTTTCGCAAGATGTCGCTTAGATTTTTGGAATATGATATCGAACAGTTTATACGCTTTTGAAACCAACTCGTTTTAACCGAATACTTTCCCAAATAAGAGTTATCTCCCCGAACACTGTTTTTCTTGTTATCTCTAAGGCTTCGCAATCGTATAAGAAACCAACAAATTTATTTTTCCAAATTGCTCGTTATATCCTCAGGATGTTCTGTTTTATTTTGACCGAAGCCGTATATAGATTCCATATGAGAGTTAACCCCCCTTTTATGTTTGATATAAGAATTTGCATTTCTAACTGGTAAACCATTAGTGATAGAGACCTAGGGTCTTTTGATTTGAGGTCCTTGGTCCAAAAAAATGAAAATAAGGTCAAGGTCAAAGGTCAAGGTCATATTATAAATTTTGATTTTGGCTTATTTTCACTCATTTTCAAAAGCCGTATAACTTTTCGACAAATTATTTTTACTAAATTGTTAGTTGCGACATGTGGTAACACGTAGATTTTAGTCGAAATAGTACGTAGACATTTGATGCCAGTTTTGCCCCCTTTTATATCTAATATTAGTTGTAAGGTAATACAATTCATTAACTATATATAGTAGAGGCCTAGAGTCTTTTGATTTGAGGTCCTTGGTTGATGACCTCGAAATTGAGCTCAAGGTCATAGGTAAATGTAACGTTCTAGATTTTGACCTTTGGTTTTACCTCATATGTATACATGATCAAGACTTGGAACTTTTTAAATTAGGTTGCAAGCAATGTGATCTAGAAAAAGACAACCGGAAGTGACCTTTTGTAAACCGGAAGTAGCTATATTTTGTACTTCATTAATGAAAAAGTATATAGAACCATATATTTTTGGAATCAGTGTCACTTAAACTATCAAACTATACCGGAAATAACATCGTTTGAACCGGAAGTAAACAATTATCTCCCTTATCTATATCTTTTTCCATAGAAACCATACATTTTTGGAATAAGCGTTCAATAAGCTGTCATTTGACGGTACAATTGACATTTAAAACCAAATTTTAATCTTTTCGTATAAAAAATGGTTTTAACTGGTGGAAAGACCATCAATGGTTCTCTGAACAATTGGTTTTTAATTATTAAGGTCTTTCCTTTTCTATAAGGAAAGATCTTACTGTATTTCTTCTGATTATTATTATTATTATTATTATTATTATTATTATTATTATTATTCTTTTTGTTCCGCCAAACTTTGACAAATTTAGCCGCGTTAACCGTAAGACGTGTCGCTTTCATATTCACACTTTGAATCGGTGTCATGAATACCTATCCGGAACTCACCCTGTGAGTCGAAATATTTTGTCGGTTCGGAGTAATCCCTCCGAAACCCAAAAACCTTGTTATCGTTCCAACAACGTAACCGTAATAGGTAGAAAAAAAACAAAGGGTGAAATTTGTTCAGGACCAGACCCTGGTTCTTCGTTACATTTGGATCGAAAAGATTCAACGACTCATTGGTAGGGTTATGCCCCTATGAAAATTAACCGGTGTCGGTTGACCACCAAAACTCAGAAACCGTAAGTCGTAGACACCTAGGATCTTCACCAATCATCAATTTATGTATCTTTGAAAAATATCTCAAGGTCAAATTTGTATGTTGACCTTGACCTTTGACCTAACACCTTGTTATAGGATAATCTCAGAAACCATTATACCTACAGAAGTTTTAAATAGTGGAAAATGTTTGGGTCATTACGGCACAACTTTGTTACATTTTGACCGAAGAGATTTGACCTTTCTTTAAGGGGCATAAAACCTGTTTTAGGTTTCTGGAAAGACAAAATCATCTTTTACTATATAACCAAAGGTCCTAGACCCATGGGGTCTTCGGCAATGACATTGGGGACTAATGACCTTGACAAAGGTCAAAAGGTCAAAGGTCAAGGTCATGTCCCATATAGCGAATTTGGTGTTTTTAACCTTATTTAAAGGTTTTTCAGTGTGTTTTAAAGCTTTTCAATACATTCTACGTCTATTTGAACATGTATTTTACATTACAAAAGGAAAGACCTCTCAATTGTTCAAGAACAATTGACAGTTTAATTAGGTCTTTCAACCTTTCAGGTGAAAGACCTATTGTATTTGTTCTGATTATTATTATTATTAGGTCTTTCAACCTTTCAGGTGAAAGACCTATTGTATTTGTTCTGATTATTATTATTATTATTATTATTATTATTAGGTCTTTCAACCTTTCAGGTGAAAGACCTATTGTTTTTGTTCTGATTATTATTATTATTATTTTTTTTTTTCTTCCGCCAACTTTTTGTTCCTTCACTGTTTTTTTGTTTCGCAAGATGTCGCTAAGATATATGGTATATGATATCGAACAGTTAATACGCTTCTGAAACTGACACCACGTAACAAAAAACTTTACCTTGTAAGAGTTATCTCCCCGAACACTGTTTTTCTTGTTATCTCTAAGGCTTCGCAACCGTATAAGAAACCGACAAATTTATTTTTCCAAATTGCTCGTTATATCCTCAGGATGTTCTGTTTCATTTGGACCGAAGCTATCCGGAGACTCCATATGACAGTTATCCCCCCTTTTATATATGATATAAGTGATTTGCATTTCTAACTGGTAAACCATAAGTGATAGAGACCTAGGGTCTTTTGATTTAAGATCCTTGGTCCAAAAAAATTAAAATTAGGTCAAGGTCAAAGGTCAAGGTCAAATTTTAAATTTTGATTTTGGCTTATTTTCACTTACTTTATTAACTTTATAAGATTTCGACAAATTATTTTTACTAAATTGTTAGTTGCGACATGTCGTAACTCATAAATTTTGATTGGAAGGGTGCGTAGACAATAAATGGGAGTTTTTGCCCCTCTTATATTTAGAATTATGCGTAAAGTGATATTACTCATGAACCATACATAATACTGACCTAGGGTCTTTTGATTTGGGATCCTTAGTTTATGACCTTGCAATTGAGGTCAAGGTCATAGGTAAATTGGACGTTCTGGATTTTGACCTTTGCTTTAAATTCATATTTATACATCATAAAGCCGTAGGAACTGACATTTTCAACTGAATTTTAATATTTTCATATCAAAATAGATCCTTATTGGTTGAAAGACCTTCAATTGTTCTTTGAACAATTGGTTTTTAATTAGGTCTTTCAACCTTTCAGGTGAAAGACCTATTGTTTTTGTTCTGATTATTATTATTATTATTTTTTTTTTTCTTCCGCCAACTTTTTGTTCCTTCACTGTTTTTTTGTTTCGCAAGATGTCGCTAAGATATATGGTATATGATATCGAACAGTTAATACGCTTCTGAAACTGACACCACGTAACAAAAAACTTTACCTTATAAGAGTTATCTCCCCGAACACTGTTTTTCTTGTTATCTCTAAGGCTTCTCAACCGTATAAGAAACCGACAAATTTATTTTTCCAAATTGCTCGTTATATCCTCAGGATGTTCTGTTTTATTTTGACCGAAGCTATCCGGAGACTCCATATGAGCGTTATCCCCCCTTTTGTATATGATATAAGTGATATGCATTTCTAACTGGTAAACCATAAGTGATAGAGACCTAGGGTCTTTTGATTTAAGATCCGTGGTCCAAAAAAATGAAAATTAGGTCAAGGTCAAAGGTCAAGGTCAAATTCTAAATTTTGATTTTGGCTTATTTTCACTTATTTTCATTAACCTTATAAGATATCGACAAATTATTTTTACTAAATTGATAGTTGCGACATGTCGTAACTTATAAATTTTGGTTGCAAGGGTGCCTAGACAATAAACGGGAGTTTTCGCCCCTCTTATATTTAGAATTATGCGTAAAGTGATATTACTCATGAACCATACATATTAAAGAACTAGTGTCTTTTGATTCGAGATGTTTAGTCTATGACCTTGAAATTGAGGTCAAGGTCAAAGGTTAATTGGACGTTCTAGATTTTGACCTTTGCTTTAAATTCATATTTATACATCATAAAGCCATAGGAACTGACATTTTCAACTGAATTTTAATATTTTCATATCAAAATAGATCTTTATTAGTTGAAAGACCTTCAATTGTTCTTTGAACAATTGGTTTTTAATTATTATTATTATTATTTTTTTTCTTCCGCCAACTTTTTTTCCCTTCACTGTTTTTTTGTTTCCCAAGATGTCGCTTAGATATATGGTATATGATATCGAACAGTTAATACGCTTCTGAAACTAACACCGCGTAACAAAAAACTTTACCTTGTAAGAGTTATCTCCCTGAACACTGTTTTTCTTGTTATCTCTAAGGCTTCGCAACCGTATAAGAAACCGACAAATTTATTTTTCCAAATTGCTCGTTATATCCTCATGATGTTCTGTTTTATTTTGACCGAAGCTATCCGGAGACTCCATATGAGCGTTATCCCCCCTTTTGTATATGATATAGGTGATATGCATTTCTAACTGGTAAACCATAAGTGATAGAGACCCAGGGTCTTTTGATTTAAGATCCTTGGTCCAAAAAAATGAAAATTAGGTCAAGGTCAAAGGTCAAGGTCAAATTCTAAATTTTGATTTGGGCTTATTTTCACTTATTTTCATTAACCTTATAAGATATCGACAAATTATTTTTACTAAATTGTTAGTTGCGACATGTCGTAACTTATAAATTTTGGTTGCAAGGGTGCGTAGACAATAAATGGGAGTTTTCGCCCCTATTATATTTAGAATTATGCGTAAAGTGATATTACTCATGAACCATACATATTAAGGAACTAGTGTCTTTTGATTCGAGATGTTAAGTCTATGACCTTGAAATTGAGGTCAAGGTCAAAGGTTAATTAGACGTTCTAGATTTTGACCTTTGCTTTAAATTCATATTTATACATCATAAAGCCATAGGAACTGACATTTTTAACTGAATTTTAATATTTTCATATCAAAATAGATCTTTATTAGTTGAAAGACCTTCAATTGTTCTTTGAACAATTGGTTTTTAATTATTATTATTATTATTAGGTCTTTCAACCTTTCAGTTGAAAGACCTATTGTTTTTGTTCTGATTATTATTTTTTTTTTTCTTCCGCCAAATTTTTTTTCCTTCACTGTTTTTTTGTTTCGCAAGATGTTGCTTAGATATATGGTATATGATATCGAACAGTTAATACGCTTCTGAAACTGACACCGCGTAACAAAAAACTTTACCTTGTAAGAGTTATCTCCCTGAACACTGTTTTTCTTGTTATCTCTAAGGCTTCGCAACCGTATAAGAAACCGACAAATTTATTTTTCCAAATTGCTCGTTATATCCTCAGGATGTTAAGTTTTATTTTGACCGAAGCTATTCGGAGACTCCATATGAGAGTTATCCCCCCTTTTATATATGATATAAGTGATTTGCATTTCTAACTGATAAACCATAAGTGATAGAGACCTAGGGTCTTTTGATTTAAGATCCTTGGTCCAAAAAAATGAAAATTAGGTCAAGGTCAAAGGTCAAGGTCAAATTCTAAATTTTGATTTTGGCTTATTTTCACTTACTTCATTAACTTTATAAGATTTCGACAAATTATTTTTAGTAAATTGTTAGTTGCGACATGTCGTAACTCATAAATTTTGATTGGAAGGGTGCGTAGACCATCAATGGGAGCTTTTGCCCCTCTTATATTTAGAATTATGCGTAAAGTGATATTACTCATGAACCATACATAATACAGACCAAGGGTCTTTTGATTTGGGATCCTTGGTTTATGACCTTGAAATTGAGGTCAAGGTCATAGGTTAATTGGACGTTCTAGATTTTGACCTTTGCTTGAAATTCATATTTATACATCATTAAGCCATAGGAACTGACATTTTCAACTGAATTTTAATATTTTCATATCAAAATAGATCTTTATTAGTTGAAAGACCTTCAATTGTTCTTTGAACAATTGGTTTTTAATTATTATTATTATTATTTTTTTTCTTCCGCCAACTTTTTTTTCCTTCACTGTTTTTTTGTTTCCCAAGATGTCGCTTAGATATATGGTATATGATATCGAACAGTTAATACGCTTCTGAAACTGACACCGCGTAACAAAAAACTTTACCTTGTAAGAGTTATCTCCCCGAACACTGTTTTTCTTGTTATCTCTAAGGCTTCGCAACCGTATAAGAAACCGACAAATTTATTTTTCCAAATTGCTCGTTATATCCTCAGGATGTTCTGTTTTATTTTGACCGAAGCTATCCAGAGACTCCATATGAGCGTTATCCCCCCTTTTGTATATGATATAGGTGATATGCATTTCTAACTGGTAAACCATAAGTGATAGAGACCCAGGGTCTTTTGATTTAAGATCCTTGGTCCAAAAAAATGAAAATTAGGTCACGGTCAAAGGTCAAGGTCAAATTCTAAATTTTGATTTGGGCTTATTTTCACTTATTTTCATTAACCTTATAAGATATCGACAATTTATTTTTACTAAATTGTTAGTTGCGACATGTCGTAACTTATAAATTTTGGTTGCAAGGGTGCGTAGACAATAAATGGGAGTTTTCGCCCCTATTATATTTAGAATTATGCGTAAAGTGATATTACTCATGAACCATACATATTAAGGAACTAGTGTCTTTTGATTCGAGATGTTAAGTCTATGACCTTGAAATTGAGGTCAAGGTCAAAGGTTAATTGGACGTTCTAGATTTTGACCTTTGCTTTAAATTCATATTTATACATCATAAAGCCATAGGAACTGACATTTTTAACTGAATTTTAATATTTTCATATCAAAATAGATCTTTATTAGTTGAAAGACCTTCAATTGTTCTTTGAACAATTGGTTTTTAATTATTATTAGGTCTTTCCACTTTTCCGTGGAAAGACCTATTGCTTTTCTTCTGATTATTATTTTTTTTTTTTTTTTTTCTTCCGCCTAATTTTTTTCCTTCGCTGTTTTTTTGTTTCGCAAGATGTCGCTTAGAAATTTGGAATATGATATCGAACAGTTTATACGCTTTTGAAACCAACTCTGCTTAACCGAATACTTTACCATATAAGAGTTATCTCCCCGAACACTGTTTTTCTTGTTATCTCTAAGGCTTCGCAACCGTATAAGAAACCGACAAATTTATTTTTCCAAATTGCTCGTTATATCCTCAGAATGTTCTGTTTTATTTTGACCGAAGCCGTATCGATATTCCATATGAGAGTTATTTCCCCTTTTGTATTGATGAAATTTTGAAATGTATTTTAAACTGGAAAACCATAAGTGATAGAGACCTAGGGTCTTTTGATTTGAGATCCTTGGTCCAAAAAAATGAAAATTAGGTCAAGGTCAAAGGTCAAGGTCATATTCTAAATTTTGATTTTGGCTTATTTTCACTCATTTTCATAAACCTTATAAGATATCGACAAATTATTTTTACTAAATTGTTAGTTGTGACATGTCGTAACATAATAATTTTGGTTGAAAGGGTGCGTAGACATTGACTGGGAGTTTTAGCCCCTATTATATCTAAAATTATGCGTAAAGTGATATAACTTATTAACCATACATATTAGAGACCTAGGGTCTTTTGATTTGAGATCCTCAGTTTGTGACCTTGAAATTGAGGTCAAGGTCATAGGTAAATCTGACGTTCTAGATTATGACCTTTGCTTAAAATTCCTATCTTTACATCATAAAGCCATAGGAACTGACATTTTAGACTGATTTTTAATATTCTAATATCAAAATAGATATTTACTGGTGGAAAGACCTTCAATTGTTCTCTGAACAATTGGTTTTTAATTAGGTCTTTCAACCTTTCAGGTGAAAGACCTATTGTTTTTGTTCTGATTATTATTATTATTAGGTCTTTCCACCTTTCTTGTGGAAAGACCTATTGAATTCGTTCTGATTATTTTTTTTTTCTTCCGCCTAATTTTTTTCTTGCGGTGTAAAAATGTTTCAAAAGATGTCGCTTAGTTTTTTTGTTTATGATATTATTCACTCTATACGCTTTTGAAACTGACCCTGTTCAACCGAACACTTTTCTTTGTAAGAGTTATCTCCCCAAACACTGTTTTTCTTGTTATCAGATCTCCTCCGCAACCGTATAAGAAAGCGACAAATTTGTTTTTCCAAATTGCTCGTTATATCCTCAGGATGTTACGTTTTATTTTCACCGAAGCTTTACGAAGACTCCATATGAGAGTTATTTCCCCTTTTGTAATGAAATAAATGAAATAAATTTGTTACTGGAAAACCATTAGTGATAGAGGCCTAGGGTCTTTCGATTTGAGGTCATTGGTCCAAAAAAAAAAATGAGGTCAAGGTCAAAGGTCAAGGTCATGTTCAAAAATATGATTTTGGCTTGTTATCTCTTCTTTTCAGAAATCCTATAAGATATCGACAAAATATTTTCACAAAATGTGTGTTACGACATGGCATAACACGTAAATTTTAGTTAAAAGGGTACGTAAACATTTGATGCGACTTTTCCCCCTTTTATATCTTATATTAGTTGTATGGTAATATAACTCATTATCATTATAAAGTAAAGGCTTAGGGTCTTTTGATTTAAGATCCTTGGTCCAAAAAAATTTAAATGAGGTCAAGGTCAAAGGTCAAGGTCATGTTCAAAAATATGATTCTGGCTTGTTATCTCTTCTTTTCAGAAATCCTATATGATATCGACAAAATATTTTCACAAAATGTGTGTTACGACATGGCGTAACACATAAATTTTAGTTAAAAGGGTACGTAAACATTTGATGCGACTTTTCCCCCTTTTATATCTTATATTAGTTGTATGGTAATATAACTCATTATCATTATAAAGTAAAGGCTTAGGGTCTTTTGATTTAAGATCCTTGGTCCAAAAAAATGAAAATTAGGTCAAGGTCAAATTCTAAATTTTGATTTTGGCTTATTTTCACTCTTTTTCATTAACCTTATAAGATTTCAACAAATTATTTTTACTAAATTGTTAGTTGCGACATGTCGTAACTTATAAATTTTGATTGGAAGGGTGCGAAGAGAATAAATGGGATTTTTGCCCCTGTTATATTTAGAATTATGCGTAAAGTGATATTACTCATGAACCATACATAATACAGACCTAGGGTGTTTTAATTTGGGATCCTTGGTTTATGACCTTGAAATTGAGGTCAAAGTCATAGGTTAATTGGACGTTCTAGATTTTGACCTTTGCTTGAAATTCATATTTATATATCATTTAGCCATAGGAACTGACATTTTCAACTGAATTTTAATATTTTCATATCAAAATAGATCCTTATTGGTGGAAAGACCTTCAATTGTTCTTTGAACAATTGGTTTTTAATTATTTTTTTTTTTCTTCCGCCAACTTTTTGTTCCTTCACTGTTTTTTTGTTTCGCAAGATGTCGCTAAGATATATGGTATATGATATCGAACAGTTAATACGCTTCTGAAACTGACACCGCGTAACAAAAAACTTTACCTTGTAAGAGTTATCTCCCCGAACACTGTTTTTCTTGTTATCTCTAAGCCTTCGCAACCGTATAAGAAACCGACAAATTTATTTTTCCAAATTGCTCGATATACCCTCAGGATGTTCTGTTTCATTTTGACCGAAGCTATCCGGAGACTCCATATGAGAGTTTTCCCCCCTTTTATGTATGATATAAGTGATTTGCATTTCTAACTGGTAAACCATAAGTGATAGAGACCTAGGGTCTTTTGATTTAAGATGCTTGGTCCAAAAAAATGAAAATTAGGCCAAGGTCAAAGGTCAAGGTCAAATTCTAAATTTTGATTTTGGCTTATTTTCACTTATTTTCATTAACATTATAAGATTTCGACAAATTATTTTTACTTAATTGTTAGTTGCGACATGTCGTAACTTATAAATTTTGATTGGAAAGGTGCGTAAACAATAAATGGGAGTTTTTGACCCTCTTATATTTAGAATTATGTGTAAAGTGATATTACTCATGAACCATACATAATACTGACCTAGGGTCTTTTGATTTGGGATCCTTAGTTTATGACCTTGAAATTGAGGTCAAGGTCATAGGTAAATTGGACGTTCTAGATTTTGACCTTTGCTCGAAATTCATATTTTTATATCATAAAGACATAGCAACTGACATTTTCAACTGAATCTTAATATTTTTATTTCGAAATAGATCCTTATTGGTTGAAAGACCTTCAATTGTTTTTTGAACAATTGGTTTTTAATTATTATTATTTTTTTTTTTTTTTTTTTTCCGCCTAATTTTTTTCCTTTGCTGTTTTTTTGTTTCGCAAGATGTCGCTTAGATTTTTGGAATATGATATCGAACAGTTTATACGCTTTTGAAACCAACTCTGCTTAAGCGAATACTTTCCCAAAAAAGAGTTATCTCCCCGAACACTGTTTTTCTTGTTATCTCTAAGGCTTCGCAACCGTATAAGAAACCGACAAATTTATTTTTCCAAATTGCTCGTTATATCCTCAGGATGTTCTGTTTTATTTTGACCGAAGCCGTAAATAGATTCCATTTGAGAGTTATCCCCCCTTTATGTTTGATATAAGAATTGGCATTTCAAACTGGTAAACCATAAGTGATAGAGACCTAGGGTCTTTTGATTTGAGGTCCTTGGTCCAAAAAAATGAAAATAAGGTCAAGGTCAAAGGTCAAGGTCATATTATAAATTTTGATTTTGGCTTATTTTCACTTATTTTCAAAAGCCGTATAACTTATCGACAAATTATTTTTACTAAATTGTTAGTATCGACATGTCGTAACTCATAAATTTTGGTTGAAAGTGTGCGTAGACAATAAATGGGAGTTTTTGCCCTTCTTATGTTTAGAATTATGCGTAAAGTGATATTACTCATAAACCATACATATTAAGGAACTAGTGTCTTAAGGTTTAAGATCCTTAGTCTATGACCTTGAAATTGAGGTCAAGGTCATAGGTTAATTGGACGTTCTAGATTTTGACCTTTGCTCCAAATTCATATTTAGACATCATATAGTCATAGGAACTGACATATCAACTGAATTTTTAATATTTTCACATCAAAATATGTTTAAAATGGTGGAAAGACCATCAATGGTTCTCTGAACAATTGGTTTTTAATTAGGTCTTTCCACTTTTCCGTGGAAAGACCTATTGGTTTTCTTCTGATTATTAAGGTCTTTCCTTTTACAAAAGGGAAAGACCTTACTGTATTTCTTCTGTTTATTATTATTCTTTTTCCGCCAAACTTTGACGAAGTTAGCAGCCTTAACCGTAAGACGTGTCGCTTTCATGTTCACACTTTGTATCGGTGTCATATATACCTATCTAGAACTCACCCTGTTAGTCGAAATATTTTGTCGGTTCGGAGTAATTCCTCCGAAACCAAAAAACCTTGTTATCGTTCCAACACCGTAACCGTAATAGGTAGAAAATAAACGAAGGGTGAAATTTGTTCAGGACCAGACCCCGGTTCTTCGTTACATTTGGATCGAAAAGATTCAACGACTCATTGGTAGGGTTATGCCCCTATGAAAATTAACCGGTGTCGGTGGACAACCAAAACTCAAAAACCGTAAGTCGTAGAGACCTAGGATCTTCACCATTCATCATCAATTCATGTGACTTTGAAAAATACCTCAAGGTCAAATGTGTATGTTGACCTTGACCTTTGACCTAACACCTTGTTATCAGAACAACTCAGAAACCATTATATTTACAGAAGTTTTAAATAGTGGAAAATGTTTGGGTCATTACGGGGCAACTTTGTTACATTTTGACCGAAGAGATTTGACCTTTTTGTAAGGGGCATAACCCCTGTTTTAGGTTTCTGAAAAGACAAAATCAGCATTTACTATATAACCAAAGGTCCTAGACCCATGGGGTCTTCAGCAATGACATTGGGGACCAATGACCTTGACAAAGGTCAAAAGGTCAAAGGTCAAGGTCATATACCAGATAGCGAATTTAGTGATTTTAACCTTATTTAAGGGATTTTCAATGTGTTTTAAAGATTTTCAGTGTGTTTTAAAGCTGTTTAAGGTTGACCTTGACCTTTGACCTTAAAACTTTTAAGTCGATATCTCAAAAACGATTGTACTTACAGAAATAGTAAATAGTGAAAAACGCGTTGAGGTGGATGAGGCGCAACTTTTTGACATTTGACCGAAGAGATTTGACCTTTCTATAAGGGGCATAACCCTTGTTTTAGATTTCTGAAAAGGCAAAATCAGCTTTTACTGTATAACCAAAGGTCCTAGACCCATGGGGTCTTCAGCAATGACATTGGGGACTAATGACCTTGACAAAGGTCAAAAGGTCAAAGGTCAAGGTCATGTCCCATATAGCAAATTATATGTTTTTTTTACCCTATTTAAAAGATATTCAGTGTGTTTTAAAGCTTTTCAATACATTCTACGTCTATTGGAACATGTATTTTACATTACAAAAGGAAAGACCTCTCAATTGTTCAAGAACAATTGACATTTTAATTAAGGTCTTTCCTTTTACAAAAGGGAAAGACCTTACTGTATTTCTTCTGTTTATTATTATTCTTTTTCCGCCAAACTTTGACGAAGTTAGCAGCCTTAACCGTAAGACGTGTCGCTTTCATGTTCACACTTTGTATCGGTGTCATATATACCTATCTAGAACTCACCCTGTTAGTCGAAATATTTTGTCGGTTCGGAGTAATTCCTCCGAAACCAAAAAACCTTGTTATCGTTCCAACACCATAACCGTAATAGGTAGAAAATAAACGAAGGGTGAAATTTGTTCAGGACCAGACCCCGGTTCTTCGTTACATTTGGATCGAAAAGATTCAACGACTCATTGGTAGGGTTATGCCCCTATGAAAATTAACCGGTGTCGGTGGACAACCAAAACTCAAAAACCGTAAGTCGTAGAGACCTAGGATCTTCACCATTCATCAACAATTCATGAGACTTTCAAAAATACCTCAAGGTCAAATGTGTATGTTGACCTTGACCTTTGACCTAACACCTTGTTATCAGAACAACTCAAAAACCATTATACTTACAGAAGTTTTAAATAGTGGAAAATGTTTGGGTCATTACGGCGCAACTTTGTTATATTTTGACAGAAGAGATTTGACCTTTTTCTAAGGGGCATAAATCCTGTTTTAGGTTTCTGAAAAGACAAAATCAGCTTTTACTATATAACCAAAGGTCCTAGACCCATGGGGTCTTCAGCAATGACATTGGGGACTAATGACCTTGACAAAGGTCAAACTATCAAAGGTCAAGGTCATGTCCACAGATAGCGAATTTAGTGTTTTTGACCTTATTTTAAGGATTTTTAGTGTGTTTTCAAGCTTTTTAAGGTTGACCTTGACCTTTGACCTTTCAACCTTTTATTGAATATCTCGATAACGATTATACTTACAGAAATAGTAAATAGTGAAAAATGTTGAGTTGACTAAGGCGCAACTTTTTTACATTTTGACCGAAGAGCTTTGACATACACTTTAGGGGCATAACCCCCGTTAGGGTTTTCTGAAAAGACAAAATTAGCGTTAACTCTTGAACCAAAGGTCCTAGACCTATGGGGTCTCTTATAATGACAACGTGGACCAATGACCTTTTTCAAGGGTCACAAAGTCAAAAGTCAAGGTCATATTCTAAATAGCGAATTTGTTGTTTTTGCCATATTTTAACGGTTTTATGTGCGTTTGAGAGCTTTTCAATGCATTCTACGACTATTGGTAAGTTTGTTGCTTAGTTATCTGCCCAAATAAGAACATTTACCTGAATCATAATGGATAGACAAAGCCTAAAGAGTTGAAATTATACAGGATGTTAATTTTTGACGGGATCATATAATCAATTGTGATAGTTTCAGAAGTCTTGAAGTGGAAAATGGTGGATCATTAAGGCTCAACTTTGTAATATTTAGCCCAAAGATATTTGACCTTTCTTTGAAGGCATAACCATAATTGACAGTAAAAAAAAATCTAGCCATGTTAACATTCACAGTATCATAAGATGAAATAATAATTTGAGAATGTGTTCATGGGACACAGATGATGCCCCCTGTTAAAGGGAGATAACTCAAGATCGGTAAAAGTGACAATACCCAAATTTCTACTTGATCAAAGTTTTGTGGTAATAAGCATTGTGTATACGTTTCATAACACTTAAATTAGAGAACGGAAACAAAAAATTTAGCAATTTCTCCATTTGAAAAAGAGCATAACTCTAGAACAATGAAAGTGATGCCAAAATTCGAACTTGATCTGTTTTTTGTGGTAATTAGCAAAGTTTCATAACATTTGGTTGAGGGAAACTAAAGTTAATGAACAGAAACCAATAATTCAGCAATATTTCCATTTGTAAAGCTGCATTACTTTAGAAAGGTAAAAGTGACACCACCAAAATTTAAAATTGATCTGTGTTTTGTGGTTATAAGCATTGTGTATGGATTTCATACCATTTGGTTCAGGCAAACTAAAGTTATTAGATCAGAAACAAAAATTCAGCAATATTTCCATTTGTAAAGGGGCATGACTCTAGAACGGTAAAAGTGACGTCACCAAATTTCAAACTTGGTCTGTGTTTAAAGATAATAAGCATTGTATATAAGTTTCATAACATTTGGTTAAGGCAAACTAAAGTTAGAGAACGGAATTAATCCAAAAAATTAGTAATTTTTCAATTTGTAAAGGGGCATAACTATAGAATGGATAAAGTGACACCATCAAAATTCAATCTTGATCTGTTTTTTGTGGTAATAAGCATTGTGTATAAGTTTCATATTATTTGTTTGAGGAAACTAAAGTTAGAGACCGGAAACAAATTATGGGATGTATGGACATGCAGACAGACAAGGGTAAAACTAAGTGCCCCTTTCGCTATGGCAGGAACATACAAAAAATGGTTCTTGCTGTTTGCAAAAGAGCATGCTGGTAGGGTGAACAAGTGAAACTTTGAGCTACTGCTCACTGATGATACCCCCGCCGCCAGTGGATAATATTAATAGTGTAAAAATATGGAAGTGTTCGGTAAACAGGAAGTTGTCGAGTGATGAATCTGAAAACGCATCACACGGTAAAGCTGACTTATATAAATCCTGAAACCAAATTAAATCCTGAAACCAAATTTCAGAAATCCTTGTATTGTAGTTCCTGAGAAAAATGTGACGAAAATTTTCAACTTGGCTATCATGTGTAAAATCATACAAGTGCTCGGTAAACAGGAAGTTGTCAAGTGATCAATCTGAAAACGCATCACACGATAAAGCTGACTTAGATAAACCCTGAAATCAAATTTCAGAAATCCTTGTATTGTAGTTCCTGAGAAAAATATGACAAAAATTTTCAACTTGGCTATCATGTGTAAAATCATACAAGTGTTCGGTAAACAGGAAGTTGTCGAGTGATCAATCTGAAAACGCATCACACGGTATAGCTGACTTAGATCAACCTTGAAACCAAATTTCAGAAATCCTTGTATTGTAGTTCCTGAGAAAATGCGACGAAAAATATTCATGGGACGGACGGACTGACGGAAGGACAGACAGAGGTAAAACAGTATACCCCCCCTTTATTAAAGCGGGGGTATAATGAATAACAAAAATGTAAAAGACAGTTAATACATTTTTATTATTATTATTCTTCCGCCAAACTTTGACGAAGTTAGCAGCCTAAACCGTAAGACGTGTCGCTTTCATGTTCACACTTTGTATCTGTGTCATGAATACCTATCTGGAACTCACCCTGTTAGTCGAAATATTTTGTCGGTTCGGAGTAATCCCTCCGAAACCAAAAAACCTTGTTATCGTTCCAACACCGTAACCGTAATAGGTACAAAAAAAACAAAGGGTGAAATTTGTTCAGGACCAGACCTCGGTTCTTCGTTACATTTGGATCGAAAAGATTCAACGACTCATTGGTAGGGTTATGCCCCTATGAAAATTAACCGGTGTCGGTGGAACACCAAAACTCAGAAACCGTAAGTCGTAGAGACCTAGGACCTTCACCAATCATCATCAATTCATGTATCTTTGAAAAAAACCTCAAGGTCAAATTTGTATGTTGACCTTGACCTTTGACCTAACACCTTGTTATGGGATAATCTCAGAAACCATTATACTTACAGAAGTTTTAAATAGTGGAAAATGTTTGGGTCATTAATGCGCAACTTTGTTACATTTTGACCAAAGAGATTTGACCTTTCTATAAGGGGCATAACCCCTGTTTTAGGTTTCTGAAAAGACAAAATCAGCTTTTACTATATAACCAAAGGTCCTAGACCCTTGGGGTCTTCAGTAATGGCATTGGGGACTAATGACCTTGACAAAGGTCAAAAGGTCAAAGGTCAAGGTCATATACCAGATAGCGAATTTAGTGTTTTTAACCTTATATAAAGGATTTTTAGTGTGTTTTGGAGCTTTTTAAGGTTGACCTTGACCTTTTCAATACATTCTACGTCTGTTGGAACATGTATTTTACATTACAAAAGGAAAGACCTCTCAATTGTTCAAGAACAATTGACAGTTTAATTAAGGTCTTTCCTTTTACAAAAGGGAAAGACCTTACTGTATTTCTTCTGTTTATTATTATTATTATTATTAAGGTCTTTCCTTTTTCTATAAGGAAAGACCTTACTGTATTTCTTCTGTTTATTATTATTATTCTTTTTCCGCCAAACTTTGACGAAGTTAGCAGCCTAAACCGTAAGACGTGTCGCTTTCATGTTCTCACTTTGTATCGGTGTCATGAATACCTATCCGGAACTCACCCTGTTAGTCGAAATATTTTGTCGGTTCGGAGTAATCCCTCCGAAACCAAAAAACCTTGTTATCGTTCCAACACCGTAACCGTAATAGATAGAAAAAAAACGAAGGGTGAAATTTGTTCAGGACCAGACCCCGGTTCTTCGTTACATTTGATTCGAAAAGATTCAATGACTCATTGGTAGGGTTATGCCCCTTTGAAAATTAACCGGTGTCGGTGGACCACCAAAACTCAGAAACCGTAAATCGTAGAGACCTAGGATCTTCACCATTCATCAACAATTCATGAGACTTTCAAAAATACCTCAAGGTCAAATGTGTATGTTGACCTTGACCTTTGACCTAACACCTTGTTATCAGAACAACTCAAAAACCATTATACTTACAGAAGTTTTAAATAGTGGAAAATGTTTGGGTCATTACGGCGCAACTTTGTTATATTTTGACAGAAGAGATTTGACCTTTTTTTAAGGGGCATAAATCCTGTTTTAGGTTTCTGAAAAGACAAAATCAGCTTTTACTATATAACCAAAGGTCCTAGACCCATGGGGTCTTCAGCAATGACATTGGGGACTAATGACCTTGACAAAGGTCAAAAGGTCAAAGGTCAAGGTCATGTCCTATATGGCGAATTATGTGTTTTTGACCTAATTTAAAGGATTTTCAGTGTGTTTTAAAGCTTTTCAGTACATTCTACCTCTATTGGAACATGTATTTTACATTACAAAAGGAAAGACCTCTCAATTGTTCAAGAACAATTGACATTTTAATTATTATTATTATTATTATTCTTCCGCCAAACTTTGACGAAGTTAGCAGCCTAAACCGTAAGACGTGTCGCTTTCATGTTCACACTTTGTATCGGTGTCATGAATACCTATCTGGAACTCACCCTGTTAGTCGAAATATTTTGTCGGTTCGGAGTAATTCCTCCGAAACCAAAAAACCTTGTTATCGTTCCAACACCGTAACCATAATAGGTAGAAAAAAAACAAAGGGTGAAATTTGTTCAGGACCAGACCCCGGTTCTTCGTTACATTTGGATCGAAAAGATTCAACGACTCATTGGTAGGGTTATGCCCCTATGAAAATTAACCGGTGTCGGTGGACCACCAAAACTCAGAAACCGTAAGTCGTAGAGACCTAGGATCTTCACCATTCATCATCAATTCTTGTATCTTCGAAAAATATCTCAAGGTCAAATGTGTATGTTGACCTTGACCTTTGACCTTACACCTTGTTCTGGATTAATCTCAGCAACCATTATACTTACAGAAGTTTTAAATAGTGGAAAATGTTTGGGTCATTACCGCGCAACTTTGTTACATTTTGACCGAAGAGATTTGACCTTTTTTTAAGGGGCATAAAGCCTGTTTTAGGTTTCTGAAAACACAAAATCAGCTTTTTCTATATAACCAAAGGTCCTAGACCCTTGGGGTCTTCAGTAATGGCATTGGGGACTAATGACCTTGCCAAAGGTCAAAAGGTCAAAGGTCAAGGTCATGTCCCAGAGTGCGAATTTAGTGTTTTTAACCTTATATAAAGGATTTTTAGTGTGTTTTCGAGCTTTTTAAGGTTGACCTTGACCTTTTCAATACATTCTACGTCTGTTGGAACATGTATTTTACATTACAAAAGGAAAGACCTCTCAATTGTTCAAGAACAATTGACAGTTTAATTAAGGTCTTTCCTTTTACTAAAGGGAAAGACCTTACTGTATTTCTTCTGATTATTATTATTATTATTATTATTATTATTATTATTATTATTCTTTTTGTTCCGCCAAGTTAGCCTCCGTAACCGTAAGACGTGTCGCTTTCATATTCACACTTTGTATTCGTATCATGAATACCTATCCGGAACTCACCCTGTTAGTCGAAAAATTTTGTCGGTTCGGAGTTATCCCTCCGAAACCAAAAAACCTTGTTATCGTTCCAACACCGTAACCGTAAAAGGTAGAGAAAAAACAAAGGGTGAAATTTGTTCAGGACCAGACCCCGGTTCTTCGTTACATTTGGATCGAAAAGATTCAACGACTCATTGGTAGAGTTATGCCCCTATGAAAATTTACCGGTGTCGGTGGAACACCAAAACTCAGAAACCGTAAGTCGTAGACACCTAGGATCTTCACCAATCATCATCAATTTATGTATCTTTGAAAAATACCTCAAGGTCAAATTTGTATGTTGACCTTGACCTTTGACCTAACACCTTGTTATGGGATAATCTCAGAAACCATTATACTTACAGAAGTTTTAAATAGTGGAAAATGTTTGGATCATTATGGCGCAACTTTGTTACATTTTGACCAAAGAGATTTGACCTTTCTATAAGGGGCATAACCCCTGTTTTAGGTTTCTGAAAACACAAAATCAGCTTTTACTATATAACCAAAGGTCCTAGACCCATGGGGTCTTCAGCAATGACATTGGGGACTAATGACCTTGACAAAGGTCAAAAGGTCAAAGGTCAAGGTCATGTCCCATATAGCGAATTTAGTGTTTTTAACCTTATTTAAAGGATTTTCAGTGTGTTTTAAAGCTTTTCAATACATTCTACGTCTATTGGGACATGTATTTTACATTAAAAAAGGAAAGACCTCACCCTGTGAGTCGAAATATTTTGTCGGTTCGGAGTAATCCCTCCGAATCTCAAAAACCTTGTTATCGTTCCAACATCGTAACCGTAATAGTTAGAAAAAAAAACGAAGTGTGAAATTTGTTCAGGACCAGACCCCAGTTCTTCGTTACATTTGTTTCGAAAAGATTCAACGACTCATTGGTAGGGTTATGCCCCTATGAAAATTAACCGGTGTCGGTTGGCCACCAAAACTCAGAAACCGTAAGTCGTAGACACCTAGGATCTTCACCAATCATCATCAATTCATGTATCTTTGAAAAATACCTCAAGGTCAAATTTGTATGTTTACCTTGACCTTTGACCTAACACCTTGTTATTGAATAATCTCAGAAACCATTATACTTACAGAAGTTTTAAATAGTGGAAAATGTTTGGGTCATTGCAGCGCAACTTTGTTACATTTTGACCAAAGAGATTTGACCTTTTTATAAGGGGCATAACCCCTGTTTTAGGTGTCTGGTAAGACAAAATCAGCTTTTACTATATAACCAAAGGTCCTAGACCCATGGGGTCTTCAGCAATGACATTGGGGACTAATGACCTTGATAAAGGTCAAAAGGTCAAAGGTCAAGGTCATGTCCCAGAATGCGAATTTAGTGTTTTAAACCTATATGAAAGATTTTTAGTGTGTTAAAGCTTTTTAAGGTTGACCTTGACCTTTGACCTTTCACTTTTTATTGGATTTCTCAAAAACTATTATACTTACAGAAATAGTAAATAGTGTAAAATGTTCAGGACATTGCGGACTATTGACCTTAATAAAGGTCAACAGGTCAAAGGTCAAGGTCATGTCCCAAATAGCGGATTATGTTTTTTTGACCTTATTGAAAGGGTTTTTAGTGTGTAATAAGGCTTTTCAATACATTCTACGTCTATTGGAACATGTATTTTACATTACAAAAGGAAAGACCTCTCAATTGTTCAAGAACAATTGACAGTTTATTATTATTCTTTTTGTTCCGCCAAACTTTGACGAAGTTAGCCTCCGTAACCGTAAGACGTGTCGCTTTCATGTTCACACTTTGTATCGGTGTCATGAATACCTATCCGGAACTCACCCTGTGAGTCGAAATATTTTGTCGGTTCGGAGTAATCCCTCCGAAACCCAAAAACCTTGTTATCGTTCCAACACCGTAACCGTAATAGGTAGAAAAAAAACAAAGGGTGAAATTTGTTCAGGACCAGACCCCGGTTCTTCGTTACATTTGGATCGAAAAGATTCAACGACTCATTGGTAGGGTTATGCCCCTATGAAAATTAACCGGTGTCGGTTGGCCACCAAAACTCAGAAACCGTAAGTCGTAGACACCTAGGATCTTCACCAATCATCATCAATTCATGTATCTTTGAAAAATACCTCAAGGTCAAATTTGTATGTTGACCTTGACCTTTGACCTAACACCTTGTTATGGGATAATCTCAGAAACCATTATACTTACAGAAGTTTTAAATAGTGGAAAATGTTTGGGTCATTATGGCGCAACTTTATTACATTTTGACCGAAGAGATTTGACCTTTCTGTAAGGGGCATAACCCCTCATTTAGGTTTCTGAAAAGACAAAATCAGCTTTTACTATATAACCAAAGGTCCTAGACCCGTGTGGTCTTCACCAATGACATTGGGGACTAATGACCTTGACAAAGGTCACAAGGTCAAAGGTCAAGGTCATGTCCCAGATAGCGAATTATGTGTTTTTGACCTTATTTTAAAGATTTTTAGTGTGTTTTAAATGTTTTTAAAGTTGACCTTGACCTTTGACCTTTCAACTTTTTAGTCGATATCTCAAAAACGGTTAATCTTACAGAAATAGTAAACAGTGAAAAATGTTAAGGTGACTGAGGCACAACTTTTTTACATTTTGACGGAAAGGATTTGAAATATTCTTAAGGGGCATAACCGCCGTTAATGGTTTCTGAAAAGGTAAAATTAGCTTTAACTCTTGAACGAAAAGTCCTAGACCCATGGGGTCTTTTACAATGACATTGTGGACCAATGACCTTCACAAAGGTCACAAGGTCAAAAGTCAAGGTCATGTCCAAATTATCGAATTTATTGTTTTTGTCATTTTTTAACGGTTTTATGTGTGTTTGAGAGCTTTTCAATGCATTCTACGCCTATTGGAACATGAACTTTACATTTAGAAAAGGAAAGACCTCTCAATTGTTCAAGAACAATTGACATTTTAATTATTATTATTATTCTTCCGCCAAACTTTGACAAATTTATCCGCGTTAACCGTAAGACGTGTCGCTTTCATGTTCACACTTTGTATCGGTGTCATGAATACCTATCCGGAACTCACCCTGTGAGTCGAAATCTTTTGTCGGTTCGGAGTAATCCCTCCGAAACCCAAAAACCTTGTTATCGTTCCAACACCGTAACCGTAATAGGTAGAAAAAAAACCACGGATGAAATTTGTTCAGGACCAGACCCCGGTTATTCGTTACATTTGGCTCGAAAAGATTCAACGACTCATTGGTAGGGTTATGCCCCTATTAAAATTAACCGGTGTCGGTTGGCCACCAAAACTCAGAAACCGTAAGTCGTAGACACCTAGGATCTTCACCATTCATCATCAATTCATGTGACTTTGAAAAATATCTCAAGGTCAAATGTGTATGTTGACCTTGACCTTTGACCTAACACCTTGTTATGGGATAATCTCAGAAACCATTATACTTACAGAAGTTTTGAATAGTGGAAAAGGTTTTGGTCATTAATGCGCAACTTTGTTACATTTTGACCGAAGAGATTTGACCTTTCTGTAAGGGGCATAACCCCTGATTTAGGTTTCTGAAAAGACAAAATCAGCTTTTACTATATAACCAAAGGACCTAGACCCATGGGGTCTTCAGCAATGACATTGGGGACTTATGACCTTGACAAAAGTCACAAGGTCAAAGGTCAAGGTCAAGTCCCAGATAGCGAATTATGTGTTTTGACCTTATTTTAAGGATTTTTAGTGTGTTTTAAAGCTTTTTAAGGTTGACCTTGACCTTTGACCTTTCAACTTTTTAGTCCATATCTCAAAAACGGTTACTCTTACAGAAATAGTAAACAGTGAAAAATGTTTGGGTGACTGAGGCACAACTTTTCTACATTTTGACCGAAAGGATTTGACATATTCTTAAGGGGCATCACCCCCGTTAACGGTTTCTGAAAAGGTAAAATTAGCTTTAACTCTTGAACAAAAAGTCCTAGACCCATGGGGTCTTTTATAATGACATTGTGGACCAATGACCTTCACAAAAGTTACAAGGTCAAAAGTCAAGGTCATGTCCAAATTATCGAATTTGTTGTTTTTGTCATTTTTTAACGGTTTTGTGTGTGTTTGAGAGCTTTTCAATGCATTCTACGACTATTGGAACATGTACTTTACATTTCGATAGGAAAGACCTCTCAATTGTTCAAGAACAATTGACATTTTAATTATTATTATTATTATTATTCTTCTTGTTCCGCCAAACTTTGACAAAATTTCCCTCCGTAACCGTATGACGTGTCGCTTTCATGTTCACACTTTGTATCGGTGTCATGAATACCTATCCTGAACTCACCCTGCGAGTCGAAATATTTTGTCGGTTCGGAGTAATCCCTCCGAAACCCAAAAACCTTGTTATCGTTCCAACACCGTAACCGTAATAGGTAGAAAAAAAATGAAGGGTGAAATTTGTTCAGGACCAGACCCCAGTTCTTCGTTACATTTGGATCGAAAATATTCAACGACTCATTGGTAGGGTTATGCCCCTATGAAAATTAACCGGTGTCGGTTGGCCACCAAAACTCAGAAACCGTAAGTCGTAGACACATAGGATCTTCACCAATCATCATCATTTCATGTATCTTTAAAAAATACCTCAAGGTCAAATTTGTATGTTGACCTTGACCTTTGACCTAACACCTTGTTATGGGATAATCTCAGAAACCATTATACTTACAGAAGTTTTAAATGGTGGAAAATGTTTGGGTCATTATGGCGCAACTTTGTTACATTTTGACCAAAGAGATTTGACCTTTCTATAAGGGGCATAACCCCTGTTTTAGGTTTTTGAAAAGACAAAATCAGCTTTTACTATATAACCAAAGGTCCTAGACCCTTGGGGTCTTCAGTAATGGCATTCGGGACCAATGACCTTGACAAAGGTCAAAAGGTCAAAGGTCAAGGTCATGTCCCAGATAGCGAATTTAGTGTTTTTAACCTTATTTAAAGAATTTTTAGTGTTTTTTCGAGCTTTTTAAGGTTGACCTTGACCTTTTCAATACATTCTACGTCTGTTGGAACATGTATTTTACATTAAAAAAGGAAAGACCTCTCAATTGTTCAAGAACAATTGACAGTTTAATTATTATTATTATTCTTCCGCCAAACTTTGACAAATTTATCCGCGTTAACCATAAGACGTGTCGCTTTCATATTCACACTTTGTATCTGTGTCATGAATACCTATCCGAAACTCACCCTGTGAGTCGAAATATTTTGTCGGTTCGGAGTAATCCCTCCGAAACCAAAAAACCTTGTTATCGTTCCAACACCGTAACCGTAATAGGTAGAAAAAAACCGAAGGGTGAAATTTGTTCAGGACCAGACCCCGGTTCTTCGTTACATTTGGATCGAAAAGATTCAACGACTCATTGGTAGGGTTATGCCCCTATGAAAATTAACCGGTGTCGGTTGTCCACCAAAACTCAGAAACCGTAAGTCGTAGACACCTAGGATCTTCACCAATCATCATCAATTAATGTATCTTTGAAAAATACCTCAAGGTCAAATTTGTATGTTGACCTTGACCTTTGACCTAACACCTTGTTATGGGATAATTTTAGAAACCATTATACTTACAGAAGTTTTGAATAGTGGAAAATGTTTGGGTCATTAATGCGCAACTTTGTTACATTTGACCAAAGAGATTTGACCTTTCTGTAAGGGGCATAACCCCTGATTTAGGTTTCTGAAAAGACAAATTCAGCTTTTACTACATAACCAAAGGTCCTAGACCCATGGGGTCTTCAGCAATGACATTGGGGACTAATGACCTTGACAAAAGTCACAAGGTCAAAGGTCAAGGTCATGTCCCAGATAGCGAATTATGTGTTTTTGACCTTATTTTGATGATTTTTAGTGTGTTTTAAATGTTTTTAAGGTTGACCTTGACCTTTGACCTTTCAACTTGTTAGTCGATATCTCAAAAACAGTTAATCTTACAGAAATAGTAAACAGTGAAAAATGTTTAGGTGACTGAGGCACAACTTTTTTACATTTTGACCAAAAGGATTTGACATATTCTTAAAGGGCATAACCCCCGTTAACGGTTTCTGAAAAGGTAAAATTAGCTTAAACCCTTGAACGAAAAGTCCTAGACCCATGGGGTCTTTTACAATGACATTGTTGACCAATGACCTTCACAAAGGTTACAAGGTCAAAAGCCAAGGTCATGTCCAAATTATCGAATTTGTTGTTTTTGTCATTTTTTAACGGTTTTGTGCGTGTTTGAGAGCTTTTCAATGCATTCTACGCCTATTAGAACATGTACTTTACATTTCGAAAAGGAAAGACCTCTCAATTGTTCAAGAACAATTGACATTTTAATTGTGAATTCTTTTTAATAAAACCTCTTCTGATAGCTCTACTGGAATATTTAGGCAAAGTTGAAGTGATTTAAGCAATTATTTTGGTATTACGCTCTGAAGTTTCAACCCTATATTCTGATGAGTATTTCCAAACAAAACAAAATTAAGAGTGCCTATTGAACCACCATATGCCATTTGATAGAGCATAAATGGACAAGAAAATCATTAACATAAATCCGTCGTTTTATACGACTTCTGGTGAATAGTTATCAAGATCAGTTACCCTAAAGGGTGATTGGGGTTTAGAAATATGGTCACTTGGTCTTCTCCCGACCGGCAGTAAAACGCTTGCCAAAGTGGGGCGTCCGTTTGGCTGTGCGGGATGTATCAAGTTCGCAGTCACGTCCGGTCAGATCAGAGTGTTATTACTAGATGTCGTATTGGTCATACTATAATAACTCACGAATATCTTTTAAAAAATGAAGATGAACCACAATGTGTTGTTCTTTGCAACTGCAAGTATACTATTAAACATGTTTAAATTAATTGTATTGACTTTGATGATATTCGTAAGAAGCATTTCAATGTCAATGTCAATAATATGTATGATTTAATCAATAATGTTCCATTAACAAATATTGTTGCATTTTTTAAAATATGCTATAAATTGTAAAAATATTCGAATTAGCTCTCGCCGCGATATAGCCTTTTTTGTGCTAATGCGGCGTAAAGCAACCAACAATCAATCAATCAATCAATCGTCCTGAATATGTATGAAATATTTACCACTGGACGTTAAGCAATCAATCAAGATCAATAAACTGTAAATTAACTACTTTCTTAATAGCAGAATCTATTTTACCGTATCGGTTATGTACATTCTGCACTGCAGGAACACATTAAGTTACATCCATCATAGTATTTGATGGCTTTGTTGTTGATGAAACTAAAATCATAAAATCACTTACATGTATAAATAATACAATACGACCATTTCAATTGAAATGTTTTTTGGCAAATTATGTACAGAAAAAAAAAACCAGTTATGTATTGCCTACACATTTGAAAAGATGAACTAACAGTGTTTCTATAGTTGATAATATTTCGGCACAATTGTCAATAATGGTTAATTGTGATTAAGCGTTTGAATATTTTGAACTGCAATACAGATGCACCTTTATTAAGAGCCAGTCTGTGATAAAACCATGCAAAATTGTCCAAATCCAAAATATTCCAATCAGACTGATATTTTGTATTTTAGATACCTTATATGTAATAACTATTTGTGCAAAATATTTTGAAAAAATATTCAGCCATTATTTGTGTATGCCAAACATTCGATAATTGTCTATTTCTGTACTGACAAATGGCCATTTCAAGCCTATTTTAGGGTATTTTGACCTGATTTGTTTTTGTTTTATAGAAATAATACAGCTTAACGATAACAAATATCTTAACTAACAACTTAAAATGAAAGGAAATTATGATAATTCAAAAAGTTGTGAGATTTTTCAATACCCCTACTTACAGGTTTAAATTGCATGGTTTTGAAAAAGTGCCAATTCAGCAAAATTTGTATATTTTTAAAGGCTTGAATCTTGTAAGATCATGTTTTATTTTCAATAAAATGTTATATTTCATGAAGCTTATATATTTATCTACAAAATGCAAGAAAATAGTGCTCGGCAAATGATACCTTCTTACGAGAAAATAATAATTAAAGATAGGCGTGATGGCCATTTTGCCGATTTTTTGATTTTTTGATCTGTTTCATTAGAAACTTTTTAAAAGTATGTAATAGTCAAAATATAAGAAAAATATTGACTGAACTAATGTTTACTGGTTATATAAATTGAATAAACCAAGTTTAACTTAGTTTAAATTATAAAATTTACTAAAGGAGTAAACCCGGGAAAACCGCTTTTTTGCATTTTTGCCCCTAAACTGAGCATTTTTATAATATGTTTAAAATCTTAACTTATTCAAAAGTAAATTACTTTAGTAACTTAGAAATGGGCTGTTTTATTTACAATACTATGCACACTCATCAGGTAATATCATCATGAGCTCTTCACAATTTTGGCATTTTATAATAGTCTAGTTTTTAGACGCTTTTTGTCTAAATTCAAAGTGACCACAATTGAGTTCAGTCTTACATTTTTAAAACATGTTGTATTTGATAATGATTCATAAAACTGTTTAACATATAAGAGATAGAGACTCATCATGAATGCAACCTTTTGCAATTTAGAAAAAAAATACTATCATAAAAGTACTAAAAATTCTAATCTCTCCTTTAGATGAAATCGGGGTATTTTCTTTTCTAAAATAGTATGAAAATGTAGACAAAATTGTACAAACTGCGCTGCCTTGTACATCCATGTTATCTATTTCCAGAAAAGAGGAAGATCTAATAGTTTTGTGAATTTCATAGAATTGTGCCTCTTACCTAGAAAAGTGCTATATTTTGTATACTGTGATAAAGCTTTATGTCAAATATAAAGAGACTACTCCTAGTAGTTCCTGATAAATCTGGAACTGAAATTTTGTGACGCTGACATGAACCAGTTAGTTATCCCTATGTCAATTCTGGGAGAACAGTGGACATAACAGTAATGTTAAGTTTCCTCCTAGAATGTAATGTCTAGCAATTTGAGGCTTGGGAATAAGACATGAAAAATACAGATGGCCTATTACTACCAGCTGAGACAAACACAAATATTTCAAATTGCAATAAAATTTATTTCATAACCACATGTAATAACCAGATACTCCGCAGGGTGCAGCTTTATACGACAACAGAGGTCGAACCCTGAACAGTTGGGGCAAGTATGGACACAACATTTAAGCTTGGTATAGCTCTGAATTTGGATTGTGATTAAATAGTTGACACAACAGAATGAGTGTGGTCTAAGAACTAAACTTAAAAACTTTAAAAAAAAATTAATTTGACATTTACCTATTATGGTCCAATATCCAAAATCTAAATACATGGTTAGATTCAGCATATCATAGAACCCCAAGAATTCAATTTTTGATACAATCAAATAATGTTCAATTTTAGACCCCATTAGACTTCAATGTGGACCAGTTTGAAAACCGGGCCCAAATATTAAAAATCTAAATACATGGTTAGATTCAGCATATTGAAGAACCCCATTTATTCAATTTTGTTGAAATCAAACAAAGTTTAATTTTGGACCCCGATTTGGACCAACTTGAAAACTGGGCCCATAATAAAAAATCTTAGTACATTTTTAGATTCAGTATATCAAAGAACCCCAAGAATTAAATTTTTGTTAAAATCAAAATAAGTTTAATTTTGGACCCTTTGGACCTTAATGTAAACCAATTTGAAAACAAGACCAAAAATTAAGAATCTAAATTCACTGTTAGATTTGGCATATCAAATAACCCCAATAAATTATTTTTTGATGAAATCAAACAGTTAAATTTTGGACCCTTTTTGGCCCCTAATTCCTAAACTGTTGGGACCAAAACTCCCAAAATCAATCCCAACCTTTCTTTTATGGTCATAAACCTTGTGTTTAAATTTCATAGATTTCTATTTACTTATACTAAAGTTATAGTGCGAAAACAAAATATCTTTGGATGACGACTACGATGACAACGGCAACGTCATACCAATATACGACCAAAATTTTTCATTTTTTGCGGTTGTATAAAAACAAATATACGCAGATAAATGGTTAAACTGTTGAGCAGACAACCCGGCCTCGTCCACTTGTACTTTTGTCCATCTGATGAGTTAAGCCTTTTTCAACTGATTTTTATAATTCATTCTTATGTTTTACTGTCCTAGGTTAGGGGGAGGGTTGGGATCCCCCTCTAACATGTTTAACCCCGCTACATTATTTATGCATGTGCCTGTCCCAAGTCTGGAGCCTGTAATTCAGTGGTAGTCGTTTGTTTATGTGTAACATATTTGTTTTTCATTCATTTTTTATATACATAAGGCCTTTAGTTTTCTCATTTGAATTGTTTTACATTGTCTTATCGGGGCCTTTTATAGCTGACTATGTGGTATGGGCTTTGCTCATTGTTTAAGGCCGTACGGTGACCTTTAGTTGTTAATGTCTGTGTAATTTTGGTCTCTTGTGGACAGTTGTCTCCTTGGCAATCATACCACATCTTCTTTTTTATATTGTCATTAAAATGGTAAAATTTTACTGTTTATATACATGTAATATTATGGTGGTCTATCGTAAAGAAAAACGTGCAAAATGGTCTAAATACAAGTTTTTAGTCATGAATGAACATGATGAAGGTATTTGCAAAAAAAAAGTAAAAGTTTGATAGATCTGAAAAAATTTAACATAATAAAGTCAACAATATCTATTTTAACTAAATATTAAACAATTTTGCAGCATCAGAATTTTTTTTGATAAAAACAAGCATTCTGTGAGTAATACATGGCAATACATAGTCCCAAACCCGTTACAAATTCGTTGTAATGGAACAAAATTTTAACTTGATCTATAATTTGTCATGGTGTAAACTACATAAAAATATCGAGACAAAATCTTCAAAAAACAAAAAAAACTTGTTGAATTCTGACTATCTAAGTGAATTTCCTATGTCCAAAGACCACAACTCTGCACACAAATATCAGACTGGAACAAAACTGAATCACTAAATACCAAAGAAAAGGAAAAACATTCAAAATGTCATTTTGTCTTTAAAAAAATCAGTTATTTCCGTTTGAACAGAAATCTTCTAATGAATAAGTATTTCATCAAAAATTTAATTCTAGGGAAAGGGCTTCAACTGAACAAAGAGAAAAGCTTAAAGCGTGAATAATGAATTTGACCTGTAACTTGTCATGATAAATCAATAAACCTAATATCAAATCAAAATCTACAGGCACAAAAAGTATTGATTTGCCGAAATGACAGATAGACAGACTGACAGACAGACAAACGCAGTGCAAACCTAAGTCCACTTAGACGTTAGCCGTTAGGGGACTTTAAATCAAAATCTCAACGTATCAACAAACAGGAAAGAGATGTTATTTGCAGAGGGAACATTCAATATAATTTTGGAAAAGCTTTCGATTTTTGAAGAAGTAGGGTCACCTCAAATGTCTTTCTTTTATCTTGATTTAATCTGAGATATAAATCAAAAACTTTTATATGGCACATTATATATGCACATATAAACTTTTTTCGTAGCTGAAAAAAATGGCCACATTTTTTTACATACGCTCTAATAGACACAGATTTCTAATCTAGACACTCAATGAGTGATTGCCCCTATAATTGGTTGCATTCCAATCAAAAGTTTCAAAGAGGAAGATTTTTTGAAGTACAAGTATGTTCACAACTCTGTTTCATATAACAAGCTTTTTAAAAGACTGTCATCAATTGAAAGTATGTGAAAATCAGGTGCTCCGCAGGGCGCAGCTTTATACAACCGCAGTGGTTGGACCCTGAACAGTTGGGGCAAATTAAAGTTGGTCACAATGTTCAAGCTTGATGCTGTCTGAATTTGGATAATGATTGCACTTTTGACAAAATAAAGTTTTTGTTACAAAATAAATGTGGTCAAAGATCAACAAATCTATTGCACAATACTGTGCAATTGAAGATTTCTTCTTAAAAATTTTCAAAATTTGAAATTTGAAAAATTTTGAAAAAAAAAGAAATCCCTTAAAAAATTGTTTACAAATTCCCCCCCCCCCCATTTATAGAAACCCCTTTAAGGAATAACCCTTAAACACAATCCCATCCTTTCCTTTTAATTAGAGAATCTTGTAGTACAAATACAGAGAGATCCATATACGTAAAGTTAAACCCAAGTTATTGTTTGGAAACGAGAAACATGCTTCTTTTTGGCCCTTTTTTGGCCCCTTATTCCTACATATTTTGGACAATTAATCCAAAACTAAATCCCAGCCTCCCCTTTGTTATATGGAGCATTGTGGTACAATTTGAGAGAGATCCATACAATTACACACAAGTTATTGTCTTGAAACTAGAAAAATGCTTGTTTGTTGGCCCCTTTTTGGCCCTTAATTCCTAACTTTGAACCCATGACCCATTTAAATGAATCCAAACCTTCTACGTGTGGTTTTAAACATTGTGATACAATATCAGAGCAATTGAAATACTTATTATACACAAGTTATTATCCTAGCTTAAACTATGAAATGCTTGTTTTAGGCCCCTTTTGGGCCCTTAATTCCTAAACGGTTGGACCGTCATCCCTAAAATCGATCCAAACCTTCCTTTTGTGGTATTGAACCTTCTGAAAAAAAATCATAAAGATCTATACACTTAAACTAAAGTTATTGTCCGGAATATAAGTCTACTTTGGTCAGTTTTAGTTAAAATATTAAAGGGGCAAAAACTATTACAATTATTGCATTTTATAGATACATGTATTTGGGAGCATTTTTTTTACCAATTTCCCAATATTTGCCAGGCTAAATTTTTTTACTTGTCTTAGAACTGATATGCACCTTTAAAAAAATCCTAAAAGTTGAAAAAAATAAATATGATCTTGAGAGAAAACACATACTGAGTACATGTACTACATGCAAGTTATCTAATACATCTGTTGCACAAACCTCTCTGGCAACCTGCCAAAAGGTAAAAAAAATGTCAAAATGCATTTTTTCTTTTTTTTTATAATGTTCTTTGCAAAATATAACAAGATAATGCTATATTTAAGAGATATATCAATTATCCAGACCTTTAAAAAGTACCTAAATATGGTGATTTTTTTTGCATTTTTTTTTTAATAATTCACAAATATGCTAATAAGGCTGTTAAATCAAAAATAGTGTGAATTTACAAAAAATCTTTTTTTATCTTAACTCCTAAATACCCAAAGATTTTGGAAAAATATATAATGTTGCTCAGTTATAACTACCAATTTGGACGAAAATTGAGATTTTGCATGATTTTTTGGCAGACTGGCTCTTAACAAGTATTGAAATGATTATTATATTACGAGAGTGTACACTACCCACTTTGGAATATCACTCAAATTAATCTAAGACCTACACGTTTTCACTGTTTAATGGCGCTTATTACAGTAATTTTTGTACAATATATCACCGAGGTATAGATGCTGACAGATATGTCGATTTTTTTTTATGGTGGTTTAGTACTAATTTTTTAAACGTTTGAATAATGTATGCAAATTGACGCCATGAGCACTTTGCTATATTATCTGTGCTGCTGTCTATAGTCTTCAGCTTATAAAAAGAGGTTTCCTTATTTGCTTTAGTGTGTTTTACAGCACAGCACTGGTCACAATGTTCTGGTGCTTTAAAAATATTGCCGTGTTCCGGACATGGCTCCCTTCTCTTAAAAGGAATCTAACAAGAAGATGCATTTCAGTTTCTGTTCTCCTTGAATGCCCTGCGATTCCATCAAAGTAATTATTAATGAATCTATAATATCAGGCACATCCTTGTCGGTCTCCATCAACTGTTGCACTAATCTGACATGAACACACTCGTGTTGTCCAAACTGCAAACAAGACACTCTAACTGTCCGTTTAAGCATCTGACTACTCCTAACTTATCATGAGACCGAACAATACATCTGGGTTCTTCATTAACCGTGATTTCTCAAACGTCAGACTACAACCAGATTTTGAATTATTTCAAAAGGCGTGGCGCCTTTTACTTATAAATAAATGCATGGAATAGGATCCCAAATTTAATCAGTGGTTTTCAGTAGTGTTTTCCTGCAATTTTGGCACCGGAAAAAAATATGATCTGCACGAAGTTTCAAAGGAGCTTACCCTTGTTTAGGTGCCTAATCTGCTGTCACTGTTAAATCCTTTATATCGCGAGATTGCAGTTAGCCAATCCGAATGACGTATTAATATAAAACAGACATGTGTTGTCTGTTCTAGGTTCGGGTTGTTGTCTCTTTGACATTCCGCATATCCATTCTCAGTTTTATCTGATGTAATTATTTGCAGTTAAACCATCTTGTATGATACGTAATTTATGAAGAATTAAATAAAATGCATTCAAAAAAATCATTTTTATAAATCATCTCAACTCCAGCAGCGGCTTATTCTCCTATATAATTGTTCCGGACTATATCAGTATTTGGACCATACGCGTATGGTCATGACCGATTTAAGGTAACATCAAATATAATTATCAAAAATGTGGTCAAATTTATCCTGGTACCTTTGATAACTATTTACAGTGAAATGCAGAAATATAGTAAAATATAGATGGCAGTTTGGCGATACATTCCATACAATTATCTTAAGAATATGATCGATTTAAAGTACCATCTAAATGAATAATCAAATATGTGGTATAATTTACTAAAAATGTTGCAATTTCATGTAATGGTGTCTTTGGTTCTAAGTTTACTTCTAATACAATTATAAATACATATAAAACAAATTTCTTTTTTATATTTTACAAATTAAAAATCAATATTTTGATATTTTTCAACAATTATATTATGCTATTTAGATAACGTCAACAAAAATTTTGTCGACGAGGCAAAAATATTTGCTGGTGCAACACAATATATATTACTTATATATGTTTCTGTTTGATTTGTTTTAATCTAGAAATTATAATGCCATTTATAGTTTGTTGTTCAGTGATTCAAGTGGACTTTTTAAAACTTATTGTTTTCAGCTTATGGCAGTATGAATACAAATTTACATATGTAAACCAAACATAATTAAATTGATAATATTTTATGAAAATACGCATTTTTTTAAATTATTGAAACTATAATATTTTTTATGCAGTGAATAGGGTGGACGTATTTTGACCTGTATATATAGTTGTCTACTTATACTATACAAATTTTGAATTGAATGGAGAGTTGTCCAATTGGCACTCATACCACATCTTCTTTTTCGAAAATATATATACAGAGAGAGAAATTTGAAATGGATCAATGAAAATTATATGATATTCAGGAGTAGGTAAATTGCTTCAGGGAATTATACAACGTTGTATTTACCTGTTGAACATAAATAGTTGTGGGTTTCACAGAAACAAATAACATCTTGAAACAACATTTGTACTAAATTATTTTTTATCAGGATTTTTAATGTGTCTACTATCGACAATTTTCAGCATGAGCAAATGACTTGTTGAAATTAACGTAATTTATTAACCAACTTACTACAATATGTATAGAAATGCCCATGCTTTATAACAGGAAATTTTCGACATCTGGTCATTATGAACGGAGAAGTTGCTACAGCAGTCATTACGAAATCTCAGTCATGCATTACGAAATCACACCCGTGCATTACGATATCACAGTCATGAACAGATGACCGGGACATCGATTAAATCAAAATGTCGTTTATTTCTTTAAATACGTGTGACATTTTTTTTAATTTTTTTTTAACCTTTATATCATAAAAACAAGTTTAAATGATGTTCAGTGTTTTGTAACGACTTGAAACGGAAATATTTCACAGCCTTTTTCGAGTGCGACTTTCGATTATTATCCCCGTTTAATCCTCAGAATGCAGACTTTAAGAATAGTTAAACTGTCTGATTTATTCTTCCCAGCTACTTTATATTTGCTAGATGTAATGCATTTTAATAGCATAAAATTAAGTACTTGGATGAGAAATCAGAAATTGCATCTGACAGTCACAATGTTGACCAAACTTCCATCGTGAATGCGAAAAGTTAAAGATCAGCTATGAAATTCCTGTATTTTCTTCACGGTCAGTTTCTAACTCTTTGTTCAATCGAAGAATTAAAACCATTTAATAAAAATGTTATAAAACGGGCTTTTTCTGTATTGGTCCTGTTGTAGTTGTGGATAGCTGTATAATTTTGGATCCGACACTCGAATACTGTTCTTGAATGAAGTTGTCTTAGTTGGTTAATAAAAGTTTCAATATATGGACGTCTTCATATTGACCCTGTAACATGTCCTTGATATCAATAATGGCCTCGGACAGTTGCAATGGCCCTCGACGTTGCCTCAGGGCCATTACAACCATCCTTGGCCATTATTAATACCTCGGGCATGTTACAAGGCCAAAATGAAAAAGTCCATACATTAATACTATAGTATTCTTTGTGCAGTTCATTTAAAAAAACAATACAAATACTTAATTGGCACAATGACAATGTTGTTAGAAGTCTGGCTTCTTGAGATTTCTGTTTCTAATTGCGTTATCATCCCTTGCAACATCTCAACTATTTTTAAATGCTTTTTTTTCCATTTGCACCATTATATGTCTTAACTGTTTTACCTGGGAGAATCTCCCCTCAACACCTTGGTTGAATCTTGTGGATGTGCCAATCCAGTTGTTCTCTTCTGAAAGGGAAATAATATAAAACAAGTGAAACTGCGAGCTACTGCTCACTGATGATACCCCCGCCGCAAGTGGATAATATTAATAGTGTAAAAATATACAAGTGTTCGGAAAACAGGAAGTTGTCGAGTGATGAATCTGAAAACGCATCACACGGTATAACTGACTTATATAAATCCCGAAACCAAATTTCAGAAATCCTTGTATTGTAGTTCCTTAGAAAAATGTGACGAAAATTTTCAACTTGGCCATCATGTGTAAAATCATACAAGTGTTCGGTAAACAGGAAGTTGTCAAGTGATCAATCTGAAAACGCATCACACGGTATAGCTGACTTAGATAAACTTTTAAACCAAATTTCAGAAATCCTTGTATGGTAGTTCCTGAGAAAAATGCGACGAAAAATATTCATGGGACGGACGGACTGACGGAAGGACAGATAGAGGTAAATAAAGGCAACAGTAGTATAACGCTGTTCAAAACTCATAAATCCATGGACAAAAAACAAAAACCGAGGGAAACGCATTAAATGTAAGAGGAGAACAACGACACAACACCACGAGAATAACAAATATAACATGAAAACCAAATACATGAATTTGGGATAGACAAGTACCGTGCCACGTCTTATCTCAATATCTCAAAAATAAAAGAAAACACAAACGACTCAACGTTAAAATGCAACACACACAGAAACGAACATTAATATAACAATGGCCGTCTTCCTGACTTGGTACCGGACACTTTTAAAGGCGAATAAAAGTGGTGGGTTGAACCTGGTTTTGTGGCATGCCAAACCTCGCACTTCAATGGTAAAACAGTATATCCCCCTTTTTTAAAGCGGGGGTATAAATATGTAGATCTAAACAGACATATGCAAAATAACACTTATCCAAGAAAACAGTTATATCGGGTGTGTATTTATTTATGAAAGAAAACGCATATAAAATAACAGATAAAAAATAATAGATAAATGAAAATTATATGATATTCAGAAGTAAGCCAATTTGACAGGTGAAGTGACTCGGGGAATAAAACAATTAATATTGTTTACAAATATTCAACCAGCTTTCGGGATTTTGCAGATTGTCACCTTTTAAATTTTCAATCTTTTAAGATGGAAGACATGTTAGATATGTTCATACAAGGTTTTTTTGTGTAATTTTGAGATTTCTTATTTACCGGTTGGTACTGCTGTTGTTGCATATGTCATTGAAAATGGTGTAGTTGATGTATCTGGAACCGTTGTTGCTGACGGCAACATTTAAATTGCCGCTGCAGTTTTGGCCGAAAAGTAAGAGTGTCTGAAAAGCAGGTAATGGGAGAGATATTTATGTAACCCTACAGTCAACGAAGTATCAGAAATAGAAAGAGATTAACAGTCAAAATGTTCAATTTATAAAAGGCAGTATCTTAATTGTAAAGTAGTGCCTTTTTGCTGTAATTCAGAGGTGATTTATCAAAATTTGTTGATATCCATGTTGGTTGAAACATTTTCACACCATTCAATTATTTCCAGACTTCTGATAATGAAATAGATGGATAGATGATGAGACTGATACATGAACATTATATGATATTCAGGAGTAGACCTATTGGACAAGTGAAGTGCCTCAGGGAACAATACAATAATAGCTTACCTGTACGAAGTCAAGAATGTCACTTGGTTACCGGAACATTTGAAGACATAGTTGATTGCATAGTACGGTCTGTTTCTTCTCATATGTCCTCAATACTCCGATATTCATAGTTCGTGATATTGTACAGTGTAATTTATTTGTGAATAATTGTGAAATAAATTTGGTATGCATATATTTTTTTTTTTTTGGTGGTTTTTATTAAAACTATCTATTTTTTTTTTAATTAATAATCCCCATTACATGTTATAATGTTAAATGAAATAAGATATTATTTACAGGTATAACATTTTGTAAAAACTCTTTATAGAGCATGTCAAGATAACTTTATTTATATAAAGACATCAAATAATGGAAATTTGTGCATTTTATTACACAAATGTATTATACAAAATGAATACAACAACAAATGTCTTTAGTATTTAAAAAACATCCAACATGATAGACAATTCATTGTTTAAATCCCGTATATATGGTTTCTCCATTTTAAGCTCACCTGGCCCAAAGGACCAATAGTTACAAATGTATAAAAGGTACCAGGATTATAATTTAATACGCCAGACGCGCGTTTCGTCTACATAATAGTTATCAAAAGTACCAGGATTATAATTTTATACGCCAGACGCGCGTTTCGTCAACATAAGACTCATCAGTGACGCTCAGATCAAAATAGTTAAAAAGCCGAATAAATACAAAGTTGAAGAGCATTGAGGATCCAAAATTCCAAAAACTTGTGCCAAATACAGCTAAGGTTATCTACTCCTGGGGTAAGAAAATCCTTAGTCTTTCGAAAAATTCAAAGTTTTGTAAACAGAAAATTTATAAAAATGACCATATAATTGATATTCATGTCAACACCGAAGTGCTGACTACTGGGCTGGTGATACCCTCGGGGACGAAACGTCCACCAGCAGTGTAAATAGTTATCAAAAGTACCAGGATTATAATTTTATACGCCAGACGCGCATAAGACTCATCAGTGACGCTCAGATCAAAAAAGTTGTAAAGCCAAATAAGTACAAAGTTGAAGAGCATTGAGGATCCAACATTCCAAAAAGTTGTGCCATATACGGCTAAGGTAATCTATTCCTGGGATAAGAAAATCCTTAGTTTTTTCGAAAAATTCAAAGTTTTGTAACAGGAAATTTATAAAATGACCACATAATTGATATTCATGTCAACACCGAAGTGCTGACTACTGGGTTGGTGATACCCTCGGGGACGAAACGTCAACCAGCAGTGGCATCGACCCAGTGGTGTAAATAGTTATCAAAGGTACCAGGATTATAATTTAATACGCCAAGTGAGCTTTTCCCCATCACTTTGCGTCCGTCGTCATCCGGCGTCGTTAACTCTTACAAAAATCTTCTTTGAAACTATTGCACCAAATTAAACCAAACTTGGCCATAATCATCATTAGGGTATCTTGTTTAAAAAATGTGTCTAGTGACCTGGCCAATCAACCAAGATGGCCGCCATGGCTAAAAATAGAACATAGGGGTAAAATGCAGTTTTGGGCTTATAACTCAAAAACCAAATCATTTAGAGCAAATCTGACATGGGGTAAAATGTTAATTAGGTCAAGATCTATCCGTCAGATGAATCGGACAACCCGTTGTTGGGTTGCTGCCCCTGATTTGGTAATTTTAAGGAAATTTTGCTGTTTTTGGTTATTATCTTGAATATTATTGTAGATAGAGATAAAAGAGGGACGAAAGATACCAAAGATAAACTGTAAACAGCAATAATGTTCAGCAAAGTAAGATTAACAAATAAATCAACATGACACAAATAGTCGGTAGACCCCTTAAGGAGCCCTTTACAGTCAATTTTGAATAATTTCAAAAAGAAGTAGGTCCGGTAAGGGCCAATTTTTGCCTCAAATTTCAGGTTCATCTTAAGAAAGATTTTGGACACTTTTTAAACATTTAAGTGTCTATTTCAATTGATTCGATTAGTTTTTGTGAAATATTTTAACTGATTTAGTCATAAAAATCTCAAGGATATGGAAATCATCGAAGACCATTTCGTCTTTTCTTGATATCCTCAAACTCACTGTCTATTTTCAAACAAATACAAAAAAAATGCCTGGAAAATTCAAAGATGAACTAAGAGATAACTAATTTTATTATGAATCGATTTACAAAATTTGAAATTAACAAATATTAAATGATAACGAACAAAAATCCAAAGAAAACTAAAATAATACCATTGCGATTTTTCTTTTTACTTCACAAAAAAAAAATCTCTTTTATCTTAAACCTAATTTTGAACTTAATAATTGATACATTTCGTTTTGTTTCAGGCGTTCCAATTAAAGAGTTTAATGGATTGCGACCAAAAATAGACAGTTTGATATATGATGACGACAACACAGAAGAGGAAAAGAAACAGAAAAAATATGCCGTCAAAAAAAAGTTAAAAATATTGAAAACAACACGTTATTAATTTCTTGCGTCCGAAGCGCTTTTCTGGATTTACCTTCATCAGGAACGCTCAAAGCCAAACGTTTGAAATCCGAAAATGTACAAGTACCGAAACCGTTGAAGAGCTGTAGGTCAAAAAATACCTAAAATAAATAGCCAAATTCTTCTAAAGCCAACTTTGCCTGAGGGAGTTGAAACCTTAGTTTCTTAATAATTTATAAATTTATAAACGGACAGTTTTAGTAAAGTTTGTTAAATCATGTCAGTACCGAAATACGACTACCGAGCTGATGATACCCTCGGGGACTGATAGTCAACCAGCAGAGGTATCGACCCAGTGATGTAAAATATTGAAAACAACACGTTATTAATTTCTTGCGTCCGAAGCGCTTTTCTGGATTTACCTTCATCAGGAATGCTCAAAGCCAAACATTTGAAATCCGAAGATGTACAAGTACCGAAACCGTTGAAGAGCTGTAGGTAAAAAAATACCTAAAATAAATAGCCAAATTCTTCTAAAGCCAACTTTGCCTGAGGGAGTTGAAACCTTAGTTTCTTAATAATTTATAAATTTATAAACGGACAGTTTTAGTAAAGTTTGTTAAATCATGTCAGTACCGAAATACTGACTACCGAGCTGATGATACCCTCGGGGACTGATAGTCCACCAGCAGAGGTATCGACCCAGTGATGTAAAATATTGAAAACAACACGTTATTAATTTCTTGCGTCCGAAGCGCTTTTCTGGATTTACCTTCATCAGGAACGCTCAAAGCCAAACATTTGAAATCCGAAGATGTACAAGTACCGAAACTGTTGAAGAGCTGTAGGTAAAAAAATATGAATAACATAGAAAGACAATTACAACTATGTCTTGGAAGAATTGAAAAATGGGCCTCGGAAAATGGTTTTAAATTTTCCACGTCAAAAACGGTCGGGATGCATTTTTGTAACAAAAGAAAATTGCATCTTGATCCAGAACTAACTTTGTACGGCAACCCAATTAAAATGGTTGATGAAACTTTACTTTTCGATAAAAAGTTAAGCTTTCTACCCCATATCAAAATGTTAAAAGCGAGATGTTTAAAAGCTTTAGATATTTTAAAAGTTGTCGGTAGCACTGACTGGGGTGCTGATCGCAACATTTTACTTAATTTATATAGAACTCTAGTTAGATCTAAACTAGATTATGGCTCTGCAAGGAAGTCCTACATAAAGATTCTCGATGCTGTGCATCACCAAGGATTGCGTCTCTGTCTTGGCGCATTTAAAACCTCACCATTTGAGAGTCTGTATGTAGAGGCTGATGAACATTCACTCTCTGACAGACGTTTGAAGCTTGGACTTCAATATGCTGTCAAACTAAAAGCCCATTCAGATAATCCTGCCTACAGCTGTGTTTTTAATCCGATTTATGAAGATATTTTTGCAAAACATGAAAATAAAATTTCTCCGTTAGGTATACGTTTAAAACCACATTTAGCTTCTTTTGATTTAAAATATGTTGCTCAAGTTAAAACTTGCAAATGTCCTCCAAGGGAACTTCCCAAACCAAAAATGATATTTGATCTCCGTGAACACAATAAAAATAAAACAAATCCTCTTTTAATTCAGCAACACAATGCTGAAATTAAAGCCGATTATCTAGATTTTTCAACTGTCTATACTGATGGCTCAGAAGATGGTGATAAAGTTGCATCTGCTGCTGTCTTCAGGGACAGAGCTGCAACCCTCCGTTTGCCCTCGATGCATCCATCTTTACTGCTGAAGCAGAAGCAATAATTTTGGCTTTGAAATTTATTGCTTCTTCAGATAAATCCAAATTTATTATATGTTCGGATTCACTTTCATGCTTACAAGCTATGCGAAATACTAAAATTAAAAATCCAACAATCCTGAAAATTTTATATGTAATGAGGAATTTAAAAATTCTTCTGAAAGAAATAATATTTCTATGGGTTCCGAGTCATGTTGGAATCCTTGGAAACACAGCTGTAGACCTTGAGGCAAAGAATGCCCTGGTGACCCTCTATCTAACTGTGATATACCATATACTGATTTTAAATCTAATATTAGAGAATATGTTTTTAATATATTGAAAAATAAATGGAGTAAAAAAGACGATAATAAATTGCATGAAATTAAACCTAATTTAGGCAAACCATTTGTTAATATTATGTGCAGAAAAGATCAGTGTGTTATTACTAGATGTCGTATTGGTCATACTAGAATAACACACGAGTATCTTTTAAAAAAATGAAGATGAACCACAATGTGTTCCTTGCAACTGCAAGTATACTATTAAACATGTTTTAATTAATTGTATTGACTTTACTGATATTCGTAAGAAGCATTTCAATGTCAATAATATGTATGATTTATTTAATAATGTTCCATTTACAAATATTGTTGCTTTTTTAAAAGAAATTGGAATTAATTATAAAATATAAAAATGTTATTATATTTAAATCGATTTTAATTTTTATCACGTTATTTTACTGTTGATTTTTATTTGTATATAATCAATTTGCTTTAGTCAAGAATTTTAGTGTATTGAAGGACTTTTTGTCTTATTTTAAAAATATGCTTTAAATTGTAAAAATATTCGAATTAGCTCCCTCCGCGATATAGCCTTTTTGTGCTAATGCGTAAAGCAACCAACAATCAATCAATCAATCAATCCTCGAATGCGAGGGACAATCTACCGTTAAAATTTGATCGATTGTCGTATATGTTAACAAAGAACTTTCCCATAGCGGATTATTGCATAACAACATTTTTTTGGTTTCCAAATCTGTGTGAAAACCCTTTCTTTCCATTTCTGGACTTCTCCAAAAAGACAAATCTGGATCCATTTTGTGAAGACATGATGAGTGTAAAAGTAGAAATTAAAAAAAAATCAGAAAATCTTTATATATGTACTCTCTGCAAGATGCATTGAAACCAACTCCTTGTCAAAAAAAATTAACTCCACCCATCCTAAAAAGTCTCATATCATACCATTAGTCCGTTTTGAAGCATATAAATTTGAATAATCAATTTGGGAAATTTACCCACCCAAAAATTTATGGCTTATAGGTAGGAAAAACAAAAGGTTCTGGATTAAAGGTTGTAGATCCACTAGCTTCAGTTGGGTTACTGGTTGTTTTATTCTCCTAATTTTTTTTTATTAATTTTTTTTATTTTTTATAAGTTTTATATTATTTTTTTTGGTTCCTTAAGTGAAAGTTAGTTCTTCGAAAATAAATGTGCTTGGTAGAACAACTTTAAAGTCTGCTAAGTTGTATAATAAGATTAACATTAAAAAAAAACCCTTCCCCCTTAGCTGTAAGACAGCATTTACATATAAGAATATTTTTTATTAATTATTAAATAAAAATCCAAAATTTCTAATCTTTACTTAAAAAAAAATCATTTTCTCACTGGTTAATCACACCACATATTTTTTTAAAAGCTTTATATCACATTATCTCACTGGACAATCATGCCACATATTTAATAATTTAAATAGACTAACTTTTAAATTTTCCCTCAGCATTTCCAGCTGGCTAACCAGTTCACTAAATTGGACTGCTTCCTCGAATGCGAGGGACAATCTACCATTAAAATTTGGTCGATTGTCGTATATGTTAAGAAATTCCCCATAGCGGATTGTTGCAAAACAACATTTTTTTTGGTTTCCAAATCTGTGTGAAAACTCTTTTTTTCTATTTCCGGACTTCTCCAAAAAAACAAATCTGGGTCCATTTTGTGAAGACATGATGAGTGTAAATGTAGAAATTAAAAACAAATGAGAAAATCTTTATATATGTACTCTCTGCAAGATGCAATGAAACCAACCCTTTGCCAAAAAAATTAACTCCACCCATCCTAAAAAGTCTCATATCATACCATTAGTCCGATCTGAAGCATACAAATTTGAATAGTCAATTTGGAAAATTTACCCACCCACAAATTTCCCGCCAAAGTCCCACAATTTATTCATACAAAAAAAAATTACACTTGCACATAACACAACAAATAGCAATAAAGAATAAGATTGACTAAATATCACATGAAATACATACCAGACGGAAAAAAAAGACAACGCAAGAAAAGGGGAACACTTAGACAATGCAGACGGGTGCACTCTGCTGCAACCATATAATTCACCCCATGGTATCCGCGAGGAAGAGTAGCCAACGAAAAAAGACGATGTATTTAAATGGTTAACTATTAGTTTATTTTAAATTATTATCTTTTTAATGTGCACATAACACAACAAATATCGCAGCAAATAAAGAATTACATTAATTTCATATCACATAAAATATATATCAAGAGGGGGGAAAGACAACGCAAGAAAAGAGGCGCACTCTACTGAAACCATATAAATATACCGCGAGGTGAAGTAGCCAACGAAAAAAGACGATGTATTTAAATGGTTACATATTAGTTTATTTTAAGTTATATTAATTTTCACAGGAGAATCGTAAAATTTTTGTGGATAGATTGCAGACCGAAAAGGTTCTGAACATGTTCTCTGATTAATTTGCACTTCTCGTACATGTAAGTGCAAATTGGAACCACATTTTTTTAAGGTAGAATAATTAAAATTGGCAATAATATACCTGTACCCATAGGTAAAGCAATTTAAAAAAAAAATTGATATGTCTCGCCACGTTCGGCAGTACGAGTGAAATTAGTGTCAATATCCCATAGGATTTTTTTTTCCTGTCGCTAAGTATCAAGGTTCATAAGTCCACTCAAAACAATCCGCATAACAATATAATTTATGGTATACAAACAAATTTATAAAATACAAAATGTATACAACGACTTCTATTAAATGTTATAACAAAAAGTAAGTTTTAAGTTTCCATCTTCATGAATTATAACCCCAAAGGGTGACTGGGGTATAGAAATATGGTCACTTGGTCTTCTCCCGACCGGCAGTAAAACGCTTGCCGAAGTGGGGCGTCCGTTTGGCTGTGCGGGATGTATCAAGTTCGCAGTCACGTCCGGTTTAAAGAGAGTTTATTCCGATAACCTTTGCAAGTACAATGGTATACAGAAAATAATAACATCAAAGTTACCCTCAGTCACAACTGTGAAACATGAGGTTTACATAGAAATATTTAAATATGTACCGGATTGTCTATAAAATAAAAAGTTTGATAGCAAGGTAATATTTTGACGAAATTAAGTTCCCTTTTCACTTTTGAATTGAACAAACTTGCTTTCATGTACAGCACATGTTAGTTAAGAGTTGTGTAGATTCAGATTCATGACTTGGTGTTAGTCTTTTGTTACAGTATCGTTGTGTAGTTTGCAGATTCATGATACTATCGGCACATGCGTATTGTAGTTTTTCGTTTCCAGATCTAGATGTTTCCATATTCGGTTTGAATAGATTACCATCGATACATAGCGGTCAGAAGGGGGACGTTAAATCCGATGCCTCGTGTAAAGAGAGTGCCACGCTCTTTGCACGTTAAGAACCCTTCCAACAACTCTTTGAGGGGTCCGTAGGTGGCCTGTTGCAAGGCTAAATTTCTGTTTCTATCCATTATACCCTCATTTTCCAGTGGCAATCCAAATTTCCCCGACTATCATCCTGAATGGCCTCTATTGTATCAACCTACCTATTGTATTTATTGTGAACTTGTTCTCGTCCTGAATATGCATGAACTATTTGCCACTGGGCGTTTAGCAAACAACAATCAATCAATCAATCATGAATTATAAAACATAATGTATATTATTGCTAACCATTACTGGAAAGAAGTAAAAATACAATTTTTTTCTTAATTATTTCAATGTTTTCTTAATGTTAACCACCTGGAGTAAAAATTTAAAATTGTATAGAGCAGAAGTGAACAAAATACATACATTATTATAGTAATATATATAGCTGTTGACATGAGGTATGAATTTCTTCATTTAAATTAAAATACAGATTAAAAATATAATAACATAATTGCTTAAATATAACCCTGCTTGCATCTTCACTAATGGTATCATATATACCACTGCTGATCTCACTACACTTGTAAATGCTAGAACGTCCAAGTCTAGTGCATCTACTGTTTACATCAAAGATGTTGTGGTTGGCTTGAGCAAGGGATATAACCAGAATAACAATTAAAATAGACATTTTTGTTTTCATTTGTTTTCTGACATTTACGTGGGAATAATTAGAAGAACAAAAACCTAGATAGCACTGTTCGGTTTTGTAATTTTCATTTTCATTTTTTTTTTTTAACTGTAGTATTTATATTTAAACTATTCAATGAAGATTGATAAATAAAATTGATAGTAAAATATAGTAAGAAAGTCTGTATTTCAAATGCAAAATATGTTAAACTGTAGAATCTTTTCGGTGTTGACATGAATATCAATTATATGGTCATTTTTATAAATTTTCTGTTTACAAAACTTTGAATTATTCGAAAAACTAAGAATTTTCTTACCCCAGGAGTAGATTACCTTAGCCGTATTTGGCACAACTTTTTGGAATTTTGGGTCCTCAATGCTCTTCAACTTTGTATTTGTTTGGCTTTAACTATTTTGATCTGAGCGTCACTGATGAGTCTTATGTAGACGAAACGCGCGTCTGGCGTATAAAATTATAATCCTGGTACTTTTGATAACTATTTGAATATGTCACGGGATGTAGGTATTTAATTTAACCCTTAATACATTATTTCGTCCCCTGCCATCTCGTCCTAAGAGGACATTTTTTTTTGTGTGTGTGAAGAAACTTCAGGACTTTTGTTCTTTATCTGTTTCTCCCATCTTTATTTCTTTGATGTAATAATAAACAACAACAATGTTTACATTAATTCATATTTATTGTTAACTCAACGTAAAACATACATAAGCAGTACAATGTTTAAGAAAGACTTTCTACATCGAGGAAATAGCTATCACATATTCTCTAGTGGTTTTTGTTTTGTGCACACATGTTGGATTTCGTTAAATAGTGAATCATGGTGTCTGAATCGTTTGGACTCTTCATCAAGCAAAATATTCAAAAATCTACAAAAAGGCGAGTTTGCTATGTTGTTGCTAGTACCGTTTGTGATTATTTTAATTCCATCCGATGAAATGTTTCTGAATCTTTCCTCTTCATAGAGTATTCCCGATAAAATTACAGTCGCACTTGCCATAGAAATAAGAACTATAAACCCAATTAGTTTAACTCTCTGTATAGTAATTTCGGTTGTTGGTACATCTTCCATTCCAAAAGTAGAATTTTGTATTGTTATTGGGATGAAAGTGTTAAGTTCATCAACAGATGTCTGCTTAGACGTGAACATTTCTCAATCATGCGAAAAGAATAAAATCTATGTTGGTTGTTTGTTGTTTTAAATGCTATTTCTAACTTGATTGATTACATGATAAACAACATTTTAAGAAAATGGAATGATTGTTTTAATTTGGAGTTATCCTTCTTTATACATGGAACAAAAAAAAATATTTCTACAAAAATAACGGGGCGTGTCGTTGGAATGAATAGATGACAAGTTCAATCGTAGCGTGTCGCTTTTGGAATGTGTGGATGACATACCAAACATATGTTTGTAAACAGTGTAAAACAATGGGGGGGGGGGGGGGGGAATCACACGACATGGGCCAGAGACATCCATTTTCCACTACTCGTAAATGACTGGGTACCGCTCGCCGATGCGGACACGGCCTTCTGTAACAATCTTTATTCTAGGACATGTGTAGTCTAGATAGTGTCATCATCATACTTTACAAGAAAGTGACTGAATTCTCGTGTAGCAGCTCTGATAGCCATACTGATTATAATGATTAATGAACAAATATAGTTATATTTATATTAAATTATTATAAATCTTATCAATGAAAACAGCTCAAGTAAAATAAACAGTCTTTGAGGAAAAAATAAACAATCTTTGAAATAAAAACATTCTTTGAAGTCAGAATAATATTATGAGTTCATTTCAGGACATCAAACAATCGCACAGCTTGTGTGGATTTCCTTTGATATAATTATACTATTATTCAATACTTAATTTCCAATTAAATTTCAAAAGTTAATTATTAATTATTTTAAGTATTTTTTTATTTTAGGTCAATATTCGTAACACCTCATTTAATAACTCATATATGGAAATTGTTTCATTTTATTGTCGAAGTAGGTAAATTACTAATAATTTGCAGCCTTTAATTACGCCAGTGACAAAATTTATGTAATATATTTATGGGGGTCTAAATGGAGGTCCTTTGGTTTAATTTTGAATTCCATTATATTTGTATTCATTTTCTCTATTCTTTAAATTTTTTGTCCATTATTCTTTATTCTTTATATTTGAGAACCTCATAATTCTCAGAATATCTTTTTATTTATTTCTTTTTTTGTCCCCCCCTTTTAATTTTAGATAGATAGATAGTTACTTTATTCTCTAAAAACTAGATACAAGTTTACAGAGAAACATACAATATAAATACAGACACACTAGTTGAGGTAACAAATACAGTTAATATGATGACATACATGTTTAGTAACATGTATAATTAATGATATAAGAAGGAAAAATGATCGGTAAGATGCTTATGCGATTACACTTACATATAGGGACAAACTTTTTTTATTAATACACTTAATAAATAAACACAGTTTCCTTAAGACAGATTGTTTTTTACTATTAAATAATGAGCAAAATGAAATTATATTTGGATTATTTGAAAACTTGATTTGTAGAAATAATTGTCTTTCGTTCTCCAAATGCGAACAGCAAAACAAATAATGAAATTCATCGCCTATCTCACCGGAACTACACAACGAACATATTCTTTCATTTCGGGCAATGTTTTGCCATCTTCCTCTTTCTATAGGTAACGAATGGTTACCTGCTCTGATTTTACATAATGTAAACAAATGTTTATCTTCAAGAATATTCAAGTAGTTCTCAAACTCCAATGTTTTTTTGGACAGTCGATAGTTAATGGATTTTGGTGAGTCTTGTATTGAAGAGTACCACGTCTGCTTGTATTGGTCGATTAGCCTCATTTTGATGCTCTGATTTAGCCGCTTTGAGAAATGTCCATTTGTTGTTTAATATATTTGAAAACCCGCTCGTGTTAAGAATATTTTGAACATACTTGATCCATTTAATGCCTTGATTTTCCACACAGTGTTGGTAATATGCAGTCTTGTAAATTAATGAAGACAGTTTGTTTTCGTCTGAACATAGTTTGCACCAGAACGAAATAGTTCGGCATTTTATGCTGATGTCAAGTGGGTATCTACCCGTTTCACCATACACAATTATGCTTGGTGTTGATTTTTTCAGGTGCAAAATATGTTTTAAAAATTTCAGGTGAACTTGTTCGATGACATCATTTTTCTCAGATCCCCAAACTTCACATCCATACAGAAGGATAGGTTTAACTATTTTGTCGAACAGATCAATTTGACATTTTATAGAAAGGTTAAATAAACGGCTTTTTTTGTATAACACCATACTTGGCGTTCGTTGCCTTTTCTGCAATTTTTTTCTTTGCTTTTGTAAATGTTCCTGTCCTGGCAAGATTTATATCCAAATAATTGAACTCGTTTACTATGTCTAGTTTGTTTCCTTTATACAAGAAATGTACGTTACTCGGTGGTCTTCCCTTTGAAAATATCATAACTTTTGTTTTTGCCACATTTACTTTTAATTTCCATATATCACAGTATTCACTAAATATATCTAATTGGTTTTGAAGATCGTCTAATATATATATATTTATAAACTATACGTAGAAAGTATCTTTCTTATCTTTTAAGTTAAGATGATGGGTAATAAATATCTTAATGATCTGAAATTAATATGATCAATTAAGAGTGAAAACAATATAGATTAATGAGTAAAATATCTACATCCACGCATTATAGTTCATTAATTTATTTAAAGTATATTTAGTTGTTTTGTTTTGTATCCGTTTTTTATGCATCTTTAATTGATATGAAATGTTCTTTTACAAAAGTCGTATGGGGCTAGTGTCAGTAACACACGATTTGAAGTTCCAACTTTCTTTCTCACGATTAATTTGACATGTGTATTAATGTAACCAGATGATGGTCTACAGGTGTTCACCCAGACAAGTCGACTCCTGGTCATTTCCCGTGCAATACACATGCCATGTTAGGGGATGCATTTAAATAGCATTTGTAAATTTAACTTATCAGTATAGTTCGATATCTTCACATACCATGCCGAAGTTTAAGCTTACACATCAAGACAACCTAGAAATCATCGCTTTGTATAGACAGAGCTGGCCAGTTTATGCCATTGTAAATAAGCTAGCCGCCAGAAGCATAGATGTTACCTGGGGTACCGTTAAACATGTCATTAAAAGATACCAAAGTGGCAAGATAGGCTACGAAAATTTGAGCAAGGAAGAAGAAAAATTACCAACTTTCCAATATATCACTGATCATGATGTCAACTTTGTAAAGAATGCTTTGGCTAAAAACCTACTCAAACGTCTACCGACATTCAGCGTCTTTTAGCAGACAATTATACACACCAGCAAATCAACTGTCAAAAAAGTCATTAAAGCAGCTGGTTATACAGCTTCCTCACCTAGATATGGACAGATGGTTCGAGAACCAAACAAGTTGAAACGGGTTCTGTTTTCTAAGGCGGCCATTGCCGACAACGATAACTTTGACAATATAATCTTCACTGACGAATGTTCCGTGCAACTGATCGATAACAAGGTTATCATCTATCGAGAAAAAGACTCCGTTGCTCCAGTTCTACCTAAACCTAAGCACCCACTGAAGGTACACGTTTGGGCTGGTATAAGTCGTCCGGGACCACAAGTATTCTGATATTTGAAAACATCATGACATCAGACTTCTATATCAACTCGATACTGGCGACAGGCCTAATAACATTCATCAACCGAGTATACCCTGACACTCATCGATTTCAGCAGGATAATGATCCTAAGCACACTGCAAATGCAACAAAAGACTTTATGAGGCAGCACAATATTAACTGGTGGGATGTTTGGCCAGCAGAGAGTCCCGATTTTAACCCAATAGAGATGGTGTGGAGCATGATGAAGTCTAGATTGTCCAAAAAAGAACCAAGAACAAAAGAAGATCTCATCAATGGCATCAAGTCTGTTTGGAGAGAAGATATGACCATAAGCATCTGTTACAGTTTCATCGACCATATCTTCAAAGTACTACCGATAGCAGTTCAAGTAGACGGGCGAGCTACGGGAGATCTACTCAAGAAGATATTCCCAGAGAGATCCAGTGGCAAGTCTCTCAAGTATTTTGATGACAAGCTGAAAACACCAGAGTACCAACTGAAAGTCGTGGGCATGAAGCTGAAATGAAGATGAATGCAAGATTACATCAATTCAAAACAGTCCTTTTAAGGGCTACTTATATTGTACGAAAAGAGTCTAACAATTGTTGTTTAATACATTCAAGTACCAATTTTATTTTATTACTTCTCATATCCACGATCATGTCTTTATTCGAACTTTTTAAGTTAATTAAGTTCGGAAATACCCATCAGCATGAAATTTAGTTTAAATGAATAATTCAAATACATTTTTTTTAAATCCGCAAATCATGATTAATTTTAATTCCAACAAATCAACATCAAAATTAAAAACATTCGTGTATTGATTGGCACAATTCGTAAAAATTGATTTAAAAAAAGATTCACGTGTCAGCAAAATTGTTATTTCCATTATATGTAAATTTAGTAAAGTTTGTTTAATTTTAAGATATTGTAATAAATAAAATAATTGTTTAAATAGCAAGCACGCGTGATCTGGCTGACCAAAATGTTTAACTTTCGAGTAATGATTGACAGGTATGAACTTTGATAAATAGATGTGGAGGCTCCGGCGGGGAACGTTATGTCGAATGGAAAATGATAGTTTAATTAATTTGTTTGTTTATAAACTTTAGAATACTACAATCAGCTATTTAAACTTTTATATAAATACTCGAATCCGAAATATGTTCAGGGCTTTATAATATAGTGTTATTAACTGGCTGTTTCTGTATTGGCACTGGTATAGATTCAAGGTTTGCTGTATTGGCCTGGAGACCCGTAGGGTCGAGGGCCAATACAGCTGACCGAGAATCTATACCAGTGCCAATACAGAAACAGCCAGTTCATAACACTTTTATAAAATAATCCAACGTTTTCAATACAGACTTGTTCTGAATGCTGTATTACATACATCAAATGTGAATATAGGGCCAATATTTCCAATACGGACTGGCAATGATGTGAATATAGGGCCAATATTTCCAATACGGACTGGCAATGAATCCTGAATTACATGCATAGTTACACCTAATATAAGAATGCCAGAATTTGATTGGTTCAACCGTTGGAAGCCAGTGTATTTTTCGCATATTCTAACAATTTTTCTTCATTTCAAACCAAATTGCCTGTTTTTCACCACTGCCGGTGAATATGCCTCAATACCATGGTATTTGCCATTTTGGATATTCCTTTTTTACCCTCCCGGGCATATTTCCGCCAATTTGTTTCGGATATATGACATTACATAAAAAAAAGAGAGCTAACACGTATTAGTACATGCATAATTCCTATAAGTTCTATGATAATATCCACTTATTTATCCTCAAAATTATGCATAAACATGTTTATGAATTACACCTTACAAGTAAAAGAAAAAAATCAACTCCACCTGTAATTTTAGTCCTTAACTATTCGGTGTAGTCTTTAGTCTTTAGTAAGTGTCCCAAATGACACTGTAAACACTTGTGTACGTTTCCTCTTTTGTTGTTTCTTCACATAAGTAATGTAAATTTAATTAAACAGATATATCATGTTATGGAGTGGTATTTGCAAAAAATACGAGCCTTGCGGGCTCGGGAAATTTCACAGCCCCTTGACTGGTATTTTTCGCAAATACCACTCCATAACATGATTTATGATCTGTTCACAATGTATGTTTACGGGGCCAATGATTTTTTTAAAAACTGACTTGCTTTGAATCCAGCTTACAGAGTTACATGTATGTCATTGATATGTGTCATAATGTGATCAGCGCCAGCGGCCAATATTTCAAAAGACAAATTTGTATGAACTGTCAAATTTGTAAGATTCATATTTTTTCAATAAGAATAAATCGTCGCTGTTATGCAAAAACCTCGTATCTCAATATTTTGCGGAAATCTTTTTATCGATTATTTAGAATTAAATATGTATGTTCCACTATATGCGAAAATATCTGACCTTCTAACCAATCATTAACCCGAGTTCTGTCATGTGACGAAAAAGTGAAGTTGGATTAGTGAGAAATATTGTTGTGCGAAAATATCGTATCTCAAAATAAAAACACTCGGCACGGCAGCTGACATAATTTCAGGTATAGTTTTATCAATTTAAGGTTTTCAAAGCTGATATAACTTAGAAATAATGAAACGCTTTAAAATAACAATATAATTTAACCTTTTTATGCATGTTTTGAAAGATAAACAAACAAAACAAAAAGTAGTAATACCAAACACAATTCTGTACGGCACAAACAGGTTCTTAAATGTTGCTGACAGACATGTTAACGTTATTTTCAATAAAAAATACAATTGTAGTGGTTATTTCATTCGGTAGATGTGTTTATATGAGTTGTAATTCGTTCATTTGAAGATTTTTTATTGTCCGACATTTTAGCTCCAATGTTGACTTGAGTTACGATGCTTTAGACCGAATCATAGATAATGATTGTTGCTTTGATAGGTGCAATAATACAGATAAATAAATAAAACTAACATAAGAAAAGCACCCCTTTTGAAAATATAAAAAAATGATTAGAAGACAAAGAATCTAAAATAAACTTTACAGATAAAAAATACGAAATTTATAGTCTTTTAAATGGAAACGAAAAAAAAAATGCATTTAATTCAAGATTTATTTAGTAAAAACAATATGTAAATAAATTAGTCGTGAGCTGAAAATAAAATGCTTGAAAAATACAAATAAATTTTCTTTCTCAGGTTTATCGAATAATGTCTAAACAAGATGTCACAGTCGGCAAATTCAGACTCTACTGAACACGAAGAAGAATGGACTTGTTTTATATGCAATCTTGAAGCAAATGATAGATTTTCTTTGGATACTGAACTACTAAGTGCTTCATGTGTTATATTGATTGAGTCAAATGGAACCAGATGGTTAAAATGTGCTGGATGTGATAGACGATACCACATGAATTGTGTCACAAATATACCTAAAAACATAACTGACGACGATTTTCCTGAAGGTGTTTATTTATGTGACGAATGTGGATGGTTTGCTAGTGGAGCTTATGATTCTGACAACAATTCAAATTGATCATGTCCAAATATGAATGGCAGAGAAACACTCCTTTAGACACTGATTATCGTGTGAATAAAGATACAAATATATTGCAAACATTTTTAAAGAGAGAACGTGGACATTATTCTTCAAAGGGACGGCATTTTGACTTCATTCCGACAATATATTACACTTGGTTTAAAGTAAATTCACCTCGATATCAGGTCATCGATAGAAACCCAAATAATTTTGACCAGTACCAAAGCATAGAGTGGAAATTTCACCCAAATTGCAAAAATGGATGCTAATAGATTATCACGAGGACAACAGTTAGTTGAACTTGCATTGAAAAACAAAGAAATCGAAGACAGACCTTTGGAATCTTCTCAGTCTATTTCTATGTTAAATGCATCAACGTTTCTTCGCATTCAAGGAGAAACACTTCAAAATTATCGTCAGATCAAAGAAAAAGACTTGGAATGTAATGAATCTGACAATTTTGATTCAGACAAAGAATTTTCTCAGCATGATTTAGATGATTCCACAAAAGACCCAGACTGGGGACCAGAAAAAGATTCAAATAATAATGATGCAATTGATTCAGAAAATGATGATTCAGACTTGGAACAGAACAATGTACAATCAGAGAAATCAGTTCTGGAGCCAGATAATAACATTATCCAAACAGATGATGCAGGTCTTGAAAACACAGGACACACTAGGACTAAAAGAAAAAAAAAGCACCAGCCGAGTGGTTGAAGAATACAAATAAAAGACTAAGAATGGAAGGCAAACAATACAAAGGAGTCCTAAAAAATGAGAAAGGAATAAGAACCTACTGTATTGACCGAGAACAGAGAATAATGGCTCCTAGTGGATGTACCAACAAATGTAAGAAATCAGAGAAAAGAAAGTGTCAAATATTTGAAGAAAAAGAAAGAGAAGAAATATTTAACGGTTTCTGGCAACTCATATGGGAGGAAAAGAAAGTATTTGTTTGTAATCTAGTTGAGAAACATGATGTGAAACAAAGAACAACTGTTGGCGCAAGCAGAAGGAAATGTTCGTACTCATATTTCTTGACCAAAAACGGTTCAAAATTTCCTGTGTGCAAAAGCATGTTCCTAAGTACACTAGGTATCGGAGAAAAGATGATGTATGAATGGATTTTGAACTCAAAGAATGGAATTCCTCATAAGTCAAATGTCAAAAGACCTGCAAAACAGTATGACATTGACAGAAAACAATATGCAAAATCATTTTTAGAACGCCTGCCTAAACTTCCAAGTCACTATTGTCGTGCCTCTAGCTCTAAAGTATACCTGGAACCTGTCTTCCAATCAATCTCAGAATTGCATAGGGAATATAGAAAAGAGGCCCAGAAAGATGAGAGTCCTGTGATTAGTAGAAGTCTTTTCCACAACATACTTGACGAATTAAACATTTCATTGTTTCAGCCTAGAAAGGACCAATGTGACACTTGCTGTGGGTATGAAGCCGGAAACATCAATAAAGTGATGTATGACCAACACATAGTTAAGAAGGAAGCAGCCAGGGCTGAAAAGAATAAGGACAAAGAAGCAGCATTGACAAAAGATGACATGAAAGTCATTAGTTTAGATCTACAGGCTCTTTTAATGTGCCCTTTATTAAAAGCGAGCGCAATGTATTACAAGACAAAACTGTCCTGTCATAATTTTACAATATTTGACATGAAAACTAAAGATGTTATTTGTTATTTTTGGACAGAAGTCGAAGGTGACTTAACATCAAATTCATTTTCATCATGTGTTGTCGATTACATCATGAGTTTGGACAATAGCATTAAGACTTTAATAATTTACAGTGACGGTTGCACGTACCAAAATAGGAACGTTACTTTGTCCAATGCACTATTGAAAGTAGCCTATGATAAAAAAATTACTATTTTTCAAAAGTACCTAGAAAGGGGTCATACACAAATGGAGGTTGATAGCGTTCACAGTGTCATAGAACGTAAACTGAAAAACAAGCCAATTTATGTGCCGCAGAATTATGTAGATATCTTTAAAGTATCCCGCCTTGAACGTCCATATGACGTAAAATATCTCTCACATCAGTTTTTCAAGAAGTATTCTGATCTAAATTATTACAACTCTATTCGGCCGGGTTCTAAGGTTGGTGATAATGTTGTCACTGATATTCGTGCTCTTATGTACTTACCTGAAGGAGAAATTAAGTATAAACTGGCAATGTCTGGGGATTACTTAGAATTACCAAGACGGGCAAAAATTTCAGCACCTGGAGATACGGATCAAGTAGGTAATCTTCATGATTCTGCTTTGTGTATCAAAGCCTCGAAGTATAAGCACCTCCAAGAACTAAAAAGTGTTGTTCCTAGAGATTTCCATGCATTCTATGATAACTTACCACATGCATAACAATGTCTGATGTTTTATGTACATGTATAAAGAAGGATATTTTGTAGTCTGATGTTCTTTGACTTTCTCGCGTGTTAATTTCATAATAACAAAGAATACTAATTGACTTAGGAAAAGTCATTTTTTGTTTAAAAAATACATGGACATTTCCAATGTAATTTTTTATTATCATAATTTAGATACAATATCAAAGGATCGGTGTTGAAAAACTGAACGACAAATTTATGTGACGTATAAAATTTTCTGACGTCAGACACTCAATAAATGTGTTCGTAGATAGTAGATGTTTTTGTGTTCTGTTAAATTGTTCCTTTTAAAATTGTTAAACGATGATGACTGATGTACCCATATTTTGACTATTATATTTATTGTGTCTGTTTATTTAACGCATCAATGTAAAAATATCGGAAATTGATGAGACTGTCATTACAAAAGTGAGAGGGTTAGCGCTATAGAACCAGGTTTAATCCACCATTTTCTACATTTGAAAATGCCTGTACCAAGTCAGGAATATGACAGTTCTTGTCCATTCGTTTTTGATGCGTTTTGTTATTTGATTTTGCCATGTGATTATGGACTTTCCCAATTGATCTTCCTCTAAGTTCAGTATTTTTGTGATTTTACTTTTGACAACAGATTTACTTTCTAATTCTTGTTTTTTATTGACAGTTTTATATTGTCTATTTTTTTTCTACTACAATTCTATATTCAGCATTAAGAATTGTGCATGTACGTTTGATTATGTTTGTATGTTTTTATTTACAGTTTAAAGAATAAACAGTAAGATTATGTGTTATTTATGTGTTTATTCAAACAATGCAAATTATAATTTGCATCACCCAAAGCAAAGGTCACCGCTGTTTTTTGTGGGGTTTGTGTTGCTCAGCTGTTAGTTTACTGTGGTGTGTTTTGTGGACTGCAGTTTGTTTTTCCATATTTTTTGCCAGGGTTTGTCAGTTTGGTTTACATATTTGAGCTTGGTTGTCTCTTTGGTAGCGTTCGTATCTCTTTTATTGTTGTCAGTAAAAAGCCATCCTTTTATATGAATAAAACATGACGCCTTTGAATCACTGATTTTCTTTTGAAATATAGTCCAGTTAATATTTCAAACATTATTAGGATTGATATTTTTCCCATATAAACGTCAAAATACCTTTTGTGTGTCAATGAATTATAAACTATCTTTAAATCTAAAGATTGTGTCCTCTATGTTGCTCTTTTTTATATTCAATATGAGTCTAAAATATCGTAGATTTTTTTGGTCCGAGGATGTATAAAGAAAAAAATATCGTATCTCAGCTGACAACCAATGAGATTGCAGCAGGGGAAAAAATTACATACATTATCAATACTTGATTTAATTTAAAATCACATTTCAAATTTAAGGTTTATATAATTAAAAAGATCGATCTGAGTCGGTTTTTACTGCCTGGTGTAAAATTATCAAAACCTTATATACGAGGTTTTTGCATAACAGCGACGAAATATAGGACTTACCGTAAAGAAGATACAGAAATCATTTCATATCTGAACTCGTCAGTGCTAAAAATTCGCTTTTACATCATCATGCATGGATTTCTTGTCAACATTGTCAGATGAAATTTCTGATTCCTCCTCCAAGTACTTAATAAAATGCTATAACAATTCATTTTATGTAGCAAATATAAAGTAACTGGGAAGAATAAATCAGACAGTTTAACTATTCTTACTCGTCTTGGATCGTCTGCGTTTTGAATGTGATGATTGTTTACCTTAACGGAAATGCAACAGTGTCAATAATAGAAAGTCGTACTCGAAAAGGCTGTGAATTATTTCCGTTTCAAGAGTGCAAGACGTTAAAAAACATTGCACATCATTTAACCCTTTTATTTTATGATTACACAAATGTACCCCCAAAGTTAAGTAATGGCGTTGGAAAATTGAAACCGGAAGTAAATGTCCTGTATTAGCCCATGGGCCAATACAGCTTTTATCTGTATTGGCCCTGTTCGAAAAGCAGTATGAGCTCTTGATTTATATCGACAGTGGAACGTTATCAGTATTGCACATGCCGATTTATCCGTATTAAGGCTGTTTTAATCGTATTATTTAATAAATATTGTTATAAAAAGGTAATTGTTTTAAAGGTTGACGGAAAATAAGTTTAAATAGTAAGTAAGCACGCGGGATCTGGTTTTAACTTGCGGGTATGGTCATTGATAAATAGATGTGGAGGCTCCGGCGGGAAACGTATTAATGTCGAAAGGAAAATGATAGTTTAAGTAATTTGATACTACAATAAACTTTTAAAACTATAATACGGGATCAAGTTTATTTTTGATTGATGGCTCAACATTTTTTATGAAAACTTCAATTGAAAATCGTCCTGGTTTTTATTATGTTGAATAATATGAAATAGTTACGATTAGCAATACATTGTTAAAAATCGTTTTTTTTTTTCATTTGTATAACAACTTCACATACATGTACATGTAAAAGTTATATATCTTATTCAATTTTCATTAGTTTACTGAAGTTTTATTCAATATTTAACATTTATTTATCCTATATTAATAATAAAATATATGTACAGGTAAAATTCAATTCTTATCAAGCTGGGACATATTTACGACCCTCCACTGATATTGCACAGGTAATATCACAGCAGGTGTTTATTACACAGGGACTACTGTCCGACTAGTCTGACATCTAGACGGATTAAGGCTTCCATAAAAAAAAGTCCCTACCTGTACTGTACATATGCACCAACACCTGACTTGGCAGGGTCGACGTCAGGATTGGGAAAACAAACAATATATTAATTTAGGCCCTGGGTTCCATGTACATGTACATTGCAACAGTGAAATGCTAGACATGAAGTCATGACAGTTAACCTGTTAAGTTAAATTATTTATTTTTATTTTATTAATATTAGATAAACCTAAATATTTGAATTAAGATATCCAAATAGAAAGATATGGAATAATAGTCGTTCGCCCTGATTCACTTTCGCCCTAGTACCTGACAGGTACTACCTGTTCGCCCAGGGTCCATTTTTCAATATTTTTTCCCATAATGTTTTCTAGTTTCTTTGTTTTTCATGTTTATTTTGTGTCAGAACAGAATGTGTTGAAAGTTTGTTGAACAATTACGGGTAACCCTAATATTTGTCATTGTTTGTATAGCCAAAACCAATTTATTTATTTTTTCCTTTGATTTGTTATGTCATTGATCAACAATTGATCCAAAACAAGCAATCAGCTTTGAAATATTTTAATTATACAGTTTTCATAAATTTAAAGAATAAAAATATCTTTTTTCAACTTCAATGCCCTATGTCAATATATTTTTTTTAGTAGGACGAACAGACTCTATGGGAGAATTAACATAGGGTGAACATGTTATTAGCATGATTACGGTGAAAGGACCCAATAGCAATGAAAGCATTCTTTATTACCATTACCATGATAATTATATATAACAGGTAGACATGCTAGAGATCAATTGACAGTCTGTCACAGTCACATACTTTCTATGTTACTTTCATTAACACTACCATGACTATACATCCTTTAACAATAAGTTAATCCATACTGTCATTGACTATAACGTACATGTATATACATGTACAAAATGTAGTAAGATCTAAATAACCCAGAAATAACAAATGTAAGGCATTCCAAACAGAGAACTATTAAAAGTCTGATTTATATCAATTTTTTGTATATAAAAAACAAATGCTGGTATAATATACGGTACTCAAATTTCTTGTCATTGATCATGAGGACCTGTTCAGTTTTGGTGACCTTCTGCTGTTGTCTGCTCGTTGGTCGGGTTGTTGTCTCTATGGCAAATTCCCCATTTCCATTCTAAGTTTTATGATATATATATTATATATACAACATTTAGTTAGTACATGTACATAAACAAAGGACAACCTCATGCACTGAATTATATATGTATAACAGACTTTTAAGGCTGTTTTTAAAGGTCAATGTGAGTGTGTAATTTGTGTGCTTTCTTGTTATCTTTTATGTAATATTTTTTTTGCCATTTACATGTACATGTAGTTGAAAAGGTATACGGACATAAAATCACAAATTTGATAGGATATAATAATTTGTTGACTACAATTGAAATGTTTTCTTTTCATACGACCGCAAAAAATGATTTTTTTTGGGCGTATAATGGTATCACAGTGGGGTCGTTGTCGTCTTAAGACAATTGGTTTTTGCACTCTAACTTTAGGAATAAGGGGCCAAAAAGGGCCAACATAAGCATTTTTTTGGTTTTCGCACAATAATTTTAGAATAAGTTAACAGAAATCTATGAAATTTTAGCATAGGTTTATGACCACAAAAGGAAGGTTTGGATTAATTTTTGGAGTTTTGGTACAAACAAATTATGGGCCAAAAGTAGCCAAAATAAAATTGAAAATTAAACCTTTTTTTTTGTTTGATTTCACCAAAAAATTAATTATTGGGGTTCTTTGATATGCCAAATCTAAGCGTGTATTCAGATTCTCAATTGTTGGTCCTGTTTTCAAATTGGTCTACATTAAGGTCCAAAGGGTCCAAAATTAAACTTAGCTTGATTTTAACAAAAATTGAATTCTTGGGGTTCTTT